>NW_028227270.1:46176419-46533919 GCF_978045245.1 Mus caroli | reverse complement strand
CTAATGCAAAGATTGTCTACATAGTGGAAAAAGGACAGGAACCACAGGACAGCAACCAATGCTGAAGAACCTGACTCAATTGTTAAGGTCATATACAGCATGACTCATTTTCCTTGGCTGCTCTCATGTCTGGGAAACCATAATGAATATCTAATTAGTCTCTAGATAGGAGGATGACAGGGATTTATGTTAAATACCATCATTACTAAGCATACAACATCCCAGATTCGTGTTATTTGTTGCATAACAAATGCTAGAATTATTTCAATCAGCCATTTTTTTTTCTGCACTGACACAAACTAAACCCACTCATCAACTGAATTTATATTTTCTCAGGAAATTAAAGGAACACAATTCTTAGAGATGAGCACACTCAGTTGAATTCTGGCTTGATCAGGAATATGGTTTAGGTCAGAGCCCTCCTTTTGCTCTACCTATGTGGCTCACCCTCTGGTCTGAAGATTGTTGGCAGAATGGAGACAGACATAGAACATCCATTTATTAAGCAGGAAGTTGCTTCTAACATGGAACCTAGTTTTAAAAAAATGTGTTGCCCTCTTTAGAAGACTACCTGAAGCTTTCAGTAATTCAATATATGATAGTAACACATGCAATTTAACAATTGCAGCTAACATGTGTTATATATACACAAGACACTGAATCCTCTTATATTTTTGGTTGTGAGCCTAGCCTTTAACGGCTGAGCCATCTCTCCAGCCCGACACTGAATTCTCTAATCCATTTATCACACTCCACCCTCAGAAAGACTTCCAGAATCAGCTACTGTGTTCTATTACCCACAGGTAATTTATACGGGGAACTGAGGAACAAAGTGATCAAGAGACTGACTAAAGCCATGATCCATGCTAGGTTCTGAACATGGCTACGTGGATCTCATAGTTTCTATACTTCATCAATATACCCCATTCCCAAATTATGGCTGCCTCCAGCAAATGAAAACTCATATTTACTTGGAAGTATTTTCAGCTCTTCTTTACTGTTTCAAGTGTATAATGGTACATACATAATTCTTTTTAAAAAATATTGATTTTTATATGTGTGAGTGCACTGCTTCCGTCTTCATACACAGCAGAAGAGGGTATTAGAACCCATTACAGACAGTTGTGAGTAGTCAATGCTCTTAGCATTGACTCCAGGTCACCATATATTAATTCTTAATTCTTTTTCTCAAAGATATGCTTTAGAAAAGCCGCAGATTTACAGAAAAGTCACAGAGAGCGAGCAGAGGGTTTTTAAAACCTCTGTGTTTTCACTCATGATTTAACTTACTTTTAGCTTTGTTTCATTATAGATTCCAGACTGACCTTCATCTCAGATTCTCCTGCACCCAGCTTTCAAGTGCTGTGATTTCTGGCATGCATGACTACACTCAGCAGTTTTTCTATTAGTAACACTGTGTATTACCATGGTTCATTTGTCACAACTAATGAACCAACACTTGTATGTTGCCATTAACTAAACTCTAATTAGGTTCATATTTAGAGTTCCTTAATACTGTAGTGGGTTTTGGCCTAATGCTGCTTGTATTCTAATGTTAATTTGGGTCCCCCAAAACTGCATGAGAGAGTCGCACTTGAGACACTGAAGGACCCTGCTCCCAGTTAATTCTGATTGGTAAATAAAGATGCCAGCAGTCAATAGCTCAGGAGAAGAGACATAGGTAGGGTTTAGGTTTCCCAGGCTGGAAACCACAAGGAGGATCAGGAGGAGACAGAAGATGCTATGCCTTAGAAGAGTGTTCAGGAAAGGAGAAAGGTCCCTCCATGTGTTAGCTGAACCATTAAATGGGAGCTAGTAGCAGCCCAGATGAAACATGGTAAGTAACAATGGAAAAAGTAGATTCTAATAGCATGGAGGATAGGCAGTTGCCAGGTATTATGCTTAAAGCATATTAAAGTATAAAGGCTGTGTGTGTGTGTGTTTTATACAGGAACACAAATGGTCATAAGCAGGAAGGAACACCACGCCGGGATCTTTTATTAATTATTTACAAATACAAAATACCCTTTCCCTATTTAAAGATCCCATCCCAGACAATATATTTATTTATCATATCTTATTAGGCACGTATGCTCAACAGGTTTTCAAATTTATCTTGGTCTTGATGTCCTTGAATGTATTGAACAATGTAACTCAGGCATTTTAATTTGGGTTTCTTTGGTGCTTTTCTTGACTGTAGTATACCTACAGACTTTCAAGGACTATGTGAGAAGTAAAGGATTAGTCACACTGCATCATGTCAAGGAGTCATCAGGTATAATGTTACCTGAGTATCTGTAGTGTTTGTCAGGTTTCTCACTGTAGTGCTTCTTTTCTCATATTCTTTGGGAGTCAACCACTTGACTAGAAAAACAAACTCACCTCCTTAAAAAATAAATAGCTGGTCAGAGCTCAATCTACCTTCGGGCTTGCAACTTCACCTGCATTCCTGGATCAGCATACCACATGCATCCCACCCCATAATTCCACCTGCCTCCCAGGAGGTCTCCTCTAACCTGAGATACATAGGTAAGACTCCTGTGTCCCTCTCTCCCTCCATTCCTCCCAGCAAACCTCTCCCACCCGCAGGTACCATATCAAGCTCAGTAGTCCTTCTGGTTCACACCTTCACCTGCAGTCACAGATCTGTATACCACAGTGCATCCTACCCCACAGCTTTGCCTGCCTCCCAGGAGGCATGCTCAAATCTGGGACACCCAGGCCAGTCAAAACAGATACAACCAGATAGCAAAAGGCTAGAACAAGAAAATAATCAACAAAAGCCAATGCAATATGGCAACATCAGAAGCCATCTCTCCTACTTCAGCAAGCTGTGAATATCCTAACACACCTGAAGAACAAGACTGCGATCTTAAATCCCATCTCATGAAGATCATAGAGGCCTTTAAAGAGGATATAAATGATTTCCTTAAAGAAATACAGGAAAAACAATCAAACTTGTGTAAGTCCTTAAAGTTAAACAAACAAACCCCTAAAAGAAATACAGGAAAATACAATCAAATAGGTGAAGGGAATTAATAAAACTGTCCAAGACCTAAAAATGGAAATAAAAGCAATAAAGAAAATACAAATGGAGGCAACGCTTCAGATGTAAAATCTAGGAAAGAGAACAGAAACTACAGACATAAGCACCATTAACAGAGTAAGAGAAATGGAAAAGAGAATTTCAGGTGTAGAAGATACTCCATAGAAGAAATTGATACATTGATTTAAAAAAATGCCAAATGTAAAAAGTTCTTAGCCCAAAACATCTGGGAAATGTGGGACACTATGAAAAGACTAAACCTAAAAATAATAGAAATAGAAGAGGGTGAAGATTCCCAGTACAAAAGGCCAGTAAAACCTTAAATGAAACGATAGAAAACTTCTCTAACATAAAGAATACAATATAAACATACAAGAAACTTACAGAATACCAAACGAATTGGACCAGAAAAGAAAAATCCTCCTGCCATCCCACCACATAATAATCAAAACATTAAATGTACAGAGTGAATAAAGAGTATTAACAGAATTACATGTTACTTCTCAACAGAGACTCTAGAAGCCAGAAGATACAGGACAGATTTCTTACAGACACTAAGAGACCACAAATGACAGTCCCAATTACTATACACAGCAAAACTTTCAATCACCATAGATGTAGAAACCAAGGTATTCCATGACAAAACCAAATTTAAACAATATCTTTTACTAATCCAGCCCTATAAAGGATGTTAGAAAGAAAACTCCAACATAAAGTACATAACTACACCCCCAAAACACAAGAAATTAAGAATTAAGACTTTTTAGAATACAATAAAAATGAAGGCACAACATACTAAAACTTATGGGACACAATGAAAACAGTGCTAAGAGGGAAAACTCTCAGCACTAATTAAATACCTCATAAAGAAATTGGAGAGCTCTTAGGCTAGCAACTGAACAACACAAACAAAGTTCTAGGCGGAAAAGAAGCAAACATATCCAAGAGGAGTAGACATTTTGAAATCAATCAAATAGAAAGAAAGAAAGAAAGAAAAGAACAATATAAAGAATGGACAAGACCAAGAGATAGTTCTTTGAGAAAATCAATAAGATAGACAAACCTTCATCCTAACTAACTAAAAAGCACAGAGACAGTATCCAAATTAACAAAAAAAGAAAGGAAAAGAGAGACATAGCAACAGAAACTGAGGAAATTCAAAAGTATGAATTGAAGTATGATCATTAGACCACACTTCAAAAGCCTGTACTGGATAAAACTGTAAAATCTAAATGAAATGGATGATATCGTAGACAGATACCACATATCAGCGTTAAATAAAGATCAGGTAAATTATCTAACCAGTGCCATAACCCCTAAGGAAATAGGAGCAGTTATTAAAGTTCCCCAACCAAAAAAGGAAAGAAAAGAAAAGAAAAGAAAAGAAAAGAAAAGAAAAGAAGAGAAAAGAAAAGAAAAAACACCAATGGCCAAATGGTTTTAGTGTAGAATTCTACCAGACTTTGAAAAAAGAGCTAATATCAATACTACTCAAACTACTCCACAAAAACAAAAACAAAAACAAAAACAAACAAACAAACAAAAGATCCAGAAGGAACAGTATCCAATTCATTTTATGAGTCCACAATTACCCTGATACCTAAACCATACAAAGACTCAATAAAGAAGGAGAACTTCAGACAAATTTCACTTATGAACATCAATGTTAAAAAGCTCAATACAATTCTTGCAAACCAAATCCAGGATTACATCAATAACACCATTCACCACAATCAAGTACATGTCATTCCAGGGATGTAGAGATAGTTTAATATATGAAAATCCATCAACATAATCCACCATATGAACATCTGAAAAGATTCAAGGCACATATCTAAACATAACCAATGCTATATACAGCTAGCCAATAGCCAACATCACCTTAAACAGAGAGAAACTTGAAGCAATCCCACTAAAATCAGGGACAAGAAAAGGCTGCCCACTCTCTATCTATTCAATATAATAGTTGAAGTTCTAGCTAGACCAACAACAAAAGGAGATCAAGTGGGCTAAAAATTGGAAAGAAAGAAGTCAAGGTGTCACTATTCATGAATGTTATTATAGCATACACATGTTATCTCCAAAATTCTACCAGAGTACTATAGCTAATTAATAACTTCAGTATAGTGGCTGGATACAAAATTAACTCAAAGAAATTAGTAGCCTTCCTTTATATAAATGATGAACAAGCAAAGAAAAGAAATTAGGGAAACAACACCCTTTACAATAGCCATAAATCATATAAAGTGTCTTTGTATAACTCTAAACAAGTTAGTGAAAGATCTGTATGACAAGAATTTCAAGTCTCTAAAGAATGAAACTGAGGAAGATGTCAGAAGATAGAAAGCTCTCACATGCTCATGGATAGGTAGGCTTAATATGGTTAAAATAGCCATCTTACCCAAAGTAATTTACAGATTCAATGTAATCACCATCAAAATTCCAACAAAATTCTTCACAGACACGGAAAGAGCAATTTTCAAATTCATATGGAAAACCAAAAAACCCAGGAGAGTCAAAACAATCCTGAACAATGAAAGAATCACCATTCCTGACCTCAAGCTGTGTTACAGACCCATAGTGATTAATAATAATAATAATAGCAAACAAAATAAAACAAACAAGCAGATCCTGCATGGTGTTGGTAGAGAAACTGACAGATTGATCAATGGAATCAAATCAAAGACCCAGCAATAACCTCATTCACCTCTAGCCACGTGAATTTTGATAAAACCAAAATCATAGAACAGAAAAAAGAAAGCATCTTCAACAAATGGTGCTGGTCTACCTGGATATCTTCATATAGAAGTCATCCTGCACAAAACTCAAGTCCAAGTGGATTAAGGACCTCAAAATAAAACCAAATATACGAAATCTCACAAGGGAAAGTGGGACATAGTCTTGAACACATTGACACAGGAGGCAATATCCCGAAAAGAATATCAATGGCTCACTCAGGCTTTAAGATCAACAATTGATAAATGGGACCTCCCAAAACTGAAAAGCTTCTGTAAGGCAAAGGACACTGTCAAGAGGACAAAATGTCAGTGTACAGATTGGGAAAAGATCTTCACTAACCCTACATCTGACAGAGAGCTAATATCCAAAATATGTAAAGAACTCAAGAAGTCAGACTTCAAAAAACAAAAACCCAATTAAAAATGGGGTATAGAACTAAACAGAGAAATCTCAAATGGCCAAGAAGCATTTAAAGGAAAGCTCAACATCCTTAGCCATCAGTGAAATGTAAATCAAAACGACCCTGAGATTCCACTTTACACCAGACAGGTGATTAGGATGCAGAGAAAGAGAAACACTCCTCCAATGCTGGAGGGATTGCAAACTTGTACAACTACTGTGGAAATTGATCTGGCTGGTTCTCAGAAAACTGGAAATAGTTCTACCTGAAGACCCAACTATATCACTGGTGGGCATATATCCAAAAGATGTTTCACCAAACCACAAGGACATGTGCTCCACTATGTTCATAGCAGCCTTATTCATAATAGACAGAAACTGGAAACAACCCAGATGTCCTGCATCTGAAGAATGGATACAGAAAATGTGGTTCATTTACACAGTGGAATATTATTCAGCTATTAAAAACAAGGATGTCATGAATTTTTCAAACAAATGGATGGAACTAGAAGATACCATCCTGAGTAAGGTAACCCAGACCCAAAAGAACTTTCATGCTATACACTCACTGATAAGTGGATATTAGCTATGAAGCACAGAATACCCATGATGTACCCCATAGACCCAAAATAGTTAAACAAGAAGGATGGTCTAAGCTGGCATGCTTGAATACCACTTAGAAGGGGAAACAAAATAATCTCAGAATGCAAAGGAAGGGAGGGACCTTGGTGGGAAAGCAGGATCAAAGTTGCAGAGAGAGGGGAGAAAGACCTAGAGGAACAGGAGAATGAATGGATATCTGAAGCAGCCTAAGGTAGGGGTTGGGGTGGGGAAAATCTTTAGGAAATCCCAGAGACCTGAGATGGGGGAGGCTCCTGGGAGTCAATGCTGGTTACCTAAGTCAAGATGCCTAAAAGCTGGGTATGGCGTACTTCTCTTGAAATGATAATCAATGGTTGTGTTGAGTATCCTGAAAATCATGTAATTTGGTAAATTTTTTTTCAAGTTAATGGGAACAAATCTTTATTAAGTAACTTTTAATATCAGAGAAATACAACTAATAATTCTCTTTAGAATTATTAGAATAGTTCTCTTTAGAACAAATACATATTATCAGTGTTCTGACCATCTTGTGTTTAAGGCCCTTTATCACAAAATATAGCTTTACATTTTACTCAAATTGACTTGTAGAGCCTTTGACTTCCCTACATGTACATAACAAAAGAGTATAGTAAAGGTAGCAAATACTAAACTATATTGATAAGTTTTCATTCCTATTCTGTGAATTTTAGAAAGAATCTCTGTGCCACATTATTTGGGATTCCTTGGCTTAGATGCAGTGCACAATGCAACAAAGGACAAACACATGCTTGCTGACATTTGTCCACATCTAAAAGGTGGCAGTTAGACATTAGGTTTCAGTATTGACAGTTAACTGTCCTACAAACAATTAGCATTGCATCATAATATGCCACTTCTGGGTCCCTGGAGGAAGAGGAGAGGGACTCAAGGAAGGAGGGAAGTTTTTCTGGTTATGCTTTGAAATGAGCAGAACACAGCAGCCATGTGAAGTCTCTGGAGGAGCTGGGGCCTAGGGCCTCTACTACAGGTGGGTACTCATAGGTATTTGACTGGGGCCAAATGGGATTAGCCACTAAATTTAGGGGAGGTGAAAGAGACTGAGTTAAGAACTTGATAAGAGCAGGCTTTTCCAGGCCGGTGGTAGTAGAGCTCAGTAATTGTACATGAATAAACTGTGTGTCTGTGTCTTTTATCCTCAGATACAAGGATCTTGGGAGAGGGCTGGTAGCATGGTCACCTCCTGGAGCTAAAGGTCGGCAGAACAAAAGGGAAGACAGGTGGGGGTGATCCCAGAGCAAAGGTGATAGTAGTAAAACTACACGCAACACATATGTACCCAGAATAGTGAAGATACATGAATCTATCAATTATCATTTGGAGAATGTAAAGAGCGAGATGAGCTTTACAGGAGGAAATATTCTAATCTGAGAATTCAATGATGAGAACAATTCCATTTATTATAATAAATCTTACTAATAAAATTTAACCTTATTTAAAAAAAATAGCCAAACAACTTTAAGGCTTACACACTAAAAACTAAAAGAAAAATCACTGAAAGCAATGAAACAAAATCTAAATAAACAGAAAGACACTGTATTCATGGAGTGGAAGGCTTAATATTATTGATCTCATAATGCTATCCAAATTTTAGCCTATATTTAATGAAATTTCTTAAACTTTCAACTGCAATTGGTACAAAATTGCAAAGACTGACAACGTAAAGTTGGAAGACTCCAATTTCTTTCTTTCTTTTTTTAATTAGGTATTTATTTCATTTACATTTCCAATGCTATCCCAAAAGTTCCCACACCCTCCCCCACCCACTCCCACTTCTTGGCCCTGGAGTTCCCCTGTACTGAGACATATAAAGTTTGCACAACCAATGGGCCTCTTTTCCACTGATGGCCAACTAGGCCATCTTCTGATACATATGCAGCTAGAGACACGAGCTCCGGGGGGTACTGGTTAGTTCATATTGTTGTTCCACCTATAGGGTTGCAGATCCCCCCAGCTCCTTGGGTACTTTCTCTAGCTCCTCCATTGGGAGCCCTGTGATCCATCCAATAGCTGACTGTGAGCATCCACTTCAGTGTTTGCTAGGACCTGGCATAGTCTCACAAGAGACAGCTATATCTGAGTCCTTTCAGCAAAATCTTGCTTGTGTATGCAATGGTGTCAGCATTTGGAGGCTGATTATGGGATGGATCCCTGGATATGGCAGTCTCTAGATGGTTCATCCTTTCATCTCAGCTCTAAACTTTGTCTCTGTAACTCCTTCCATGGGTGTTTTGTTCCCAATTCCAAGAAGGGGCAAAGTGTCCACACTTTGGTCTTCATTCTTCTTGATTTTCATGTGTTTCACAAATTGTATCTTATAGCTCAGGTATTCTAAGTTTCTGGGCTAATATCTACTTATCAGTGAGTACATATCATGTGAGTTCTTTTGTGCTTGGGTTACCTCACTCAGGATGATGCCCTCCAGGTCCATTCATTTGCCTAGGAATTTCATAAATTCATTCTTTTTAATAGCTGAGTAGTACTCCATTGTGTAAATGTACCACATTTTCTGTATCCATTCCTCTGTTGAGGGGCATCTGGGTTCTTTCCAGCTTCTGGTTATTATAAATAAGGCTACTATGAACATAGTGGAGCATGTGTCCTTCTTACCGGTTGGAACATCTTCTGGATATATGCCCAGGAGAGGTATTGTGGGATCCTCCGGTAGTACTATGTCCAATTTTCTGAGGAACCGCCAGACTGATTTCCAGAGTGGTTGTACAAGCTTGCAATCCCACCAACAATGGAGGAGTGTTTCTCTTTCTCCACATCCTTACCAGTATCTGCTGTCACCTGAATTTTTGATCTTAGCCATTCTGACTGGTGTGAGGTGGAATCTCAGGGTTGTTTTGATTTGCATTTCCCTGATGATTAAGGATGTTGAACATCCTTTCAGGTGCTTCTCTGCCATTCGGTATTCCTCAGGTGAGAATTCTTTGTTCAGCTCTGAGCCCCATATTTTAATGGGGTTATTTGATTTTCTGGAGTCCACCTTCTTGAGTTCTTTATATATATTGGATATTAGTCCCCTATCCGATTTAGGATAGGTAAAGATCCTTTACCAATCTGTTGGTGGCCTTTTTGTCTTATTGACGGTGGGAAGACTCCAATTTCAATATAAAAATTTCTATGAAGATAGTGCTGTACGGACATACATGGAAATCAGATAGGTCAATAGAAAATGATTTTCAGAAGACAATTAAACAGTTTATTTATGATAAGTTAATTTGAGCAGAGTGTCAGGAAAACTCAGTGAGAGGGAAGGGAAGGGTCAGGCCATTGCTATTCGGTGCCCACGGGCTCTTTATTTAATGATAATATTGGAGAGAGCAGTAACAGGGACTGCTGAGGATGTATAGAATCTGAAATATAGTTACATTGTTGGTTAAAAAGTAAAAGAGTTGATTGTGAATTTTTTTTATAAAAAATTAATAAGGCATTATTACATATTGGAGCCATTCTAAGTACATTTTTGAGAAAACTGAAAATAAGTAGTCATAAAAAAGTGTACACAGATATTCATAGTAACATTACTCACAAGAGGCGCAGAGGGATCACTAAACAGTGAACAGGTAGGAATAAATCTACACAGTGGAATTTAGTTATCAAAAGAAATAAAGTGCAATTACTTTTTATATCACAAATGAACCCTGAATATATTACAAAAATCATGTGTTCTGACAAGTAAAACCTGTGGACAGGAATTGTGATTGATGTTTCATCCACGGGTTTATCTTCAGTTCCTAGTGCAGGGAGAGAATCTTTGCGAATGTAGGTCAAGCCTTTTTCCCTTACGGATCCAGTATCTAGTGGCAGCTGGGATTTGTGTTGTTTGATAATTGTGCTAAGCCTACTTCACAATATCCCAGTCTGAGTTTATCTAGGGCTTAGCTGTAGTTTAAATGTGTTCCCAAAATTCATAGCATTATAGTAAATGAAAATTCGTTTTTGCCAACATCATCCATCCAGAAGTGCTGGGACTCTGTCCAGCTTAGTCAAGACTGAGCAGAGAACAATGCAGAGGGACAGTGTGTCTCCAAGACAGCAGAGTGGTTGCCTATAAATATAGGAAGTAAATAGGTGCATGCAATTTGATTGAAAGGCTTATGGGTGGAATGTTGTGGGGTGCAAGAAAAGGTGAGGATATGTTAGAATTTGAGAGCAGATGGCTAGTCTAGGAGAACCCTCTTGTTTAGCACTATGTTAATTTCCTGATAATCTGCCAGGAGAACCCTCTTGTTTAGCACTATGATAATTTCCTGATAATCTGCCAGGAGAACCCTCTTGTTTAGCACTATGTTAATTTCCTGATAATCTGCCAGGTTCACTCCAGCCCTTCTGCCAAATAGCTATTGTTTTCTAGGCTCTCATGATAGTAACCCTTGTATGTGAGTCTCACCTAGCCACTAAGCACCTTTTGCTTTTAAAAATGGCATAGATGCATTTTGAAGACTGCTACATATTATCTAAGTGGGCCCCACAATAACCCTTAAAAGTAAATATGCTCGTCTTACGAAGGCAGCCAGAGACTGGTAAAGCAACTTGTCTAAGATAACATCTCATGCCCCAGACGTAGAATTGTCTTTGGACTCCTAGCTTTCTTATGCTGTAATACTGGTTCCTGAAATTCCATGTCAATAGTTCCTTGTGGTTTCTACCCTTGGCATGCCATCTGTTTTCACATAGTTCCCTAGTATCTGAGACCTTAGAATATGGCCTATATATTAAGTTATATTCCATCAAATACAATACTCTAGATGCAAGTATGAAAAGTATAATAGAATTTACTGGAAGTTGTGAAGGTGGTATAAAGAACACATACAATGTTAAACATTGTTTAATGAGTGTAAGTCATTGGTTTAACAAAATGTAGGCGAGGTTCCTGCTGCATACAAACATGGTGGTGGGTACAGGGACAGAGCCACAAACCTTCTGGTAACAAAGAGCTTCTATATTGTTTTAGATTTAATAAGAGAAGACAACAATCTGAACAGTATTGGAGAAATACTATCAAGGAAGAAGTTAAATGGGAACATAGAGGAAGGGCAGGAAGCAGGACTTTGCAGACAGAAGTCAGGGAGTCCTTCTTAGAGGCAGTAATGTTGGATCTGGGCTCTGATGCTGAATAAGCAACTTAGGCAGGGAAGGCTTGGCCTTGTTTTAAGAAACAAGACACAGATCATATAAAGGCAGTCAGGAGAGAGCTCCCCAATGCCTTTGAGAAAGGCAAAGGAAGTTAAACGTGCAGGTTAGAGGGTAGAATAGTTTGTAGAAAGAAACTGCCTAGACCAGATGGCCTGTAAAGGTACTGATGAACTCAGATTAGGTTGGAAGAGAAATGGGTAGAGGAAAGTTAGAAAGGAGCTGGGTTAACTATTGTCTTTGTTTGTTTTAATCATTATATGAGTTAAGAAAAGAAGCAGGCCAAACAGGTAATCATTGTATAAAAAGACATCCTTTGGCTTTTGGAGGTATCCATGGGAAAAGAGGCAGTTACTGAAGGATCCTGGTTCCTTGCACAGCCTGGATATTCAACTGGCTTTTTTGATCTGCCTCAGCTCTCATCTGAGCAGCAAATGGGATCATGGGATTAGATATGTGGGAGATGGACTAAGGGGGACATCTGTGGAAAATGAAAGGGAGACTGGGAAGTAGGAAAGATTCAAGGGAGGATCCAACTGCAGTGTAGGCCTACACTTTTCCAGAGATGGAAGGATAACTGCGCATTTATCTCAGACTACAAAACAATTTTGAGTGTCTCATCTGGTTGACTAGGAGTCCAAGAGAAGAAAGTGATTATTAATGTTCTACATGGAGCAAGAATGGGCCTTCTACTACCTTGGCAATGTTCAAATAATGGCAATGGACAGATGTATGTAGGCACAATATAAATACTGTAGGGCAGCCCAAGGTGCAGCATCTGGAATGGTTGCTCACTTGTACTACCAAATAGACACTTAGGCCTCACCCTTTCCACTGAGTCAATCACTCTTCCTAGCTTTAAACCCCAACTCCCAGAAATTGGAAGACTTAGGTTTCCATGGACATCATTCATCCCAGAATGTCAAGTTGCTTTCCCTTTCTCTGGCCCTTCTACCTCATCTCTTCCGATGGTGGTAAAGAGCTTCCTTCCTACATGTGGGATGCCTGACTTGCCAGCAAGAAAGACACCACAATAGGATCCTTCTGCACACGTTTATTGGGCTGCGCATGGACTGTGTAGGCGAAAGACCCCGAGCCCTGGGCCTCTCACTCTTATATACTATCAGTTCTCATCCACGCACAGCAGGCCACATCACCTCACCAGGTATGCTGCTTCAGCTAGTCAGGGCAGCAGGGGCATATCTCCATCAGAATGGATCTACCAGTAACCTGGTACACCTGCGCAGCTCTCACGATGTTTGTGTCTTATATTCAGATGTATGAGGAAGTCAGGTGCAAGTCATAAGACTTAGCTGCAGTCCCTGGCGCCTTCTTGTGACTGCTGCCACACCTGCTCCCCACACCTACAGCCAAAAACTTTAAAATGAGAAGGAGATAACATCAATCTTATATTCCTTAGAGCTTGCAAAGCTCCTCCCCCTCCAAGAAAGGCTGATGTCATTTCAATTTTTTAGTGAGAGTAAGAGAGTTATTTAACATTGAAAGAATCACCATTGATATCACACTCTATAGAGTGGACTAAAAAGGTATCTTGTTTGTTTATTTGTTAGAGACAGGGTTTCTCTGTGTGGCCTTGGCTGTCCTAGAAATTGCTCTGTAGATCAGGCTGACCTCAAATTCACAGATATCCACCTCCCTCTTCCTCTCAAGTGCTAAAACTATAAGCATGTACTACCACCATCTAGCAAACAGCATTTTATTTTCTGACCCTTTCAAAGAGTGAGGATAACTGTAATAGAAGTATATTATACAAATATATAAAATGTCAGAAGGAGTCCTATAATTTTATACAATCAATATGCACTAATAAAAATTTAAAAACAGAACTGTCATGAAAAAAGAAACCTTTTATTGAACTCTTTATGGTTGTTCAAAGAATTATGAATATTAATGTGAGTACTAAAGACCAAATTGTAACTCTCTAATGCTTCAAATATTTATAACAAAATGAAACAATCTGGCAGGAAATTAACCTTTCTATCCAAGAAGACAATATGTCTGTAAAAAAAAAATTACACATAATGAGTATTAAAGACATCAATAGCACTTTTTCAAATCTGTATGTTTCCATAGAAACGGATAAATAAAATTATGCCAGGATTCTCCTGTCTAGAAATAGTACTTGTACAAAGGAAACAAAGCCACAACATCATATGGAGGTAATAAGCCTATTTGCTTATTTAAGGGGTGTTAGCTCACAATGATTAGCTTAATTATTTTACAGGGGTTACTTATGATCTTTGAGCAAATGCAATAGTGACACAGAGGAATTAATGATATTTATAATACTAATTACAACACAAACAGAGACTTTGGACAAGAAGAGTTCATGAACCAAAAATGTGTGAGCAACCACCACTCAGTAAAAGACATTTTATTTTGTGACCACTTCAAAGAGTATGGATAACTGTAGTTGAAATATATTATATACATGTCTGAAATGTCAGAATGTGACTCAAAGGTGACTGTGCCTCTGGCTACTCATTTTGTTTGTTTGTTTGTTTGTCTTTGGTTTGGGGAACACCCATGTTCTTTAAAATGTCCATTTAAAATACTGCTTTGGGGATCTTTCTTTATTTTTTTTAAATTTTTTATTAGGTGTTTTCCTCATTTACATTTCCAATGCTATCCCAAAAGTCCCCCATATCCACCCCCACACTCCCCTAACCACCCACTACCCCTTTTTGGCCCTGGCGTTCCCCTGTACTGGGGCATATAAAGTTTGCATGTCCAATGGGCCTCTCTTTCCAGTGATGGCCGACTAGGCCATCTTTTGATACATATGCAGCTAGAGACAAGAGCTCCGGGGTACTGGTTAGTTCATATTGTTGTTCCACCTATAGGGTTGCAGTTCCCTTTAGCTCCTTGGGTACTTTCTCTAGCTCCTCGATTGGGGGCCCTGTGATCCATCCAATAGCTAACTGTGAGGATCCACTTCTGTGTTTGCTAGGTCCCAGCATAGTCTCACAAGAGACAGCTATATCTGGGTCCTTTCAGCAAAATCTTGCTAGTGTATGCAATGGTGTCAGCGTTTGGAAGCTGATTATGGGATGGATCCCTGGATATGGCAGTCTCTAGATGGTCCATCCTTTCGTCACAGCTCCAAATTTTGTCTCTGTAACTCCTTCCATAGGTGTTTTGTTTCCAATTCTAAGAAGGGGCAAAGTGTCCACACTTTGGTCTTCGTTCTTCTTGAGTTTCATGCATTTAGCATGAAATCTTATATCTTGGGTATCCTAAGTTTCTGGGCTAATATCCACTTATCAGTGAGTACATATTGTGTGAGTTCCTTTGTGCTTGGGTTACCTCACTCAGGATGATGCCCTCCAGGTCCATCCATTTGCCTAGGAATTTCATAAATTCATTCTTTTTAATAGCTGAGTAGTACTCCATTGTGTAAATGTACCACATTTTCTGTATCCATTCCTCTGTTGAGGGGCATCTGGGTTCTTTCCAGCTTCTGGTTATTATAAATAAGGCTACTATGAACATAGTGGAGCATGTGTCCTTCTTACCGGTTGGAACATCTTCTGGATATATGCCCAGGAGAGGTATTGTGGGATCCTCCGGTAGTACTATGTCCAATTTTCTGAAGAACCGCCAGACTGATTTCCAGAGTGGTTTTACAAGCTTGCAATCCCACCAACAATGGAGGAGTGTTCCTCTTTCTCCACATCCTTGCCAGCATCTGCTGTCACCTGAATTTTTGATTTTAGCCATTCTGACTGGTGTGAGGTGGAATCTCAGGGTTGTTTTGATTTGCATTTCCCCGATGATTAAGGATGTTGAACATTCTTTCAGGTGCTTCTCAGCCATTCGGTATTCCTCAGGTGAGAATTCTTTGTTCAGCTCTGAGTCCCATTTTTTAATGGGGTTATTTGATTTTCTGGAGTCCACCTTCTTGAGTTCTTTATATAATTGGATATTAGTCCCCTATCCGATTTAGGATAGGTAAAGATCCTTTCCCAATCTGTTGGTGGTCTTTTTGTCTTATTGACGGTGTCTTTTGCCTTGCAGAAGCTTTGCAACTTTATGAGGTCCCATTTATTGATTCTCGATCTTACAGCACAAGCCATTACTGTTCTATTCAGGAATTTTTCCCCTGTACCCATATCTTCGAGGCTTTTCCCTACTTTCTCCTCTATAAGTTTCAGTGTCTCTGGTTTTATATGGAGTTCCTTAATCCACTTAGATATGACCTTAGTACCCGAGATAGGAATGGATCAATACTGATTCTTCTACATGATAACCGCCAGTTGTGCCAACACTATATCTTGAAAATGCTGTCTTTTTTTCCAATGGATAGTTTTAGCTCCCTTGTCAAAGATCAAGTGACCATAGGTGTGTGGGTTCATCTCTGGGTCTTCAATTCTGTTCCATTGGTCTACTTGTCTGTCACTATACCAGTACCATGCCGTTTTTTATCACAATTGCTCTGTAGTACAGCTTGAGGTCAGGCATGGTGATTCCACCAGAGGTTCTTTTATCCTTGAGAAGAGTTTTTGCTATCCTAGGTTTTTTGTTATTCCAGATGAATCTGCCGATTGACCTTTCTAATTCGTTGAAGAATTGAGTTGGAATTTTGATGGGGATGGCATTGAATCTGTAGATTGCTTTTGGCAAGATAGCCATTTTTACTACATTGATTTTGCCAATCCATGAGCATGGGAGATCTTTCCATCTTCTGAGATCTTCTTTAATTTCTTTCTTCAGAGACTTGAAGTTCTTTTTTTTAAATTTTTAATATTTTTATTACATATTTTCCTCAATTACATTTCCAATGCTATCCCAAAAGTCCCCCATAGCGCCCCCCCACTTCCCTACACACCCATTCCCATTCTTTTGGCCCTGGCATTCCCCTATATTGGGGCATATAAAGTTTGCAAGTCCAATGGGCCTCTCTTTCCATTGATGGCCGACTAGGCCATCTTTCGATACATATGCAGCTAGAGACAAGAGCTCCGGGGTTCTGGTTAGTATATCATGTTGTTCCAACAATAGGGTTGCAGATCCCTTTAGCTCCTTGGGTACTTTCTCTAGTTTCTCCATTGGGAGCCCTGTGATACATCCAATAGCTGACTGTGAACATCCACTCCTATGTTTGCTAGGCCCCGGCATTGTCTCACAAGAGACAGCTATATTTGGGTCCTTTCAGCAAAATCTTGCTAGTGTATGCAATGGTGTCAGCGTTTAGAGGCTGATTATGGAATGGATCCCTGGATACAGCAGTCTCTAAATGGTCCATCCTTTCATCACAGCTACGAACTTTGTCTGTAACTCCTTCCCTGGGTGTTTTGTTCCCAATTCTAAGAAGGGGCACAGTGTCCCCACTTTGGTCTTCATTCTTCTTGAGTTTCATGCGTTTAGCAAATTGTATCTTATATCTTGGGTATCCTAAGTTTTGGGCTAATATCCACTTATCAGTGAATACATATTGTGTGAGTTCTTTTGTGATTGTGTTACTTCACTCAAGATGATGCCCTCCAGGTCCATCCATTTGGCTAGGAATTTCATAAATTCATTCTTTTTAATAGCTGAGTAGTACTCCATTGTGTAAATGTACCATAATTTCTGTATCCATTCCTCTGTTGAGGGACATCTGGGTTCTTTCCAGCTTCTGGCTATTATAAATAGGGCTGCTATGAACATAGTGGAGCATGTGTCCTTTTTACCTGTTGGGACATCTTCTGGATATATGCCCAGGAGAGGTATTGCTGGATCCTCCGGTACTACTATGTCCAATTTTCTGAGGAACCGCCAGACTGATTTCCAGAGTGGTTGTACAAGCTTGCAATCCCACCAACAATGGAGGAATGTTCCTCTTTCTCCACATCCTCGCCAGCATCTGCTGTCAACTGAATTTTTGATCTTAGCCATTCTGACTGGTGTGAGGTGGAATCTCAGGGTTGTTTTGATTTGCATTTCCCTGATGATTAAGGATGTTGAACATTTTTTCAGGTGTTTCTCTGCCATTCGGTATTCCTCAGGTGAGAATTCTTTGTTCAGTTCTGAGCCCCATTTTTTTTTCTTTTTTTTTTTTTGATTTTTAATATTTTTATTACATATTTTCCTCAATTACATTTCCAATGCTATCCCAAAAGTCCCCCATAGCGCCCCCCACTTCCCTACCCACTCATTCCCATTCTTTTGGCCCTGGCATTCCCCTATATTGGGGCATATAAAGTTTGCAAGTCCAATGGGCCTCTCTTTCCATTGATGGCCGACTAGGCCATCTTTCGATACATATGCAGCTAGAGACAAGAGCTCCGGGGTTCTGGTTAGTACATCATGTTGTTCCAACAATAGGGTTGCAGATCCCTTTAGCTCCTTGGGTACTTTCTCTAGCTTCTCCATTGGGAGCCCTGTGATACATCCAATAGCTGACTGTGAACATCCACTCCTGTGTTTGCTAGGCCCCGGCATCGTCTCACAAGAGACAGCTATATTTGGGTCCTTTCAGCAAAATCTTGCTAGTGTATGCAATGGTGTCAGCGTTTAGAAGCTGATTATGGGATGGATCCCTGGATACGGCAGTCTCTAAATGGTCCATCCTTTCATCACAGCTACGAACTTTGTCTCTGTAACTCCTTCCCTGGGTGTTTTGTTCCCAATTCTAAGAAGGTGCACAGTGTCCACACTTTGGTCTTCATTCTTCTTGAGTTTCATGCGTTTAGCAAATTGTATCTCATATCTTGGGTATCCTAAGTTTTGGGCTAATATCCACTTATCAGTGAATACATATTGTGTGAGTTCTTTTGTGATTGTGTTACTTCACTCAAAATGATGCCCTCCAGGTCCATCCATTTGGCTAGGAATTTCATGAATTCATTCTTTTTAATAGCTGAGTAGTACTCCATTGTGTAAATGTACCACATTTTCTGTATCCATTCCTCTGTTGAGGGACATTTGGGTTCTTTCCAGCTTCTGGCTATTATAAATAGGGCTGCTATGAACATAGTGGAGCATGTGTCCTTTTTACCGGTTGGGACATCTTCTGGATATATGCCCAGGAGAGGTATTGCTGGATCCTCCGGTAGTACTATGTCCAATTTTCTGAGGAACCGCCAGACTGATTTCCAGAGTGGTTGTACAAGCTTGCAATCCCACCAACAATGGAGGAGTGTTCCTCTTTCTCCACATCCTCGCCAGCATCTGCTGTCACCTGAATTTTTGATCTTAGCCATTCTGACTGGTGTGAGGTGGAATCTCAGGGTTGTTTTGATTTGCATTTCCCTGATGATTAAGGATGTTGAACATTTTTTCAGGTGCTTCTCTGCCATTCGGTATTCCTCAGGTGAGAATTCTTTGTTCAGTTCTGAGCCCCATTTTTTAATGGGGTTATTTGACTTTCTGGAGTCCACCTTCTTGAGTTCTTTATATATATTGGATATTAGTCCCTTATCTGATTTAGGATAGGTTAAGATCCTTTCCCAATCTGTTGGTGGTTTTTTTGTCTTATTGATGGTGTCTTTAGCCTTGCAGAAGCTTTGTAGTTTCATGAGGTCCCACTTGTCAATTCTCGATCTTACAGCACAAGCCATTACTGTTCTATTCAGGAATTTTTCCCCTGTGCCCATATCTTCAAGGCTTTTCCCCACTTTCTCCTCTATAAGTTTCAGTGTCTCTGGTTTTATGTGAAGTTCCTTGATCCACTTAGACTTGACCTTAGTACAAGGAGATAGGAATGGATCGATTCACATTCTTCTACATGTTAACAACCAGTTGTGCCAGCACCATTTGTTGAAAATGCTGTCTTTCTTCCACTGGATGTTTTTAGCTCCCTTGTCGAAGATCAAGTGACCATAGGTGTGTGGGTTCATTTCTGGGTCTTCAATTCTATTCCATTGGTCTATTTGTCTGTCACTATACCAGTACCATGCAGTTTTTATCACAATTGCTCTGTAGTAGAGCTTTAGGTCCGGCATGGTGATTCCACCGAGGTTCTTTTATCCTTGAGAAGAGTTTTTGCTATCCTAGGTTTTTTGTTATTCCAGATGAATTTGCAGATTGCACTTTCTAATTCGTTGAAGAATTGATTTGGAATTTTGATGGGGATTGCATTGAATCTGTAGATTGCTTTTGGCAAGATAGCCATTTTTACAATGTTGATCCTGCCAATCCATGAGCATGGGAGATCTTTCCATCTTCTGAGATCTTCTAGAATTTCTTTCTTCAGAGACTTGAAGTTTTTATTATACAGATCTTTCACTTCCTTAGTTAGAGTCACGCCAAGATATTTTATATTATTTGTGACTATTGAGAACGGTGTTGTTTCCCTAATTTCTTTCTCAGCCTGTTTATTCTTTGTGTAGAGAAAGGCCATTGATTTGTTTGAGTTAATTTTATATCCAGCTACTTCACCGAAGCTGTTTATCAGGCTTAGGAGTTCTCTGGTGGAATTTTTAGGGTCACTTATATATACTATCATATCATCTGCAAAAAGTGAAATTTTGACTTCATCTTTTCCAATTTGTATCCCTTTGATCTCCTTTTGATGTCGAATTGCTCTGGCTAGGACTTCAAGTACAATGTTGAATAGGTATGGAGAAAGTGGACAGCCTTGTCTAGTCCCTGATTTTAGAGGGATTGCTTCAAGCTTCTGACCATTTACTTTGATGTTGGCTACTGGTTTGCTGTAGATTGCTTTTATCATGTTTAGGTATGGGCCTTGAATTCCTGATCTTTCCAAGACTTTTATCATGAATGGGTGTTGGATCTTGTCAAATGCTTTTTCCGCATCTAACGAGATGACCATGTGGTTTTTGTCTTTGAGTTTGTTTATATACTGGATTACGTTGAATGGATTTCCGTATATTGAACCATCCCTGCATCCCTGGGATGAAACCTACTTGGTCAGGATGGATGATTGTTTTGATGTGTTCTTGGATTCGGTTAGCAAGAACTTTATTGAGGATTTTTGCATCAATATTCATAAGGGATATTGGTCTGAAGTTTTCTATCTTTGTTGGGTCTTTTTGTGGTTTAGGTATCAGAGTAATTGTGGCTCCATAGAATGAGTTGGGTAGAGTACCTTCTGTTTCTATTTTGTGGAATAGTTTGTGAAGAACTGGGATTAGATCTTCTTTGAAGGTCTGATAGAACTCTGCACTAAACCCATCTGGTCCTGGGCTTTTTTTAGTTGGGAGACTATTAATGACTGCTTCTATTTCTTTGGGGGATATAGGGCTGTATAGATCATTAACCTGATCTTGATTCAACTTTGGTACCTGATATCTGTCTAGGAACTTCTCCATTTCATCCAGGTTCTCCAGTTTTGTTGAGTATAGCCTTTGGTAGAAGGATCTGATGGTGTTTTGGATGTCTTCAGGATCTGTTGTTATGTCTCCTTTTTCATTTCTGATTTTGTTAATTAGGATGCTTTCCCTGTGCCCTCTAGTGAGTCTGGCTAAGGGTTTATCTATCTTGTTGATTTTCTCAAAGAACCAGCTCCTTGATTGGTTGATTCTTTGAATAGTTTTTCTTGTTTCCACTTGGTTGATTTCACCCCTGAGTTTGATTATTTCCTGCCGTCTACTCCTCTTGGGTGAATTTGCTTCCTTTTGTTCTAGTGCTTTTAGGTGTGTTGTCAAGCTGCTAATGTGTGCTCTCTCTAGTTTCCTTTTGGAGGCACTCAGAGCTATGAGTTTTCCTCTTAGAAATGCTTTCATTGCGTCCCATAAGTTTGGGTATGTTGTGGCTTCATTTTCATTGAACTCTAAAAAGTCCTTAATTTCTTTCATTATTCCTTCCTTGACCAAGGTATCATTGAGAAGAGTGTTGTTCAGTTTCCACGTGAAGGTTGGCTTTCTATTATTTATTTTGTTATTGAAGATCAGCCTTAGTCCATGGTGATCTGATAGGATGCATGGGACAATTTCAATATTTTTGTATCTGTTGAGGCCTGCTTTGTGACCAATTATGTGGTCAATTTTGGAGAAGGTACCATGAGGTGCTGAGAAGAAGGTATATCCTTTTGTTTTAGGATAGAATGTTCTGTAGATATCTGCCAGATCCATTTGATTCATAATTTCTCTTAGTTTCACTGTGTCCCTGTTTAGTTTCTGTTTCCATGATCTGTCCATTGGTGAAAGTGGTGTGTTGAAGTCTCCCACTATTATTGTATGAGGTGCAATGTGTGCTTTGAGATTTACTAATGTTTCTTTAACGAATGTGGCTGCCTTTGTATTTGGAGCATATATATTCAGGATTGATAGTTCCTCTTGGAGGATTTTACCTTTGATGAGTATGAAGTGTCCCTCCCTGTCTTTTTTAATGACTTTGGGTTGGAAGTCAATCTTATCAGATATTAGAATGGCTACTCCAGCTTGTTTCTTCATGCCATTTGCTTGGAAAATTGTTTTCCAGCCTTTCATTCTGAGGTAGTGTCTATCCTTTTCTCTGAGATGAGTTTCCTGTAAGCAGCAAAATGTTGGGTCTTGTTTGTGTAGCCAGTTTGTTAGTCTATGTCTTTTTATCGGGGAGTTGAGTCCATTGATATTAAGAGATATTAAGGAAAAGTAATTGTTGTTTCCTGTCATTATTGTTATTAAAGTTGGCATTTTGTTCTTGTGGCTGTCTTCTTTTAGGTTTGTTGAGGGATTACCTTCTTGTTGTTTCTAGGGCGTGGTTCCTGTCCTTGTATTGGTTTTTTTCTGTTATTATCCTTTGAAGGGCTGGATTCGTGGAGAGATAATGTGTGAATTTGGTTTTGTCGTGGAATACTTTGGTTTCTCCATCTATGTTAATTGAGAGTTTGGCTGGGTATAGTAGCCTGGGCTGGAATTTGTGTTCTTTTAGTGTCTGTATAACATCCGTCCAGGATCTTCTGGCTTTCATAGTCTCTGGTGAAAAATCTGGTGTAATTCTGATAGGCTTGCCTTTATATGTTACTTGGCCTTTTTCTCTTACTGCTTTTAGTATTCTATCTTTATTTAGAGCATTTGTTGTTCTGATTATAATGTGTCGGGAGGAATTTCTTTTCTGGTCCAGTCTATTTGGAGTTCTGTAGGCTTCTTGTATGTTCATGGGCATCTCTTTCTTTAGATTTGGGAAGTTTTCTTCTATAATTTTGTTGAAGATGTTTGCTGGTCCTTTGAGTTGAAAATCTTCATTCTCATCCACTCCTATTATCCGTAGGTTTGGTCTTCTCATTGTGTCCTGTATTTCTTGGATGTTTTGAGTTAGGATCTTTTTGCATTTTACATTTTCCTTGATTGTTGTGCCGATGTTCTCTATGGAATCTTCTGCACCTGAGATTCTCTCTTCCATCTCTTGTATTCTGTTGCTGATGCTCGTATCTATGGTTCCAGATTTCTTTCCTAGGGTTTCTATCTCCAGTGTTGCCTCATTTTGGGTTTTCTTTATTGTGTCTACTTCCCTTTTTAGGTCTAGTATGGTCTTGTTCATTTCCATCATCTGTTTGGATGTGTTTTCCTGTTTTTCATTAAGGACTTCTACCTGTTTGATTATGTTATCCTGTTTTTCTTAAAGATTTGTAACTCTTTAGCAGTGTTCTCCTGCAATTCTTTAAGGAATTTTTGTGCTTCCTCTTTATTGTCTTCTGCCTGATTAGCAGTGTTCTCCTGCATTTCTTTAAGTGTGTTATTAAAGTCCTTCTTGAAGTCCTCTATCATCATCAGGAGATATGCTTTTAAATCCGTGTCTAGCTTTTCCGGTGTGTTGGGGTGCCCTGGACTGGGCGAAGTGGGGGTGCTGGGTTCTGATGATGGTGAGTGGTCTTGGTTTCTGTTAGTAAGATTATTACGTTTACCTTTCGCCATCTGGTAATCTCTGGGGTTAGTTGTTATCGTTGTCACTGTTTAAAGATTGGAGCAGAAGCTGTGTTCCACTCACCAGCAGTCCCAAAATCCTGCGGCGGGGGTCGTGGGTAGCTGGCGGGTGTCAGGCAACCCTGCGCTCCTGCTACCCCGGCCCTGATCCGGCCGGACGAGGCCTGTGGCCCTACTCAGGCCGGTTTCTGCTTCCCTAACTAATGCAGTCTCAGGTCCCGCGCAATTGGATTGGAGCAGAAGCTGTGCTCCACTCACCAGAAGTCTTAAGATCCTGTGGCGGGTGTTGTGGGTAGCTGGCGAGTGTCAGCCGACCCTGCGCCCCAGCTGCCCCGGTGCTCGAGCCCCATTTTTTAATGGGGTTATTTGATTTTCTGGAGTCCACCTTCTTGAGTTCTTTATATATATTGGATATTAGTCCCTTATCTGATTTAGGATAGGTGAAGATCCTTTCCCAATCTGTTGGTGGTTTTTTTGTCTTATTGATGGTGTCTTTAGCCTTGCAGAAGCTTTGCAGTTTCATGAGGTCCCACTTGTCAATTCTCGATCTTACAGCACAAGCCATTACTGTTCTATTCAGGAATTTTTCCCCTGTGCCCATATCTTCAAGGCTTTTCCCCACTTTCTCCTCTATAAGTTTCAGTGTCTCTGGTTTTATGTGAAGTTCCTTGATCCACTTAGACTTGACCTTAGTACAAGGAGATAGGAATGGATCGATTCGCATTCTTCTACATGTTAACAACCAGTTGTGCCAGCACCATTTGTTGAAAATGCTGTCTTTCTTCCATTGGATGTTTTTAGCTCCCTTGTCGAAGATCAAGTGACCATAGGTGTGTGGGTTCATTTCTGGGTCTTCAATTCTATTCCATTGGTCTATTTGTCTGTCACTATACCAGTACCATGCAGTTTTTATCACAATTGCTCTGTAGTAGAGCTTTAGGTCCGGCATGGTGATTCCACCAGAGGTTCTTTTATCCTTGAGAAGAGTTTTTGCTATCCTAGGTTTTTTGTTATTCCAGATGAATTTGCAGATTGCACTTTCTAATTCGTTGAAGAATTGATTTGGAATTTTGATGGGGATTGCATTGAATCTGTAGATTGCTTTTGGCAAGATAGCCATTTTTACAAAAAAAGCCTTTCTTTTGTCTTCTGGAAGACCAGAATGTGAAAGTACCTTTTAACCATTAATGAAAAATTAAATAAGGATATAAGTCTAAAATAACTCAAGGGTCTATGCCTCTTAGCAGACAACATACTTGATAGTAGTTGTTGCTATTATTACAGTTATTATTATTGGCTTTTGAAAGCATCAAGTATCTAGCCTGATACACATCTGATTGGGGGTGATTATGGCCTTTAATATAACTGACTGGTACTGGGAATCAAACCATAAACTTAATTTCTGTTTTTCTCCTGATTGGTGGTTTTTAAGAAGTCAAATGTCAGGGGCAGGCTTGTAACCTGGAGGTGCAGATTTATTGGGGAATAACCTAGAAACTGGTGCTAGATGCAGGTTTTGTTGAGCAATAACCTGGAAACTGGTGCTAGACACAGGTCTTGTAGGGGAGTAACCTAAAAACTAGTGTTACATACCATCCTGTTAACTTGAGTTCAACCTTAGGTCAGGTCCTCTAAGATGGAGGGAGTCTGGACCTCAAAGATTTGGTCTTTCAGCATGAACATGGAACTTCTGAGTTGATGCTTTCAAAAGCCAATAATAATAACTGTAATAATAGCAACAACTACTATCAAGTATGCTGTCTGATAAGAGGCATAGACCCTTGAGTTATTTTAGACTTATATCCTTATTTAATTTTTCATTAATGCTTAAAAGGTACTTTCACATTCTGGTCTTCCAGAAGACAAAAGAAAGGCTTGATGTCTTATTATCAGAACTCAGTGTCGTTATTTAAACTGGGCCTGCCTAATACCAAAACCATGATATCTTCTGTCCCTTTGGCAAGAGTCAAATTCCTTTCTCCTGACAACTCTTAGTATACCTCCCTGTAAGAAAATTGAAGAAATGTTAGAGTTGATTTTGTTGTTATTGCTACATGTTTTAATTAAGAAATTTCTTTAACTTTTCAATGTAATGTAATTTATGTTGTTGGGGTCATATTTAAGTTGCAGTCAACATAATCTGTCCATATAATTGGTCTATCTTCTACTTGTGTGTTACATAAAATTCTCTCCAAATGCTTTGAGGTATAATAAGAATTAATAACACCTGGCTCCAGGGAATGGTTTCCTGACTCTTGTTGTGTTGTGTTTTGGTTATTAGCAGGCACACTATTCTTTGAGAAAGTGGTAACTTTCCTTAGGCAGTTCTCACACACTAAGAATACAACACCCAACAAGCTTAAAATAGATTTGAGTTCCAGAGTTTCCTGCAGGCATAGGCATGGTAGATTCTATCTACCAGAAGGGAATCATGTCTCTCAGAAAGATTTCGCTCACTTCCAACAACTTGTCAGACCTTGTAGAATGAGACTGAATAGTGGGTCAATAATGGGCAGGACCTCACTTTGACCAGGACTGCTTAGTTGTAAATATTTCCATACCTCTATTTAAGCATTAATCTCACTCCTGGACTGCCAAGACAGACTTTGTCCCTCTTCCCAATTTGGTCATTGTTCGAGTCCAAGAATCTCCTCACAAAACAGTTGAACACCCATCTCAGTCAGACTAGGATAGTATATTGTACACATGTCCCATGACTTATCAACCAGTGCCAAGGTCTAAATTAGGGAAATGAACCATGTATCATGTAGTTTTTAAAAATGATCCATGCTAAGTCAGGCTAGGCACCAGAATCTATGGTCTCTCCCACCTCCATGGCCAGCCCCAAGGGGCAACTCTTGCCCTGGTTCCTGTGGCCAGCTGTTGCCAAGCCAGTCTGATCTTCCCAGGCCATCCACCCCCTTGTGGGTAGCCTGCAGAAAGTCAGCTACTGCTAGTTCAGATCCCCTTATCCCTGTAAAATTATAACACTAGAGACTTGTAATATACCAGCCAAATTTATAACAATAAATCTCCAACCCCAAAATGCTCATGCAAAGAACATAACACTCAATTGATATAAATAGAAGCTGCACACCTAGATTGGGCATTTATGCCCTATACTGCTCATCTATGCCCATCTATGAAATCCCTAGCTACTTGAGGCTCCTTCAGGCCACACGGTCTCTCTCATCTTGACTCATCTGATCCTCTCTAAAAATTTCAGCTTTGCCTTTTCCTTCCAGTGTCCAATCACAGGCTCTAGCCTTATCTGATCAGTTAAGATTTCACCTGACCTCACCCCTCCCTCCCAAACAGCAATCCACAACAGAACCATGACACTGTACCATCTAGGCCTTAATATTTTACCTATGTTCCAACAGTTATATTGAATAAAATTCATTTATTTTGTCTTCCAGGAAAGAAGGAAGGAAGGGAGGGAGGGAGGGAGGGAGGGAGGAAGGAAGGAAGGGAGGGAGGGAGGGAGGGAGGGAGGAAGGAAGGAAGGAAGGAAGGAAGGAAGGAAGGAAGGAAGGAAAGAAAGGAGGGAGGGAGGAAGGAAAGAAGGAGGAAGAGAAGGGAGGGAGGGAGAGAAGGAAGGAAGAGAGAGAGAGAGAAAGAAAGAAAGGAAGAAAGAAAGAAAGAGGGACAGAAAGAAAGGATAAAAGGAAAGAAAATAGTCAAGGAAAGAATACATGTCTAGTTTGTTTTATAATGTATTTTTGTATAATGACCTGGAAAGAATTTCTGTATAATTTTAATAGTGATAACTGCTGAATTATAATATTCCTAATGTTTTTTTCTTTGTTTTTTCTAAAAGCATTATTAATGAAAGATCCCGAGAAAGTAGTCTGCACAGGTGAGAGTGTGGACTAGAGAAGCTAACAGCTTCTGGGACAGGCGAGAGCCACAGAGCTTCTGAGGCAGCGCCTTTTTCGGGCTCCAGAAATCCGGCCACCTTCCCGGCCAGAGGACAGGTGTCCGCCCGGCCCAAGAGGCTTTTGCCTCAGGATCCGAGAGAGCCATCTTGGTTCCAGGACTCCGCAGAAAGTAGTCTGCACAGGTGAGAGTATGGACTACTGAAGCTAACAGCTTCTGTGACAGGCCAAAGCAACACAGCTTCTGGGAAAGGTCCTGTTTTGGGCCTTCATCTTCAGCCAGGAGGAGGTCCAAATGCCAGATAACTGTGTACCTTCCCTGTAAGAGGAGAGCTTGCCTGCAGAGACTGCTCTGACCACTGAAACTCAGAGGAGAGAGCTAGTCTCCCAGGTCTGCTGATAGAGGGTAACAGAATCACCAGAGGAACAATCTCTAAACAGCGACAACTATAACAACTAACTCCAGAGATTACCAGATGGCAAAAGGTAAACGTAAGAATCTTACTACCAGAAACCAAGACCACTCACCATCATCACAACCCAGCACTCCCACTTCACCCAGTCTAGGGCACCGCAACACACCCAAAAAACTAGACCAGGATTTAAAAGCATATCTCATGATGATGGTAGAGGACATCAAGAAGGACTTTAATAACTCACTTAAAGAGATACAGGAGAACACTGCTAAACAGGTAGAAGACATTAAAGAGGAAGCACAAAAATCCCTTAAAGAATTGCAGGAAAACACAACCAAACAGGTGATGGAATTGAATAAAACCATCCAAGACCTAAAAAGGGAAGTAAACACAATAAAGAAAACCAAAAGTGAGGCAACGCTGGAGATAGAAACCCTAGGAAAGAAATCTGGAAGGATAGATGCGAGCATCAGCAAGAGAATACAAGAGATGGAAGAGAGAATCTTAGGTGCAGAAGATACCATAGAGAATATCGGCACAACAATCAAAGAAAATGCAAAATGCAAAAAGATCCGAACTCAAAACATCCAGGAAATCCAGGACACAAGGAGAAGACCAAACCCACAGATAATAGGAGTGGATGAGAATGAAGATTTTTCAACTCAAAGAACCAGCAAATATCTTCAACAAAATTATAGAAGAAAACTTCCCAAATCTAAAGAAAGAGATGCCCATGAACATACAAGAAGCCTACAGAACTCCAAATAGACTGGACCAGAAAAGAAATTCCTCCCAACACATAATAATCAGAACAACAAATGCACTAAATAAAGATAGAACACTAAAAGCAGTAAGGGAAAAAGGTCAAGTAACATATAAAGGCAAGCCTATCAGAATTACACCAGATTTTTCACCAGAGACTATGAAAGCCAGAAGAGCCTGGACAGATGTTATGCAGACACTAAGAGAACACAAAATCCAGCCCAGGCTACTATACCCAGCCAAACTCTCAATTACCATAGATGGAGAAACCAAAGTATTCCACGACAAAACTAAATTCACACATTATCTTTCCACGAATCCACCCCTTCAAAGGATAATAACAGAAAAAAACCAATACAAGGATGGAAACCATGTCCTAGAAAATCAAGAAGGTAATCCCTCAACAAACCTAAAAGAAGACAGCCACAAGAACAGAATGCCAACTTTAACAACAAAAATAACAGGAAGCAACAATTACTTTTCCTTAATATCTCTTAATATCAATTGACTCAACTCCCCAATAAAAAGACATAGACTAACAAACTGGCTACACAAACAAGACCCAACATTTTGCTGCTTACAGAAAACTCATCTCAGAGAAAAAGATAGACACTACCTCAGAATGAAAGGCTGGAAAACAATTTTCCAAGCAAATGGTATGAAGAAACAAGCTGGAGTAGCCAATCTAATATCTAATAAAATCAACTTCCAACCCAAAGTCATCAAAAAAGACAGGGAGGGACACTTCATACTCATCAAAGGTAAAATCCTCCAAGAGGAACTACCAATTTTGAATATCTATGCTCCAAATACAAGGGCAGCCACATTCATTAAAGAAACTTTAGTAAATCTCAAAGCACATATTGCTCCTCACACAATAATAGTGGGAGACTTCAACACACTACTTTCACCAATGGACAGATCATTGAAACAGAAACTAAACAGGGACACAGAGAAACTAACAGAAGTTATGAAACGAATGGATCTGACAGATATCTACGGAACAGTTTATCCTAAAACAAAAGGATATACCTTCTTTTCAGCACCTCATGGTACCTTCTCCAAAATTGACCACATACTTGGTCACAAAACAAGCCTCAACATATACAAAAATGTTGAAATTGTCCCATGCATCCTATCAGATCACCATGGACTAAGGCTGATCTTCAATAACAAAATAAATACAAGGAGATAGGAATGGATCAATTAGCCAGACTCACTAGAGGGCACAGGGAAAGAATCCTAATTAACAAAATCAGAAATGAAAAGGGAGACATGACAACAAATCCTGAAGAAATCCAAAACACCATCAGATTCTTCCTCAAAAGGCTATACTCAACAAAACTGGAGAACCTGGATGAAATGGACAAGTTTCTAGATAGATATTAGGTACCAAAGTTAAATCAAGATCAGGTTAATGATCTAAACAGTCCTATATCTCCTGAAGAAATAGAAGCAGTCATTAATAGTCTCCCAACCATAAAAAAGCCCAGGACCAGATGGGTTTAGTGCAGAGTTCTATCAGGCCTTCGAAGAAGATCTAATCCCAGTTATTCACATACTATTCCACAAAATAGAAACAGAAGGTACTCTACCCAACTCATTCTATGAAGCCAGAATTACTCTGATACCTAAACCACAAAAAGACCCAACAAAGACAGAGAACTTTAGACCAATTTCCCTTATGAATATCTATGCAAAAATCCTCAATAAAGTTCTCGCTAACCAAGTCCAAGAACACATCTAAACAATCATCCATCCTGACCAAGTAGGTTCATCCCAGGCATGCAGGGATGGTTCAATATACGGAAATCCATCAACATAATCCAGTATATAAACAAACTCAAAGACAAAAACCACATGATCATCTCGTTAGATGCTGAGAAAGCATTTGACAAAATCCAACACCCATTCATGACAAAAGTCTTGGAAAGATCAAGAATTCAAGGCCCATACCTAAACATGATAAAAGCAATCTATAGCAAACCAGTAGCCAACATCAAAATAAATGGTGAGAAGCTGGAAGCAATCCCACTAAAATCAGGGACTAGACAAGGCTGTCCACTCTCTCCCTACCTATTCAACATTGTACTTGAAGTCCTAGCCAGAGCAATTAGACAACAAAAGGAGTTAAAGGGGTACAAATTGGAAAGAAAGAAGTCAAAATATCACTTTTTGCAGATGATATGATAGTATATATAAGTGACCCTAAAAATTCCACCAGAGAACTCCTAAACCTGATAAACAGCTTCGGTGAAGTAGCTGGATATAAAATTAACTCAAACAAATCAATGGCCTTTCTGTACACAAAGGATAAACAGGATGAGAAAGAAATTAGGGAAACAACACCCTTCTCAATAGTCACAAATAATATAAAATACCTTGGCTTGAGTCTAACTAAGGATGTGGAAGATCTGTATGATAAGAACTTCAAGTCTCGAGAAAAGCACCTGTGTAGCTAGGGCGCAGGGTCGGCTGACACTCGTCAGCTACCCACAACACCCGCCACAGGATCTTAAGACTTCTGGTGAGTGGAACACAGCTTCTGCTCCAATCCAATTGCGCGCAGGACCTGAGACTGCATTAGTTAGGGAAGCAGAAACCGGCCTGAGTAGGGCCACAGGCCTCATCCGGCCGGACCAGCACTGGCGTAGCTAGAGCACAGGGTCGGCTGACACTCGCCAGCTACCCACGACCCCTGCCACAGGATTTTGAGACTGCTGGTGAGCTTCTGCTCCAGTCCAATCACGCGGGACCTGAGACTGCTTTGGTTGGGGAGGCAGAAATCCGGCCTAAGTAGGGCCACAAGCCTCTTCCGGTCAGAAAAGCACCAGGGTAGCTAGGGCGCAGGGTCGGCTGACACTCGCCAGCTACCCACAACACCCACCACAAGATCTTAAGACTTCTGGTGAGTGGAACACAGCTTCTGCTCCAATCCAATTGCGCTCGGGACCTCAGACTGCATTAGTTAGGGAAGCAGAAAACCGGCCTGAGTAGGACCACAGGCCTCTTCCGGCTGGACCAGCACTGGGGTACCACCAGCTACCCACGACCCCCGCCACAGGATTTTGAGACTGCTGGTGAGTGGAACACAGCTTCTGCTCCAATCTTTAAACAGTGACAACGACAACAACTAACCCCAGAGATTACCAGATGGCGAAAGGTAAACGTAATAATCTTACTAACAGAAACCAAGACCACTCACCATCATCAGAACCCAGCACTCCCACTTCGCCAAGGCCAGGGCACCCCAACACACCAGAAAAGCTAGACACGGATCTAAAAGCATATCTCCTGATGATGGTAGAGGACTTCAAGAAGGACTTTAATAACACACTTAAAGAAATACAAAGGAACACTGGTAAACAGGTAGAAGACAGTAAAGAGGAAGCACAAAAATTCCTTAAAGAATTGCAGGAGAACACTGCTAAAGAGTTACAAATCCTTAAAGAAAAACAGGATAACATAATCAAACAGGTAGAAGTCCTTAATGAAAAACAGGAAAACACATCCAAACAGATGATGGAAATGAACAAAACCATACTAGACCTAAAAAGGGAAGTAGACACAATAAAGAAAACCCAAAATGAGGCAACACTGGAGATAGAAACCCTAGGAAAGAAATCTGGAACCATAGATACGAGCATCAGCAACAGAATACAAGAGATGGAAGAGAGAATCTCAGGTGCAGAAGATTCCATAGAGAACATCGGCACAACAATCAAGGAAAATGTAAAATGCAAAAAGATCCTAACTCAAAACATCCAAGAAATACAGGACACAATGAGAAGACCAAACCTACGGATAATAGGAGTGGATGAGAATGAAGATTTTCAACTCAAAGGACCAGCAAACATCTTCAACAAAATTATAGAAGAAAACTTCCCAAATCTAAAGAAAGAGATGCCCATGAACATACAAGAAGCCTACAGAACTCCAAATAGACTGGACCAGAAAAGAAATTCCTCCCGACACATTATAATCAGAACAACAAATGCTCTAAATAAAGATAGAATACTAAAAGCAGTAAGAGAAAAAGGCCAAGCAACATATAAAGGCAAGCCTATCAGAATTACACCAGATTTTTCACCAGAGACTATGAAAGCCAGAAGATCCTGGACGGATGTTATACAGACACTAAAAGAACACAAATTCCAGCCCAGGCTACTATACCCAGCCAAACTCTCAATTAACATAGATGGAGAAACCAAAGTATTCCACGACAAAACCAAATTCACACATTATCTCTCCACGAATCCAGCCCTTCAAAGGATAATAACAGAAAAAAAAAAAAACAATACAAGGACAGGAACCATGCCCTAGAAACAACAAGAAGGTAATCCCTCAACAAACCTAAAAGAAGACAGCCACAAGAACAAAATGCCAACTTTAACAACAATAATAACAGGAAACAACAATTACTTTTCCTTAATATCTCTTAATATCAATGGACTCAACTCCCCGATAAAAAGACATAGACTAACAAACTGGCTACACAAACAAGACCCAACATTTTGCTGCTTACAGGAAACTCATCTCAGAGAAAAGGATAGACACTACCTCAGAATGAAAGGCTGGAAAACAATTTTCCAAGCAAATGGCATGAAGAAACAAGCTGGAGTAGCCATTCTAATATCTGATAAGATTGACTTCCAACCCAAAGTCATTAAAAAGGACAGGGAGGGACTCTTCATACTCATCAAAGGTAAAATCCTCCAAGAGGAACTATCAATCCTGAATATCTATGCTCCAAATACAAAGGCAGCCTCATTCATTAATGAAACTTTAGTAAATCTCAAAGCACACATTGCACCTCATACAATAATAGTGGGAGACTTCAACACACCATTTTCACCAATGGACAGATCATGGAAACAGAAACTAAACAGGGACACAGTGAAACTAAGAGAAATTATGAATCAAATGGATCTGGCAGATATCTACAGAACATTCTATCCTAAAACAAAAGGATATACCTTCTTCTCAGCACCTCATGGTACCTTCTCCAAAATTGACCACATAATTGGTCACAAAACAGGCCTCAACAGATACAAAAATATTGAAATTGTCCCATGCATCCTATCAGATCACCATGGACTAAGGCTGATCTTCAATAACAAAATAAATAATAGAAAGCCAACCTTCACATGGAAACTGAACAACACTCTTCTCAATGATACCTTGGTCAAGGAAGGAATAAAGAAAGAAATTAAGGACTTTTTAGAGTTCAATGAAAATGAAGCCACAACATACCCAAAATTATGGGATGCAATGAAAGCATTTCTAAGAGGAAAACTCATAGCTCTGAGTGCCTCCAAAAGGAAACTAGAGAGAGCACAGATTAGCAGCTTGACAACATACCTAAAAGCACTAGAACAAAAGGAAGCAAATTCACCCAAGAGGAGTAGACGGCAGGAAATAATCAAACTCAGGGGTGAAATCAACCAAGTGGAAACAAGAAAAACTATTCAAAGAATCAACCAATCAAGGAGCTGGTTCTTTGAGAAAATCAACAAGATAGATAAACCCTTAGCCAGACTCACTAGAGGGCACAGGGAAAGCATCCTAATTAACAAAATCAGAAATGAAAAAGGAGACATAACAACAGATCCTGAAGACATCCAAAACACCATCAGATCCTTCTACCAAAGGCTATACTCAACAAAACTGGAGAACCTGGATGAAATGGAGAAGTTCCTAGACAGATATCAGGTACCAAAGTTGAATCAAGATCAGGTTAATGATCTAAACAGCCCTATATCCCCCAAAGAAATAGAAGCAGTCATTATTAGTCTCCCAACTAAAAAAAGCCCAGGACCAGATGGGTTTAGTGCAGAGTTCTATCAGACCTTCAAAGAAGATCTAATCCCAGTTCTTCACAAACTATTCCACAAAATAGAAACAGAAGGTACTCTACCCAACTCATTCTATGAAGCCACAATTACTCTGATACCTAAACCACAAAAAGACCCAACAAAGATAGAAAACTTCAGACCAATATCCCTTATGAATATTGATGCAAAAATCCTCAATAAAGTTCTTGCTAACCGAATCCAAGAACACATCAAAACAATCATCCATCCTGACCAAGTAGGTTTCATCCCAGGGATGCAGGGATGGTTCAATATACGGAAATCCATCAACGTAATCCAGTATATAAACAAACTCAAAGACAAAAACCACATGGTCATCTCGTTAGATGCGGAAAAAGCATTTGACAAGATCCAACACCCATTCATGATAAAAGTCTTGGAAAGATCAGGAATTCAAGGCCCATACCTAAACATGATAAAAGCAATCTACAGCAAACCAGTAGCCAACATCAAAGTAAATGGTCAGAAGCTTGAAGCAATCCCTCTAAAATCAGGGACTAGACAAGGCTGTCCACTTTCTCCATACCTATTCAACATTGTACTTGAAGTCCTAGCCAGAGCAATTCGATAACAAAAGGAGATCAAAGGGATACAAATTGGAAAAGATGAAGTCAAAATATCACTTTTTGCAGATGATATGATAGTATATCTAAGTGACCCTAAAAATTCCACCAAAGAACTCCTAAGCCTGATAAACAGCTTCGGTGAAGTAGCTGGATATAAAATTAACTCAAACAAATCAATGGCCTTTCTCTACACAAAGAATAAACAGGCTGAGAAAGAAATTAGGGAAACAACACCCTTCTCAATAGTCACAAATAATATAAAATATCTTGGCGTGACTCTAACTAAGGAAGTGAAAGATCTGTATAATAAAAACTTCAAGTCTCTGAAGAAAGAAATTATAGAAGATCTCAGAAGATGGAAAGATCTCCCATGCTCATGGATTGGCAGGATCAACATTGTAAAAATGGCTATCTTGCCAAAAGCAATCTACAGATTCAATGCAATCCCCATCAAAATTCCAAATCAATTCTTCAAGGAATTACAAAGAGCAATCTGCAAATTCATCTGGAACAACAAAAAGCCTAGGATAGCAAAAACTCTTCTCAAGGATAAAAGAACCTCTGGTGGAATCACCATGCCTGATCTAAAGCTGTACTACAGAGCAGTTGTGATAAAAACTGCATGGTACTGGTATAACGACAGACAAATAGGCCAATGGAATAGAATCGAAGACCCAGAAATGAACCCACACACCTATGGTAACTTGATCTTCAACAAGGGAGCTAAAACCATCCAGTGGAAGAAAGACAGCATTTTCAACAAATGGTGCTGGCAAAACTGGTTGTTTTCATGTAGAAGCTTGCGAATTGATTCATTCCTATCTCCTTCTACTAAGGTCAAATCTAAGTGGATCAAGGAACTTCACATAAAATCAGAGACACTGAAACTTATAGAGGAGAAAGTGGGGAAAAGCCTTGAAGATATGGGCACAGGGGGAAAATTCCTGAATAGAATAGCAATGGCTTGCACAGTAAGATCGAGAATTGACAAATGGGACCTCATGTAACTGCAAAGCTTCTGCAAGGCAAAAGTCACCGTCAATAAGACAAAAAGACCACCAACATATTGGGAAAGGATCTTTACCTATCATAAATCAGATAGGGGACTAATATCCAATATATATAAAGAAGTCAAGAAGGTGGACTCCAGAAAATCAAATAACCCCATTAAAAAATGGGGCTCAGAACTGAACAAAAATTTCTCACCTGAGGAATACCGAATGGCAGAGAAGCACCTGAAAAAATGTTCAACATCCTTAATCATCAGGGAAATGCAACTCAAAATAACCCTGAGATTCCACCTCACACTAGTCAGAATGGTTAAGATCAAAAATTCAGTTGACAGCAGATGCTGGCGAGGATGTGGAGAAAGAAGAACACTCCTCCATTGTTGGTGGGATTGCAAGCTTGTACAACCACTCTGGAAATCAGTCCTTAGAAAATTGGACATAGTTCTACCGGAGGATCCAGCAATACCTCTCCTGGGCATATATCCAGAAGATGTCCCAACAGGTGAAAAGGACATATGCTCCACTATGTTCATAGAAGCCTTATTTATGTATTTTTGTTTGTTTTGTTTTTTTGTTTTTTTGAGACAGGGTTTCTCTGTGTAGTCGTGGCTGTCCTGGAACTCACTCTGTAGCCCAGGCTGGCCTCGAACTCAGAAATCTGCCTGCCTCTGCCTTCCGAGTGCTGGGATTAAAGGCATGCGCCACCACGCCTGGCTAGAAGCCTTATTTATAATAGCCATAAGCTAGAAAGAACACAGATGCCCCTCAACAGAGGAATGGATACAGAAAATGTGGTACATTTACACAATGGAGTACTGCTCAGCTATTAAAAAGAATGAATTTATGAAATTCCTAGCCAAATGGATGGGCCTGGAGGGCATCATCCTGAGTGAGGTAACCCAATCACAAAGGAACTCACACAATATGTACTCACTGATAAGTGGATATTAGCCCAAAACTTAGGATACCCAAGATATAAGATACAATTTGCTAAACGCATGAAACTCAAGAAGAACGAAGACCAAAGTGGGGACACTGTGCCCCTTCTTAGAATTGGGAACAAAACACCCATGAAAGGAGTTACAGAGACAAAGTTTGGAGCTGTGATGAAAGAATGGATCATCTAGAGACTGCCATATCCAGGGATCCAGTCCATAATCAGCTTCCAAATGCTGACACCATTGTATACACTAGCAAGATTTTGCTGAAAGGTTCCAGATATAGCTGTCTCTTGTGAGACTATGCCGGGGCCTAGCAAACACAGAAGTGGATGCTCACAGTCAGCTATTGGATGGATCACAGGTCTCCCAATGGATGAGCTAGAGAAAGTACCCAAGGAGCTAAAGGGATCTACAACCCTATAGGTGGAACAACATTATGAACTAACCAATACCATGGAGCTCTTGACTATAGCTGCATATGTATCAAAAGATGGCCTAGTCGGCCATCACTAGAAAGAGAGGCCCATTGGACACACAAACTTTTATGCCCCAGTACAGGGGAACTCCAAGGTCAAAAAATGGGAATGGGTGGGTAGGGAAGTGGGGGGGGGGAGAGTATGGGGGACTTTTGGGAGAACATTGGAAATGTAATTGAGGAAAATACGTAATAAAAAAATATTAAAAAAAAAAGAAAAAAAAAGTTCTTTAAGTCATGTTGAGTAAGAAATTCTGCCTCCTGTTTGCACATAGTGATTTACTCCTGGTCAAAAATTGTTTCATTAATTTTATGTTGCAGTCAGAAATCAGCCACCACTACATTACCCAGTTCTAAACCATGGGCTGAAGACCCACTCATCATTCTGTATAGAGCTGGATCTTCATCAATATATATTAAAAAAGAAATAATCTCTTTAAGAGTTCCTGGCGACTTGTAGAATTAATTCATAACACAGTCAAGGAATAGCTACCAAGGTGTAAATAAATTCTCAAGAGAATATAAAATTCTTTAAAACCCCAGATATGAAAGTTTTTGTACTGTAGGGATTCAAAACTGAGATTAAAGTATATTTTAAACATTTTGCTTGCCTATTGACCTAACAATCGAGCTCCAATATCAGCAGAGTCCCATTCATTATTTTATTGGCCAGAGTAGGAGTGACATTTGGCATAGTCACCGAGGGACAGGGATCTGCAGCTGTTGTGATCATGGCCATAAGCCACTCACTACCCAGTCACTAGGGGAATAGCATCATGGGCTTCTGCTTTGGTGCCTTTTCTAGATTCAGTCTCCCTTTCTTCCTTAGTATCCAAACACTGTATAGCCTGCCATGATTAGAGCTCTAACAGACAGAATCCTGGGGTCCAGAAGGGGAAAGTCCTAGGAATGGAACAAAGGCAGAAGACTCCTGATCCACAGTGGTCAGGAGACTGCTACAGTGGCACTTGACTAGTGGAAAATATACTCTCACCTTGCTTAAATGGCTACAATTCTATGCACAGGGTAGCTGATACAGTTATTAAAGGATTCTTTGTTGTGAATTTAATGGGATATACAACCATCAATTATGTAAACAAGAAAGTTAAAGTGCAAACACTACCAGAAGTGTGTTTTAAATAATTGAACCCACTAGTGACAGATTATAATCTTCTTCTTCTGCGAGGTTTTTTTTTTTTTTTTTTTTTTTTTTTCTCGAGACAGGGTTTCTCTGTGTATCCCTGGCTGTCCTGGAACTCACTCTGTAGACCAGGCTGGCCTTGAACTCCGAAATCCGCCTGCCTCTGCCTCCCAAGTGCTGGAATTAAAGGCGTGTGCCACCACTGCTTGGCTTTCTGAGAATTATTTTGCGGTGAAGGTTTGGATGTTTGAGGTGGAATTTTTCAAATGTAAAGAGTTTGAAGGAACAGGAGAAGCTAAAAACAGCAAGAGAAGAGATAAAAGCTAGTTATATTTCTACAACATTTTAATCTTGACGATGTCCTTCTGAATCCTGAAAGCTAACTGTGGGATTTAGGACCAGGTCTGCCTTGAGTCCAAATGAAGCAAGGGAGCAAATAATTGTTTGTATGAGGGCAATCACAGCAGAGAGCCTGAAAGTATCATCAATATTAGGTTGCTAGTGTACTCAGAGCTGGCCTACTAGGGCTTGGTATCTAATATCCATCACCTTAAACCAACTGTTTACAATTTCTTAAAATACATCAATCTTGTCTTCACTTAAAGTAGAAACTGAGATGCCTGTGATTAAGTACCCTCTTGAAGTATGCAGATGATGAAATGGGGAGCATGTATTGTAACAGGGTGACTTGTTTTTTCTTGGGTTGAGAGTTTTCCTGTGATGCAAAACTTTCAGCTCTAAACTCTGGAGAATGCCTGCTAAGCCAGAATAGATGCTTACCTGGTGCTGACTATAAAGCTCTGTTATACTAACTTTAAGTTCATGGAGCTCTGACAGACTACCCAGTAGGGCTCAGCAGAGCTGGTTCTGGTCAGGCTGGAAACCTGGATGTAGGCCCAGGAATCAGATGAGCAGGACCACGTGGATAGAACTCAAGCCTTTGCTATCTTCTGATTCTAAGCTACAAAATCTCCTCAGCCAACATCCTCAGAGAACTTTGTCCTGTTTAGTGAGCAGAGCTGTATCCTCTAAGGGGTAGTTTCCTGGACTTTGTCCACTTGTGTAAATACCATTTTTTTCTGGCTGAAATTTCCTCCTAATTATCCTCTACATTTTAGGGACTAGGCAGGTCTATTTAATCTGGTATAATCTAGTATAATCACTTTATAATATGATTTTGTAAAAGTATAAAGGTATAAACTTAAGGTATAAACTTAATGAATCATTGCCCGAGTCTTTGTCTTTCCTGTCTAAGCTTGCCACCTAAAATGCTGACAATATATTGTGGGCTTCCTCCCAATTAAATCTACCCAAATAGTGGCCATCTTGGTTAGAGGATCCCTGAGTGAAATTTCTCCATAGGGAATGTACAAACTTCCTTAAAGTCATAGTCCTGGTGTGTGTGTGTGTGTGTGTGTGTGTGTGTGTGTGTGAAGAGGATAGGTAGTTTCTAGTAGATTCCCAGAAAGGCTGTGGTCTAAAGGTTAATGCCACATTATTATAAGTCAAGTTGGAAGGACTTACTTTTAAAGGCATCTTTGTTCTAAAAAGTGATTCACGGTGGTAACCTACCTCAGAGAATTAACCTATGATTCCACTTTTGTCCTAAGTGTGTCAGAGTGATAAGACAGACTCTGATGAGAAGTTTTATCAAAGCAGTGCTAAGGAAGTATACCTATAGCTCTAGCTGATAGGGGGCCACACTCTGGGGTGTGCTAACACTGAAGCCCTCACACCCGGAGAACAGAATCATGTGGTCTACAGCAGAATTACAAAGGCTGCATCTTTCTTAGGGCCAGAACCCTGTTTTTGGATGATTTGATTCGCATTTTTAACGTTATCTTCCAAAGTGTAACTTTTTTCATAAATAATTAAGTTATACTTCCTAATATTGTATTTTAGTATTTAAAAGCTCATGTATTGGGGCCAGAACTGTATTCACATGTATGCTCATATTCCATTGTACACTTAGTAGATACATGATTTTGAAGTGATTTGGTCATCCTATGCTGCTGTTTACTTATGTATATAGAAGTACCTCGCTGAACAGTGGTGGTACATGCCTCTAATCCCAGCACTTGGGAGGCAGAGGCAGGCAGATTTCTGAGTTCGAAGCCAGCCTGGTCTACACAGTGAGTTCCAGGACAGCCAGGGCTACACAGAGAAACCCTGTCTCAAAAAAAAAAAACAAAAACAAAAAAAAAAACAAAAGAAGAAGAAGGAGAAGGAGGAGGAGAAGGAGGAAGAGGAGGAGGAGAAGGAGAAGAGGAAGAGGAGGATGAAGAAGAAGAGGAAGAGGGAGAGGAAGAGGAAGAGGAAGAAGAAGAAGAAGAAGAAGAAGAAGAAGAAGAAGAAGAAGAAGAAGAAGAAGAAGAAGAAGAAGAAGAAGAATCTCACAGAACAGTAGTGAGGATTAAGTATACTGATATACTCAAATTGGCCAGAAACAGAGTTCAAGCTCCATTAACACTGATGGATCCTTTGGCTTTGAGGGATGGTGATAATACAAGAGGTCAGAGATCCTACCCCTGGAAACTTCCTCTGTCTGTCTCTTTCAGAGGACTTTGTAATGTAGGCAGAACTAGGGAGGAGATCTCCTAAGACATTAGTCAATGGAAAATAACTTATAGGCTAAGAAGAACATCTTCTGGAGATACAGGTGAAGATGAAACACCTGGACACTGAGGAGTGAACCCTGACACTTGTCCTGATGGAGGGCAGTGAAATACAGTGATACGTACCCTAATTTTCCTAAAACACATAATAGCAGGTAACCTTTAAACAATAAGACTGCTACTCATATTCTAGTTCTTTACTAGAGCTACACTCTTTTTCAGGCCTCTCAACCTCAAGGGCCTGCCTCCCTGAGTCCCAAACACTGGAGCTAGATGAACTCACCCTCAGCATTAGTAATCATGGCCTGTGCTACACTTTTCTGTTCCACTCTTTCCACACCACTGCTTTGGGAAAAACTGCTCTACACTGTGCTAGTACTCTTTCAGAGACAGCCTTGGGGTGTACACATCAGTACAAAAAACATGGTTTAGGATAAGGGCTAAATGTCACCAAGTACACCAAAGTTCAGTGCTGGAGCCTCCTCATACACAGGCTTATGCTAGAGACTAGTCCCAAACAGCACAGGGAACTCATTACCCATGTTACTGCTACTGGAGTGTTATCACCTGACCTGAGGATAAGAAAGAGTAAGTAGTGATGCGTTTCTTTTTAAGATTAAAATCCACACTTTCAAAATTACGATTAAAAAGAAAAACTGAGAAGTAGGACAATGTGGTGCCGCTGGGGAAACCCATTCTGGGCTCTGGAACAAAATTACGGTCCTTTGCATCAGGATTGGTTTCCTGAATCTGGGAGCAAGGCTACTGGGGCTCTGGGGTGTATCTAATAGTCCCCTGAAAGAAGTTTCTGTGTCCCAAATTCTGGACAGGACTGCTGGGCTCTGGGGTGAAGCTGATGATGGGTATCTTGAGTCTTAACTCCTAACCCTACCTCTAACCCTGAATTTGTGACTGGGTTGCTGGGCTCTGGGGAAAGTTGACAGTCCTCTGCATCAAACTTGGTTGTCTGAATCTAGGATAGGACTGCAGGCTTCTTTTCTTGAGCAGCACTCCTGACCCCACAATGAATGACTTGTTTCCAATTCTTGTCTCCAGCCAAATGTTTCATATTGTACCTCCCTTTCATGGCTAAGCATCTAGGTTATAATCACCGTGATAAAAAAGAAAGAAAGCCATGGGAATCTCACTTTCCCCTTTCCTTTTCAAGTCTCTAGACAAGGTTTCTGGGGCAACCTTTAAGTAGTTCTGTGGCAGCTGGATGCTTCTAATGAAAATTTGCTGTCAACAAAAGTGCTTTTGTGGGCAAGCCTACCTGGGACAGCAAGAAAGAGGGTGGGGCCCTGAGTCCTATCCCAGGCAAGTCAGTCATCTGCCAATAGCCAACCACAAAGCAGCATCCAAAAAGCAGCAGGAAGTCATTGGGGATAAAAATAAAGAACTTCTGCTGCCACCTGGTGGAATTTCCCCGATTAATCTGCTGCTGCTCCTGTTGCTGCTACTCTTTCACCTCCTTGTGCTTCTTCCTCTTCCTCCTTCTAACCTCTCCTTCTTTCTCCTCTTCACTTAAAAAAATGTTTCTAATTTTTTGAGATGATAGAATAATGGCATCATTTCTCTTCCTTTTCTTTCTTCCACCTCCCCATCCTTGTTCTCTTTGAAATTTATGGTCTCTTTTGCTTAACTGTTGTTGAGGTGTGTGCATGGGTGGTGTGTGTGTGTGTGTGTGTGTGTGTGTGTGTGTGTGTGCGCGTGTGTTCCTAAATACAAAATAACAGTCTACGGAGTCTCAGTCCATATAGGGTTACTTGTATGTATACCTTCAGTGTCGATCATTAGGATTTGGATAATCAATAGTTAAGCTCTGTAGTTCTTTGTTTGGGGGTGAGAAGCCTGAGGTTTCTCCTTATACATTAGCATGTCTACTGTTGTTTTTGTCTTTTTAAAAAAGATTTTAATTTATTAATTATATGTAAATATACTGTTGCTGTCTTCAGATACTCCAGAAGAGGGCATCAGATCTCATTAAAGATGGTTGTGAGCCACCATGTGGTTGCTGAGAATTGAACTCAGGACCTCTGGAAGAGCAGTCAGTGTTCTTAACCTTTGAGGCATCTCTCCAGCCCCTGTTGTTTTCTTCTTTGAGGAAGATTATTTCTCCCATTCCCTAGTTGCCTGTAGTTCTTTGTTTGGGGCTGAGAAACCTCAGGCTTCTCCTTATACATTCCCATGTCTACTGTTGTTTTCATCATGTTTAGGTCATGTGTAGGCAGCCATTTTGGTGGGACACCGTTAGTGTACCTTCTCTGCTTATTAGAATGGTTCTTGAAGTGAGTTCATAGACCTTGCCACATCTGTTTTACTTCACTTCCCACCAGTGACTATTAGTAATTTTGTACCTTTGTCTCATTAGTTATCAAATAATCAACCGGTAGGGTTGTGATTTATATATAACATCTAAATAAGAAAGCACACTATTAAATAATGAAAAGTGGATAGTATCAAATCTAATAAAAAGTATGAAATTATGAAAAAAGTTTAGAAATTGCTAGAGATATATTTCAGAATCTCCAAATGCCTTCAAACGCCACCCCGGACCTATGAGATTAAGCTGTACATTTTAATAGAACTCCTTGAGTTTATATAGAGACATAAAATTTGGGAAATAGTGTTTTTAGTGTTTTTTTTTTATCAGAGAGATAAATGCTATTACTGACACTTATTTGTACCTCAGTTGGTTTCACTGAAAAAAAATGTTGCCATTAAAGAAAACCACCAAAAACAAAGTATAAACTGGACTATAAGAGCACTGGATTTACAAACCACTCACTTTGTGTCTCATCCTTCTCAGGAGCCTCTGATGACAGAAAAGTAACTCACATTACACAAACCTGCCTCCCACCCCAGTTCTGAGGTTTGAACAAAGAGCCTTCCTTGTAAATTCTAGGCAAGCATTCTACCACACTGGGCTACATCCTGAGACCTTCTGAACCTCGGTTTAATTATAATATAGACACAATAATAGGCTATGGCTAACTCATAAGACTGAAAGGATTTCAAGATAAAATGTAGAAAGCATAGTGATAAATATACAAGGTGCCTGGCAATAGGTCAAGCCATTATGAAGATGCAATTATGAAAAAAGTACAAAATTCCATTGAAATCCATTTGAGAACACCTAAACAAAGGGAGAGATAAAATCATGTCCAAGGATAAGAAAAAAATTCAATATTGCAAAGCTATTATTCATCTTCAAATTAATTTCTCCTAGTGCAGTTCAAATTAAAGCCTCAGTTGAGTTTTTTGACCCTGACAAGCTTATTTTTAATATTTGAATGAAGGAAAGAGCTGAGACTAGCTTATACAATTATGAAAGAGAAGAACAAGATGGGGTATGTCACTTACCAGAGATCAAGATGAACTATAAAATTGTATTAGGTAAGGCAGTGTTGTATTGTACAGGGTAGAAACTGACTAGTAAACAGAATAGAGTACAGAAGAATGCCTTGAGAAGTTGATATATGACAGTAATGACATTATAAATACACAGAATAATGCTTGCGATAATTGTGACAACATCCTACAATTACTGGCCACCCATAGTAAAATAACCACAGATATAATGTATATGTTTCATATTTCAATTTAAGGAAGATCATAATAAAACCAGGCACATCTACATTTTAGTGGTGCAGCCATTATGAAGTTGTTGTGCTCTTGGGAATAACTCCTTATGCTTGCTCATGCAAGGAGCTCTAATTAAACTCAGTTGTTCACAAAAATAAAAGAAAGCAAACAAAATCATTCTGTTCAGCCAGATGGGGTTAGGGATGAGAGAGAGCAATAGAAGTTGAAAACGACCAGAATGTATTAAATGCATTTATAAAATCATCAAAGAATAAAAATGTTTCTAGAATCATATAAGGAACTGCTACATTGTGAGTGTCTGTGTAACTCCTGCTACAGTTTATTTTTATTTTTACTTTTATATAGTTTATTTTTAATATTCTCCAAAGGGCTCTACAAGATTGGTCCCAAAAATGATATAAGGACATTTATATTGAATATTTTTTGAGGTAATTCTGAATTTCTCCTGTTGCAGCTTTATCTGGGTCTTACAAAAGCTTTTTGAAAACACAGCTGTACTAGTAGATATATAATCATTTAAAAAAAAACCCAACAATTTGTACCAATTCACAATTAGATAAAATAGTAAAATCAGAGTCCCAAACAATGTTAATGAAGAGCTAGTGATGAAAGTTCTGTAAACAACATTTCTTATTAATAAAATATACTCTTTACTTCATGGGAAAGTAGGTCTCTTTGGGGCCCTCTGACAACACTATTTTCTCACTGTCAGGGTGCACAGCTGTTATGCCTCCAAGCACGAGATACTCTAGCTGTGCTTATTCTCCTGCTGCTCTAGCTAAAGATGAAGTGAGTGATCCTACCAATTTCTTCTTCATGGAAGAAGAGATTTTTCTACTTACATTTAAAATAATGAAGCTGGAGTATTTCTTAAAACACAGGAAAAAAAGCAAGGAATATTGGAAAGTGTGAACATTTTAGAAGAACACAAAAGCCAGATTCAAATTCTGACTCTGTCCATCATTATCTGCATGAGTGTTGGAAAACTAATGTCTCTCCATACTTATTCGTCTCTTAAAGGTATAAAGTAGGCATTCTAAAGCTTGTTGTACAGCACATGGAGACAGTCCATGAAAGGTAAGCGTCAGTATGCCTGTGAGAATGACAGGAAACTAGGACATGTAATCAAAGGGTATACAGTCCATCTGACAGTTTGCTTGGGATTAGAGACTCTGTGTATTCAGAACTTTAATGACATTTCTCAGATTTCTGCATCACAGTGACATCACATCACACTTGTCCCTGGATAGTGAAATATCTTCTCTCTGCTCCTTTCTTCTCATGGTACAATGTGATAAGCACTCTGCACCTTAGATTTGTTTTTCCTCATGTTTTATTGGTTATTTTATTTATTTACATTTCAAACGTTTTCCCTCCACAAGCCTCCTATCCTTTCCTACCTCCCCCTGCTTCTATGATGGTGCTCCCCCATCTGCCCATCCACTCCTGCCTCAGCGCCCTAGCATTTTGCTATTCTGGGTCATCAAGCCTCCACAGGACCAAGGGGCTCCCCTTCCACTGAAGCCAGATAAGGCAATCCTCTGCTACACATCAAGCTGAAGCCATGGGTTCCCCCCTTCCTCCGTGTACTCTTTGGTTGGTGGTTTAGTCCTTCGGAGCTTTTGGGGGTTCTGATTGGTGGTTACTGTTTTTTTTCTACAGGATTGTAAACTCCTTCAGCTCCTACAGTCCTTGCCCTTACTTCTCCCTTGGGGTTCTTATGCTCAGTCTTGGCTGTATACATCTGCATCTGTATTGGTACAGGACCCACATCTTATTTATTATCTCATTCTACATGTGATAAAATTAAATTTAAATAATGAAAACCAAGTTATTACAATAGAGTGTGGCCATTATAAGTATTTAGCTTCAATCTGTCTTTTTTTTTAATGCATAGCATTTTACAAGTGTTCAATAAATATTAGTCAGGTCAGTAAGTGAATAAATAGAGGGAAATGTTGAAAAGAAATGCATGGCATCTGAAGTAATGCTTAATATTGTGCTTTTAAATATTATTACTACTCACAATTTTATCCACGATTGAATCCATTTTCAGTAAGGATGAATATTACTTTTTACATTAAAAGCAATCAAATATAAAATCTTCTCTAATGCAGCTAAGAACCAATGAGACCAAACACACACACACACACACACACACACACACACACACACACACACACGCACATGCACACACACATGATCTACTCTAATATGTAAAAAGGAGGCATTTTTCAATAACAAAAACTTAGCATGCAGATATTATTGTCTTTGGAGAGTAGCAAAATTTTCCTAGCAACATAATTGGTAAGGAAGCCAAACTTAATGTTTGCTAACACCAATAGTTGGTGGAGAAAATTACATTTGACTGTTAACTATATAACAAGTCCAAACCATAATGAGGCTGATAGGAGACAGAAACAGTGTGAGACATGGAAGCACAAGAGTGGTGGTGATGTCAGCATTGCACCGAAGATCTTGCAAGTCTCCATTGAGAACATACTTCAAAAACATAAGAAATGAATTTATAATTTTGAGTCAATGTGGAATGATCAACAGAGGAACCAAGTATGGAGAAAGTGGATGGTTTATATACGCTACTAAACGGGTCATTAGCTATGATCCTTCTCTTTTGCTAAAACATCCCGGACAGGGGACAACTCCATTTTTGAAATCTATTCTCTCTTTCTCTCTCTTTCTCTCTATCTCTCATGTTCAAAATCTAACTCTTTATCTCCTTCTTCTGGGAATTCTGCCAGAAAAGGAGAGGAGGCACAGTGGTAGCTACTGATAGTTGCTCCCCTACACCCTGCTTTTTAAATTCCTCAATTTCTCCTCAACTTGTCTAATTCATTCATTTATATAGTTACCATTCCTACTTCTAGGAATTAAGGACAACATAAATGGACGTGAGCTCAGATTTTTTCTAGCATCTGTTTTGTTGTTGTTGTTTTGTTTTTTACTCTTTTTATTTTATTTTAAACCCTATTCCTCCCACCTGGAGCAGCTCTTGGCTGTGAACAGATTTTCTTAACCCATATTCCTCATGTCTTGAGGGATTCCTTGAGACCCCTTAAAAATTCATGTTTACTTAATGCTTGTCCCATAGTCTAGCCACTCTTCCTACCTTTCTCGGATCTGTCTCACAGTGCGGGTGACACTGCGGCGATTTCTGTGCAGACCTTCACTCACTTCCTGATGAAGCGGTGGTCCAGTGCGGGTCTTCAACCACTTCCTGATGAAGTGGTGGTCCAGTGAGAAGAGTGGTCTCTCTCAGACCCCAGACCCAGAGGCCACACGTTGAGCGCCAGCTTGCCCCGACCTGCCGACCTGCAGGGATAATCAGCTGGGACCTAGGGCAGGGAAGAAAAAGAGTAGGAGGGACAAGGAAGAATGAGAGCAAGCCAATTTCCTGATCAAGCTCTGAAAAACTTTATTCAGGAGTGGTAATATAAGCATAAGCAAGAGGAGGCTCCAAGAGAGGGGGAAAGAGCTGTGGGGGCTCTCTGAAGGTCAGGTGGCAATGTTCAGCTCCTGAAACCAACGGTCACAGTGTCCTCTTTATGGGTAAAGAGTTCTGTTATGACCATGAATGTTTTCTCAGGATTGTTTATGTAAGCTAGAAATTTCCCACAAGGCCATGGCTCCTCGCAGAGAACATACTTCAAAACCATAAGAAATGAATTTATAATGTTGAATCAACATGGAATGGCCAACAGAGGAACCAGTGGTTTATATACACTACTAAAGGGGTCATTAGCTATGATTCACTTTTTACCTAGACAGCCATTAGGTAGGAATCATTAGGTGTTCATCTTGCTGACTTTCATTTTTCTGTACTTTAATATTTAAGACTTCTTGAAAAGGATACATTATTTTGATAGTAGAAATGGTGTTAAATGCATTTTCTTTCTTCCCTTCTAAAGCAGCAACTAATCTGGCCATTGGGATATACATGTTGTTTCTTAGGACAGGCCAGAGTGGCTGGTCTGAGAAAGAATTCAATGAATGTATCCAGAGTGTCTTCAGAGTGCTTTTCAATCGGGTGGAGAAGAAAGAAGCCTTATTTCTTCCTTAGTTCGAGCAGAGTGTGTAAGTTAAGAACTGTGAGCAGCCATGGTTCTAGCCAAATGGAAGAAGAACTTAATTCAACACCCAACAAGCAATAGAGAGGGAAGCCAGTGACAGAATGCCAGGTCCTAGAATCTCTATATATACTTAGGTCTTCTCTAGATACATAATCCAGAAAGGGCTCTGTCCCCTGATTTTTTTTTTCTGGATAATTTATTTTAATTTGGATTTCTGCTTTTTATATCCTCAGGAGTTCCAATAAATATGTGATATACTATTTATTGATTTTTAAAATTTAAATGCCTAAAGGGAAACGGCCTTTCCATTTATGTTTTGAATCAAAATATTTAGGGACAATTGCTATGCCACTGTCATTCAAAGCACCTCAGCTACATACCCCTCCTTTTCTGGTTCTTTTCCACAGGGAACTCAGGGTACTTGAATGCTGATCTCTCCATCTGGAGTGATTTTTCCAGCTATTCTATGTTTGCCATATTCTTGGTATTGAGTTTCATTGAAATTACACTTTTTAAGAAAAGGCTTTTCCTGTGTACATTGAACAGAGTGGCCTTCTCCAATGAGTTTATTTTACCACTCCTATTTTTGTAAAATTTATTTGTCTGTTGTGTGTCTCCCTCTCTAGAGCATGAAGCCTTAGCAGGCACTATGATTTGTAAAGTGTTGAGTGGAAAAGTCATTAAGAACATACTGATTGCTGATACATCAATATGGCATAAAGCATGCATGCGCTCCTATATTACTGTGTCCTATGTCCTGAGCCCCACCCTCTTGCTCTCCGTAAGTCTGAAACCAGAACATGTCTTTTAATGTTCTTCCATTCTGGCCAGAGTAACACTACCTGATTGTAGCAGGTGAAACTCTGCTACTCATAATGGTTGAGAATGATCATTATAGACAGATCCCTAATGCAGAGAAGAGTATGAAACCATAACAACTGGAGTCCAACCCTCAAATCAGAGAAAGTGAAGACCTTGGCTCCGTGGTCATTAACTGCAGTTTCTTTGTTAAAACACTAGATGGCAGCTGACTATGCTGTTGGATAAAACAGAGTGATTATCACTGTAGTATTTACCAAATGCTGGATCACTTCTCTGATGATATTAAATATGCATACATTTGATCATTTGACACGATGACAAAATTAGCAAATGGGTGTTGGCCTTGGTCTGTGAACAGTTAAATATATTCTGAAACTTAATTTGAAGATTTAGAAAAAAAAATGTGCTACTATATAATGTAAGAAAGCTAATTTGTCAGCTTCAGGTCTTCAATGAGAGAGATAGGAGAGAGAGAGAGAGAGAGAGAGAGAGAGAGAGAGAGAGAGAGAGAGAGAGAGAGAGAGAGAGAGAGAGAGAAATACTCAAAAATGAAACTGAAATGCAACCTCTGCATTAGCAGCTTTGTACCTTTTAGATTAATAATCTAACCTAATAAATAATCCTCTCTATATTCTCAACTTAAATAAACACTATGGAGATAAGAAAAAACTTCCAAATATAAATTGATCAGAAAATCTATTGTTTCCTTAGGAATCTTGTATATGTAGTGTTGGGAGTAAAAACCTTCACTTTCTCTTAGATCCTAGAGGAAACAATTAATGAAGTATACCAATTAGGTATTTCCTTTTACCTATTAGAAATGTGAAATACTCGTCACCTGCTAAATAAAGGAGATCACAAAATGTGATAAACACAATCTATTCTAATAAAGTTTCCCTTGTATTTTATGGTCTTTGAAAAGTGGTAGTAAAACAAATAATGGAAGCCAGATAGATGGCAGTAGAGGCCCCAAGGGAAGATGGAGGAAGAGAAAGGGGAGGAGAGATAGTACAAAAGGGTGGAAAGATACATTTGGGAGAAGTGCTAGAGAGAAAACTGGAAGGGAAGGGTAGAGAGAAGCAAACACTCCATGTAAGGTAGAGGAGGAAATGGAAGGCAGGTGTACAAGATAGAAGAAGAGCAGATGGAAGCACTCCATAGACGGAACTCTAAACACAGGAAGCAGGCAAGCATACCTGCGGTATCTTCACTGGGGCCGCACTCTGGGACTGTTAAGGCTTCAAGTTTCAGAATAAAATCTCCTTTAGGTACCTGGGTGTTAGTTAATGAGTGAGTTGCTTACTTTTTAAGCCTGAAAAGCCTTTCTTTAAATAAATATGCATAAACCTCTTTCAGGTTCAGCTTTACTCAGACGATTAGAGGCATCAAAAGGATATGCAGAAAAGGAAGGAAAACACGAATTATAGATAGCCAAGACAGAAAAAAGAGACTTTTGGGCAAGAACCCAATTCAAGTACTTGGAAGTCTTGCCACGAGATCAACAGAAGCTCTTTGTTCTTTTTACTACTTTTCCTCCACTCCCATTCCTTCACTTGAAAATGGATCCTTCTGTTGTCTCTGCCCTTAGCACAGGATTTCTCTGTCTCTGAATTCGTCATTCATATAATGTCTAAACTGGCAAATTAACCCAGAGACCTTCTAACCTTAGGTACAAAATCTATATAAACTTTCTGGGTGACAAAGAGATGAAGAACAGATCCTAGAGACAAATTAACAGGAGAAGAACATTTTCCCCCACATGCTTGGATGAATGATAAATGATAGTATTCTCTTCTAGTTATGTCTGAGTGTGAGTATAAGGATAGTGGGTAGACAGTTTCAGGGTCAAGTTCTAGCTTTAATGGAAAGAAATGATGGGAAAAAGGTAGACATGACTCTTATGCTTCAGAAGAGGAAATTGACAGTACAGATCTGTACACTTTCCTTTAGGGAAACTGTAAGGTCTCATTAAGCACAGGAGCTAGAGCTTATTTATAGAATAGCATAGCAGTTTTGTTATATCTGAGCAGTACAACCAAAGAATTCTCACTCTAAATGCTATACAAATTCTTATAACAATACAGCTTCATCCTCTCGGACAAGAACCTCTCTGGCTTTTCTTTGCTCTCTGATCCCCCAATCCCATTTATTTACTGATGTGTCTGAAATGACTCAGCAGCAGTCAGTGCTGAGCCATTGAGCCACTTGATTTCTCTCTTTAGCAACCCAGAGGAATGATGTCTACTTGGGTGGATCACGATGGGGTCTGATTAAGCTGTCTATATGAATGCCCAAGCACAAATGAGACACTAAATAAGTATGTGGTACAAAATAAGGAGGAAAGAAGGCAGTGGCTTGTGTGCTACTTGATACAAGGAAAGATAAATCATTTAGTGGAAAGTTTATCTGGGGGTAGAATGTGAGGAGGGTGAGTCAGAGCAAACTAATAAAGGAGTGTGATGTTGGAAGATCAGGATGTCTCTGCTGCTGACGTTATTTGAGAGATAGAAGACTAAGTCTCTAGTGGGTGGAAATTATGAAGCTCCTGGGGCACTTTCTATAGCTGAGATGCTAACATCTGTGCCCTGCCTGAGACCAATTCTTGTTTGTGCAGCTGCTGTCAGTAGGTTCTTGGCTACATGTCTATTTGTTTCTTTAATAAAATTTCCGGCTCTTTGACGCTGTGGAGGAAGCATCCCTGAAGGCTCTCATAAGTCTGCCGTCATGTCTAAGTCAGAGTCTCCCAAGGAGCCAGAACAGCTGCGGAAGCTTTTCATAGGAGGGTTGAGCTTTGCAACAGCCGATGAGAGTCGGAGGAGCCATTTTGAGCAATGGGGAACACTAATCGACTGTGTGGGAATGAGAGATCCAAACACCAAGAGATCCAGGGGCTTTGGGTTTGTCACATATGCCACTGTGGAAGAAGTGGATGCTGCCATGAATGCAAGACCACACAAGGTAGATGGAAGAGTTATGGAACCGAAGAGAGCTGTTTCAAGAGAAGATTCTCAGAGACCAGGTGCCCACTTAACTGTGAAAAAGATCTTTGTTGGTGGTATTAAAGAAGACAGGACAGCCAAGGCTATACAGAGAAACCCTGTCTCGACACCCCCCCCCCCCAAAAAAAAAAGAAGACACCGAAGAACATCACCTACAAGATTATTTTGAGCAGTATGGGAAGATTGAAGTGATAGACATTATGACTGACAGAGGCAGTGGGAAAAAGAGGGACTTTGCTTTTGTTACCTTTGATGACCATGACTCTGTGGATAAGATTGTTATTCAGAAATACCATACTGTGAATGGCCACAACTGTGAAGTAAGAAAGGCTCTGTCGAAGCAAGAGATGGCTAGTGCTTCATCGAGCCAGAGAGGTCGCAGTGGTTCTGGAAACTTTGGTGGTAGTTGTGGAGGCGGTTTTGGTGGCCATGACAATTTTGGTCGAGGAGGGAACTTCATTGTTCGTGGTGGCTTTGGTGGCAGCCATGGTGGTGGTGGATATGGTGGCAGTGGGGATGGCTATAATGGATTTGGCAATGATGGAAGCAATTTTGGAGGTGGTGGAAGCTACAATGATTTTGGCAATTACAACAATCAGTCTTCAAATTTTGGGCCGATGAAGGGAGGAAACTTTGAAGGCAGGCGCTCTGGCCCTTATGGTGGTAGAGGCCAGTACTTTGCTAAACCACGGAACCAAGGTGGCTAGGGAGGTTCCAGCAGCAGCAGTAGCTATGGCAGTGGCAGGAGGTTCTAATTAAGTACAGCCAGGAAACAAGGCTTAGCAGGAGAGGAGAGCCAGAGAAGTGACAGGGAAGCTACAGGGTACAACAGATTTGTGAACTCAGCCAAGCACAGTGGTGGCAGGGCCTAGCTGCTACAAAGAAGACATATTTTAGACAATACTCATGTGTGTGGGCAAAAACTCCAGGACTGTATTTGTGACTAATTGTATAACAGGTTATTTTAGTTTCTGTTCTGTGGAGAGTGTAAAGTGTTCCAACAAAAGGTTTTACTGTAGATCTTTTTCACTCATCCTGTGGATTGCTAAATGTAATAGTCCAATCATGGTGCTGAATAAATGTGTCTTTTAAAAAAAATAAATTTTCCATTGTACTTTGTGTGATTCGTATTTTATACAAGTGAGTGAAAGAAAGACCACAGTATATAAACAAGTCTCCTTTTCCTTGTTAGAACAGATAGATAAGTTCCTGGGAAGACTGTGTCATTAAGAAAGTTTGCAGAACACACAAAAATTAAAAGGTATTCTGAAAATATTTTCCATAATGTGTCTTGATATTTATAATTACTCAGTGATATATATTAGGTCATTAATCCTGAGTGTGAATATACAGGCTTGTATCATCCCTGTCCCTATCTCATAATGAATTGTGTCCCTTCACCAAATTTGTGTGTAAAAGCCATATCCACTAACATAACTGTATTTGGGAACAATATTAAACACATAAGTAAGGTTAAATGTGGTGTTCAGGGCATTGTGCTAGTCTGATGTCTGTCCATATAAGAAGAGTCAACAAGAGCAGTCTTTCTTGGAAGGAACAGAATATATGGGTCAGAGCACAATAAGAAGTCACTGTCTACAAGCCAGGAAGCTAGGACTCATCAGAAACCAACCCTGCCAACACCTTAATCTCAGACTTCTAGTTTCCAGATTGAGATAAAAACCTGTTGGCAATTGAGAATTCACTCCATGGTAGAGTAAAGTTTGAGTCTTCATTCTCCAGGGATTGTCATTTTGAATACCCAGCTGTGATGCATACTTACTACATTTGATATGTATGTATGTAAGTATGTATGTATTCATTTATTTATTGTATTTGATTTTTGTGTTTTTTTTCTCTCTTTTCTTTTTTGGCATAACCTTTGTGAACATTAAGGAATCTATCTACCCACACCTGTCTTCTTTCCTACAACCTATAAGATGTTCCTGTTGGTATATCCAGGGACTCAAAAATAACACATATTCATTCTTTTATCTTTTTAAATGTCAGATACCAAAATTGGTCTGACTAGACTAAAGTGAAGACATTAGCAGTCATTCCTCCCTAGGTTCTGAAGGAGAGCCCAGCTCCTTGCTTTGTTCAGTACTCATCAGCTGTCCTTAGACATTTCCACTTCATTCCTCTCCTGCTTCCACCACGGCACTGCTTTCTTCATGGTTCTCATTCTTCTTTATTCCTTGTAATTAGTGCAGTCAAAAATGTATGAGCTTATCTGGATGAGCCAATGATATCCTGTCCATGTCAATCATACAACCTCAACTGCATACTTCTTTCTGCTATAGAAAAGGATTTGAGAATTAGGTAATGGATATATTTTGCGGGGAATATTATTCAGCCTACTATACTATTATTTGAATCTCATATTATAAGGTATAAACCTGTTATAAAGTTAACACTATCTACAATTTCATTTGGTTTCTTTTTCTTTTGAGTGAACCAAGTCTCTTCTCTTTGAACACCCTAAGTAGTGGTTCTAAGACAGTGGTTCTCAGATGTGGGTCATGACTTCTTGGATGTCAAATTACCCTTTCATAGAGGTCATATATCTGATATCCTACATATCATATACTTACATCATGATTAATAACAGTAGTTTACAGTTATCAAATAGCAACAAAAATAATTTTATTGTTGGAGTCCACCACAACATGAGGAGTTGTATTATAAGGGTCACAGCTTTATAAAGGGTGAGAACAACTATCTAGGAAGATTCTCTTCCCATTTTTCCAGTTCACTTTAACTTCTTGTGTAAATTTAAAGGGAACAGAAGTACTTGGCTTTAATATGTTACATACAACATAACTTCATTTTGTTCCACACATGTGTTTTTGACTCTTTAACCAAATTGAAGGTTTCCTATCAAGTTTTCGACTTTCTTCTATGTTCTTTGTTCTCATGCCCCTAAAACAACTACTTTGGATAGGGAACATATAGATGTATGGGGACTAGGAATTATGTACAAATTCTTTTGAGTCTTATGCTACCCTGGTTTTGGTACTACAATCTGAAGCCAACAATTCTTTCAGAATTTTTTCTTGGAACTACTCTGACCCGTGGTTCTTTTTAGCTGGTACTCTAAGCATCCAATGAGTTACTGCGTTATCTCTTTGAGGAGGAAATTTGCTCTCTATCATGCTTTATTTGAATATTGGCAGAAAACTCTTCTTACATATAACTCAAGGTCAAAGAAGCTGTGCTTACCTCCCCTTTCTTTATCTGCCAAATGGGCAACTTCTGTTTTGGCTCCAAGGAATAGTTTTTGTACCTGTTGCAGAAGGAATGACCTTGGCCTTCTCTGCTGATCATCCACGTTTTCATGAACTTTGAAAGAACAAAGTCGGCTTCTGCTCCAATCCAATTGCGCGGGACCTGAGACTGCATTAGTTAGGGAAGCAGAAACCGGCCTGAAGAGGGCCACAGGCCTCATCCGGCCAGATCAGCGCCGGGGTAGCAGGAGCGCAGGGTTGCCTGACACCCTCCAGCTACCCACGACCCCCGCCGCAGGATTTTGGGACTGCTGGTGAGTGGAACACAGCTTCTGCTCCAATCCAATTGCGCGGGACCTGAGACTGCATTAGTTAGGGAAGCAGAAACCGGCCTGAGTAGGGCCACAGGCCTCATCCGGCCAGATCAGCGCCGGGGTAGCGGGAGCGCAGGGTTGCCTGACACCCTCCAGCTACCCACGACCCCCGCCGCAGGATTTTGGGACTGCTGGTGAGTGGAACACAGCTTCTGCTCCAATCCAATTGCGCGGGACCTGAGACTGCATTAGTTAGGGAAGCAGAAACTGGCCTGAGTAGGGCCACAGGCCTCATCAGGCCAGATCAGCACCGGGGTAGCGGGAGCGCAGGGTTGCCTGACACCCGCCAGCTACCCACGACCCCCGCCGCAGGATTTTGGGACTGCTGGTGAGTGGAACACAGCTTCTGCTCCAAACCAATTGCGCGGGACCTGAGACTGCATTAGTTAGGGAAGCAGAAACTGGCCTGAGTAGGGCCACAGGCCTCATCCGGCCTGATCAGCACCGGGGTAGCGGGAGCGCAGGGTTGCCTGACACCCGCCAGCTACCCACGACCCCCGCCGCAGGATTTTGGGACTGCTGGTGAGTGGAACACAGCTTCTGCTCCAGTCCAATCACGCGGGACCTGAGACTGCTCTGGTTGGGGAGAGAGAAATCCGGCCTACATAGGGCCACAACCCTCTTCCGGTCAGAAAAGCACCGGGGCAGCTGGGGCGCAGGGTCGGCTGACACTCACCAGCTACCCACAACACCCACCACAGGATCTTAAGACTTCTGGAGAGTGGAACACAGCTTCTGCTCCAATCCAATTGCACGCGGGACCAGAGACTGCATTAGTTAGGGAAGCAGAAAAACGGCCTGTGTAGGACCACAGGCCTCTTCCGGCTGGACCAGCACCGGGGTACCGTCAGCTACCCACGACCCCCGCCGCAGGATTTAGAGACTGCTGGTGAGTGGAACACAGCTTCTGCTCCAATCTTTAAACAGTGACAACGATAACAACTAACCCCAGAGATTACCAGATGGCGAAAGGTAAACGTAATAATCTTACTAACAGAAACCAAGACCACTCACCATCATCAGAACCCAGCACCCCCACTTCGCCCAGTCCAGGGCACCCCAACACACCGGAAAAGCTAGACACGGATTTAAAAGCATATCTCCTGATGATGATAGAGAACTTCAAGAAGGACTTTAATAACACACTTAAAGAAATGCAGGAGAACACTGCTAAACAGGCAGAAGACAATAAAGAGAAAGCACAAAAATCCCTTAAAGAATTGCAGGAGAACACTGCTAAAGAGTTACAAATCCTTAAAGAAAAACACGATAACATAATCAAACAGGTAGAAGTCCTTACAGAAAAACAGGAAAACACATCCAAACAGATGATGGAAATGAACAAAACCATACTAGACCTAAAAAGGGAAGTAGACACAATAAAGAAAACCCAAAATGAGGCAACACTGGAGATAGAAACCCTAGGAAAGAAATCTGGAACCATAGATACGAGCATCAGCAACAGAATACAAGAGATGGAAGAGAGAATCTCAGGTGCAGAAGATTCCATAGAGAACATCGGCACAACAATCAAGGAAAATGTAAAATGCAAAAAGATCCTAACTCAAAACATCCAAGAAATACAGGATGCAATGAGAAGACCAAACCTACGGATAATAGGAGTGGATGAGAATGAAGATTTTCAACTCAAAGGACCAGCAAACATCTTCAACAAAATTATAGAAGAAAACTTCCCAAATCTAAAGAAAGAGATGCCCATGAACATACAAGAAGCCTACAGAACTCCAAATAGACTGGACCAGAAAAGAAATACCTCCCGACACATAATAATCAGAGCAACAAATGCTCTAAATAAAGATAGAATACTAAAAGCAGTAAGAGAAAAAGGCCAAGTAACATATAAAGGCAAGCCTATCAGAATTACACCAGATTTTTCACCAGAGACTATGAAAGCCAGAAGATCCTGGACGGATGTTATACAGACACTAAAAGAACACAAATTCCAGCCCAGGCTACTATACCCTGCCAAACTCTCAATTAACATAGATGGAGAAACCAAAGTATTCCACGACAAAACCAAATACACACATTATCTCTCCACGAATCCAGCCCTTCAAAGGATAATAACAGAAAAAAACCAATACAAGGACAGGAACCACACCCTAGAAACAACAAGAAGGTAATCCCTCAACAAACCTAAAAGAAGACAGCCACAAGAACAAAATGCCAACTTTAACAACAAAAATAACAGGAAACAACAATTACTTTTCCTTAATATCTCTTAATATCAATGGACTCAACTCCCTGATAAAAAGACATAGACTAACAAACTGGCTACACAAACAAGACCCAACATTTTGCTGCTTACAGGAAACTCATCTCAGAGAAAAGGATAGACACTACCTCAGAATGAAAGGCTGGAAAACAATTTTCCAAGCAAATGGCATGAAGAAACAAGCTGGAGTAGCCATTCTAATATCTGATAAGATTGACTTCCAACCCAAAGTCATTAAAAAAGACAGGGAGGGACACTTCATACTCATCAAAGGTAAAATCCTCCAAGAGGAACTATCAATCCTGAATATCTATGCTCCAAATACAAAGGCAGCCACATTCATTAAAGAAACTTTAGTAAAGCTCAAAGCACACATTGCACCTCATACAATAATAGTGGGAGACTTCAACACACCACTTTCACCAATGGACAGATCATGGAAACAGAAACTAAACAGGGACACAGTGAAACTAAGAGAAATTATGAATCAAATGGATCTGGCAGATATCTACAGAACATTCTATCCTAAAACAAAAGGATATACCTTCTTCTCAGCACCTCATGGTACCTTCTCCAAAATTGACCACATAATTGGTCACAAAGCAGGCCTCAACAGATATAAAAATATTGAAATTGTCCCATGCATCCTATCAGATCACCATGGCCTAAAGCTGATCTTCAATAACAAAATAAATAATAGAAAGCCAACCTTCACGTGGAAACTGAACAACACTCTTCTCAATGATACCTTGGTCAAGGAAGGAATAAAGAAAGAAATTAAGGACTTTTTAGAGTTCAATGAAAATGAAGCCACAACATACCCAAACTTATGGGACACAATGAAAGCATTTCTAAGAGGAAAACTCATAGCTCTGAGTGCCTCCAAAAGGAAACTAGAGAGAGCACACATTAGCAGCTTGACAACACACCTAAAAGCACTAGAACAAAAGGAAGCAAATTCACCCAAGAGGAGTAGACGGCAGGAAATAATCAAACTCAGGGGTGAAATCAACCAAGTGGAAACAAGAAAAACTATTCAAAGAATCAACCAATCAAGGAGCTGGTTCTTTGAGAAAATCAACAAGATAGATAAACCCTTAGCCAGACTCACTAGAGGGCACAGGGAAAGCATCCTAATTAACAAAATCAGAAATGAAAAAGGAGACATAACAACAGATCCTGAAGACATCCAAAACACCATCAGATCCTTCTACCAAAGGCTATACTCAACAAAACTGGAGAACCTGGATGAAATGGAGAAGTTCCTAGACAGATACCAGGTACCAAAGTTGAATCAAGATCAGGTTAATGATCTAAACAGCCCTATATCCCCCAAAGAAATAGAAGCAGTCATTAATAGTCTCCCAACTAAAAAAAGCCCAGGACCAGATGGGTTTAGTGCAGAGTTCTATCAGACCTTCAAAGAAGATCTAATCCCAGTTCTTCACAAACTATTCCACAAAATAGAAACAGAAGGTACTCTACCCAACTCATTCTATGAAGCCACAACTACTCTGATACCTAAACCACAAAAAGACCCAACAAAGATAGAAAACTTCAGACCAATATCCCTTATGAATATTGATGCAAAAATCCTCAATAAAGTTCTTGCTAACCGAATCCAAGAACACATCAAAACAATCATCCATCCTGAACAAGTAGGTTTCATCCCAGGGATGCAGGGATGGTTCAATATACGGAAATCCATCAACGTAATCCAGTATATAAACAAACTCAAAGACAAAAACCACATGGTCATCTCATTAGATGCGGAAAAAGCATTTGACAAGATCCAACACCCATTCATGATAAAAGTCTTGGAAAGATCAGGAATTCAAGGCCCATACCTAAACATGATAAAAGCAATCTACAGCAAACCAGTAGCCAACATCAAAGTAAATGGTGAGAAGCTTGAAGCAATCCCTCTAAAATCAGGGACTAGACAAGGCTGTCCACTTTCTCCATACCTATTCAACATTGTACTTGAAGTCCTAGCCAGAGCAATTCGACAACAAAAGGAGATCAAAGGGATACAAATTGGAAAAGATGAAGTCAAAATATCACTTTTTGCAGATGATATGATAGTATATATAAGTGACCCTAAAAATTCCACCAGAGAACTCCTAAGCCTGATAAACAGCTTCGGTGAAGTAGCTGGATATAAAATTAACTCAAACAAATCAATGGCCTTTCTCTACACAAAGAATAAACAGGCTGAGAAAGAAATTAGGGAAACAACACCCTTCTCAATAGTCACAAATAATATAAAATATCTTGGCGTGACTCTAACTAAGGAAGTGAAAGATCTGTATAATAAAAACTTCAAGTCTCTGAAGAAAGAATTTATTGAAGATCTCAGAAGATGGAAAGATCTCCCATGCTCATGGATTGGCAGGATCAACATTGTAAAAATGGCTATCTTGCCAAAAGCAATCTACAGATTCAATGCAATCCCCATCAAAATTCCAAATCAATTCTTCAACGAATTAGAAAGTGCAATCTGCAAATTCATCTGGAATAACAAAAAACCTAGGATAGCAAAAACTCTTCTCAAGGATAAAAGAACCTCTGGTGGAATCACCATGCCGGACCTAAAGCTCTACTACAGAGCGATTGTGATAAAAACTGCATGGTACTGGTATAGTGACAGACAAATAGACCAATGGAATAGAATTGAAGACCCAGAAATGAACCCACACACCTATGGTCACTTGATCTTCGACAAGGGAGCTACAAACATCCAGTGGAAGAAAGACAGCATTTTCAACAAATGGTGCTGGCACAACTGGTTGTTAACATGTAGAAGAATGCGAATCGATCCATTCCTATCTCCTTGTACTAAGGTCAAGTCTAAGTGGATCAAGGAACTTTACATAAAACCAGAGACACTGAAACTTATAGAGGAGAAAGTGGGGAAAAGCCTTGAAGATATGGGCACAGGGGAAAAATTCCTGAATAGAACAGTAATGGCTTGTGCTGTAAGATCGAGAATTGACAAGTGGGACCTCATGAAACTACAAAGCTTCTGCAAGGCTAAAGACACCATCAATAAGACAAAAAAACCACCAACAGATTGGGAAAGGATCTTCACCTATCCTAAATCAGATAAGGGACTAATATCCAATATATATAAAGAACTCAAGAAGGTGGACTCCAGAAAGTCAAATAACCCCATTAAAAAATGGGGCTCAGAACTGAACAAAGAATTCTCACCTGAGGAATACCGAATGGCAGAGAAGCACCTGAAAAAATGTTCAACATCCTTAATCATCAGGGAAATGCAAATCAAAACAACCCTGAGATTCCACCTCACACCAGTCAGAATGGCTAAGATCAAAAATTCAGGTGACAGCAGATGCTGGCGAGGATGTGGAGAAAGAGGAACACTCCTCCATTGTTGGTGGGATTGCAAGCTTGTACAACCACTCTGGAAATCAGTCTGGCGGTTCCTCAGAAAATTGGACATAGTACTACCGGAGGATCCAGCAATACCTCTCCTGGGCATATATCCAGAAGATGTCCCAACCGGTAAAATGGACACATGCTCCACTATGTTCATAGCAGCCCTATTTATAATAGCCAGAAGCTGGAAAGAACCCAGATGTCCCTCAACAGAGGAATGGATACAGAAATTATGGTACATTTACACAATGGAGTACTACTCAGCTATTAAAAAGAATGAATTTATGAAATTCCTAGCCAAATGGATGGACCTGGAGGGCATCATCTTGAGTGAAGTAACACAATCACAAAAGAACTCACACAATATGTATTCATTGATAAGTGGATATTAGCCCAAAACTTAGGATACCCAAGATATAAGATACAATTTGATAAACGCATGAAACTCAAGAAGAATGAAGACCAAAGTGTGGACACTGTGCACCTTCTTAGAATTGGGAACAAAACACCCAGGGAAGGAGTTACAGAGACAAAGTTCGTAGCTGTGATGAAAGGATGGACCATTTAGAGACTGCTGTATCCAGGGATCCGTCCCATAATCAGCTTCTAAACGCTGACACCATTGCATACACTAGCAAGATTTTGCTGAAAGGACCCAAATATAGCTGTCTCTTGTGAGACGATGCCGGGGCCTAGCAAACACAGGAGTGGATGTTCACAGTCAGCTATTGAATGTATCACAGGGCTCCCAATGGAGAAGCTAGAGAAAGTACCCAAGGAGCTAAAGGGATCTGCAACCCTATTGTTGGAACAACATGATGTACTAACCAGAACCCTGGAGCTCTTGTCTCTAGCTGCATATGTATCGAAAGATGGCCTAGTCGGCCATCAATGGAAAGAGAGGCCCATTGGACTTGCAAACTTTATATGCCCCAATATAGGGGAATGCCAGGGCCAAAAGAATGGGAATGGGTGGGTAGGGAAGTGGGGGGCGCTATGGGGGACTTTTGGGATATTATTGGAAATGTAATTGAGGAAAATATGTAATAAAAAAAAAAAAAAAAAAAAAAAACAAGCCCTGAATTTGAAGATTAAATTTGGTCCACTCTGGTAATCAGGTAACAAAGCAGCCTGAACTGATATTTTTATGAAAAGATTATTTAAATTTGACATATATTTATCTATGTCTATTTAATCTATTTATGTTAGTCTTTAATTTGTAAAAGAAAACTTCAGAAATAATAATTTCTTTTAAAGAATTATATGCAGGTAGTGGTTTAGTCTTGGAACAAATATAAGGACAGTTTGAGTTCCAAAAAGGAAAAGTCAGCTGAGCCACCTCACTGCTGCCATAACGATGCACTATTAAAGACACTTCTTACTTATGATCCTATATGAAATGTTGCAAGAAAACTCAATAAAATTGAAACCTTTTCTGAACTCACTAAACAACACTTCCAGAATAGTTGTTATTTAGGTAGTATAAACAGAACAGACGCAAAGAGTTTCCTTTAATTAATGGCATAGGGAATTTGATCATTTTACTGTTTCTTCACCAGCATCTTGTCTCCATGTAAATATTATAACCATAGGCTTCGCTGCCCGTGAGCCAGTACCTGAATAAAATCTCAGAGCCTTAATATTACTTATAAATGCCTAGGCCATAAGCTAGTCTAGTTCCCTGACTAACTCTTAATTTATTCCTTTTATTCTATCCTTAGTTCAGCAATATGGCTGGTTTCCTGTCCTCATCTTCTTATGCCAGTCTCCTGGACATCTGGCTGAAAAACCCTCTCTCTAGCTATTAAACATAAAGCTACTATGAACTTAGTTGAGCAAGTGTCCCTGTGGTATAGTGGGACATCTTTTGGATATATGACCAGGAGTGGTATAGCTGGGTCAAAAGGTAGAACTATTGGAAGTTTTCTAAGAAACCACATGTGATCTTGAAGTAGATCAGTGCCACAGGTTTCAATTTTCTCATGAGGTAAAATAAATGCCAGCTATCTAGAGAGTGAGCTGGTGAGATATAAGGGAGGTGATGTACAGTAAGTTCCTAAGATAGTACCTGAAACCTAAAATTTCAGGACACCCGGATACTATTGGTTTATTTTGAAAATATTTCATTATTTAAAAAATTCAAAATGCTTTAAAAATACAGTGGAAAAACCTCAGATGTTTCTTCTCTGCTTCATGTCTAAGGAATTCAGATGATGCTGATGTTGTCTCTGAATATCAAGGATGAGAAAACCTACTCTTCATGTTCTTGTTGCTTCTCTCAAGAAATGTAAGTTGGCTATTTTTTATATTTCTGAAACATTAAAGATACAAAAATTCCTTTAAGATGTGTGTGTGTGTTTATGTGATTTTTAACCCTTAGTAAACTTCTATGCTAAACCTGGATATTTGAGTATATTACTTATATTACTCTTTGTCATGGCCCATAATTCTTTTGCCAGAAACAAAAGCATGAATGAAGCTCATCACAGCATCAATTCTTTGTGGTTTTTTCATTGTTTATACAATTAGTTTTTCTATAGCCACAGCTTTCATCATACCCCAGTCTTACTACAGACATGGAAATGTCTGTTAAATGCTTATTAAAAATTAGATCAAACAGTTCTAGCAAAGATAGAATCTGACTTAAGGAGAATACAGATTAGAAGGAAGAAAAATAGCTTGTAATCTATGCACAGCAGTTTGAAGATTATTTTGTATCTTATTGGAAAATACTCAAGGGCTCTCATCATTGGAATAATAGGAATTATTTAGGTGGCAGGGTAAAATAGAAAAACTTTGGACAGGAAAGTAATTGGGAATGATCTGAATGAACAAGATATGATTAAGATCTAGAAGTGGGTGAGGGAAGAGAGAATGGCTAATGGGTTTGAGACAATACATAAGAAAAACCACAAAGCAGGATATAGGAGTAACTGTTACAGCTATGAGGGGAAAGATATTCTAGCAGTTGTGATCAAGGAATACTACAAAGTCATACAATATGTGAAGCCATTAAGATTTCTATTTGTAGAGTTAGAATCTCCTTCTCTAGATTTTTAAGTTTAGTCTAATGTCAGCGAAACAGGGAGAAATAGTGTTTTAAGGGCAGGCTTACAAAGACAGGCCAGGAGGCAAGTTGTCTGGACTTCATCTGCACGTGCTTTAACCTGGTCCCTGACTCACCTGTACTCCTTGGGTACAAGGTTGTTGGTGACAATCATATAAACACTATGGAAAGTAGTTGTCTGGACTTCATCTGCAGGTGCTTTAACCTGGTCCCTGACTCACCTGTACTCCTTGGGTACAAGGTTGTTGGTGACAATCATATAAACACTATGGAAAGTAGCATTATTTATTATATTTGGTGATACACTGGGATTCTTTAATAAAGGTGGAAGTGTAGAGAGAAGATCTTATGAATTGTATAATTGAATTGTCAATTGAAAACCTATGGCCTATAGAAAAGGATAAAAGGTGAGACATCCAGTAGGCAGAAAGATTCTGGGATAGAGGCAGACATAGGAGGAGTAGCAGGGGAATATATGAGTAGCATAGACACATGTACTTGAACAGGGGCAATCAGCCATGTGACAGAATGTAGATTAGTATAAATGGGTTATCTAAAATTATTAGCTCACCAGGGAATGAGCCTACAAATATGGCCTAGGTATTTGTAAATATATTTTGAGTCTGAGTCATTATTCCCAGGAATGGGAGCTGGGAGGAAAGATTAGTGGTATAGGACCCAAATCATTTTCTATTTGACAGTGTTCTGCTAATGAATAGAGTATGAGTCCCCTGACCAAACCATCTACCCTGACAAAGAGAGAACCATGTGTAGTTTAGGATGGTAAAGGGGAGGTGAAGGGGATCACATGATAGAGCAGGAATAAATAGTGAGAGGAATAAGGACTGCCAGTGAGCACCCAAGAGAGTTGATTTGGGCAGCCTATTACTGAGGAGAGAGACAGGGAGACCAAAAAGGCCAGAGAGGAGAAGAGGGAGAGGCTGTGGATTGAAAGTGTCCTTATCTTAGGAGATTTTTTTTTTTTTCTCTGTAGGGCAAATCTTGGCCACCTGTGACTTGAAGGGCTGGAAATGGCTTTTATAGCTCTCAGAGTAGTCTGGAGGATAGAGCCTAGACACTCCTGTCTTGAGGGGCTTACAATAGGTCTAGCTGGGTGCAATAAGAGTCTAGTAAATGCCTATAAAAGACAATGATTTCTTCCCTTGTCACAAGTCTCACTTAACTTGTACCAGTCTATTATGACACTATATGGCCATCTTTCTTCTGTGAACATATTAAAACATTGATATAAAGGTGATATTTTCTTAGTTGTGATGCTGGACCTCAGACTCTGTAAACTCTCAGGCCCCAGGCCAGGTACTGACAACAATGGGAGCATCAAACTCTGTCTTCCTTTTTGCTTTGCTTCCTGTTTGCTTATCAACCAATGATGCGTTAGGAGACCCTAACTCACTCCATTTTAGAACAGGCGATCATATTTGGCATTAAGCTTCTGTTTCCCAAAGAAGCAAGCAAGGCTTCTTGAAGAAAACCACAGACCAATCAATTAGCAATAACCAGAGGCCATTAATCAGCAACAGCCCTGACATCTTGCTGAGGGAGATAGCTAGTTCAAGGACGAGGCAGTTCCTAGAATTTCTCTAAGGCCTGACCAAAAGTGTTAAAACTAATATAGCAACAAATTAAAAATGTACTAATGTAACTGCTATTTACATAGCCAATCATACTAAAAATGACCTAACCATCCCTAAAATTCCCCTAGCTGCTCTTAAAAGGAGCCTGTGGGCTTATGTGGCTATCACCATTTTGTATGAATGGCTAACCTCCACATGCTAGTTGGCTCTGCACAATAAACACTCTTTGCTTTTGGATACCATTTAAGTCTGGGATCTTCCTTCAGTGACTCTTGGACCCTTACAGCATCATCACTCTGACCACTCAAGCTGCTTCCAGTTTCTATCTGTAGTTGCCTTGGCAGGAGTAGCTAACATCTGTCCAACATCCCAAGAGCTCTTCTTCTAACATCCTGTGTTCCAGTTATTCCATCTTCTTTGCTGTCAGAAGTGGTGATCTTTCCTTCATGTACTTATGTTTTCTGTGTTACTCCAGGTACTGCCTTTCTTCTTTCTAGTCTGAAGAAAATTCACATGGGCAGTAAAGACTTAGTATAAAGTAGCACTGAAAGAAAGGAAAAAGAAAAAGGGAACAAAGAAATGCTCTGGAAAGTAGGTACTGGATTTAGGGCCAGAGACTCTCCCTCTACCATTAAGTGTTATAATATGGTACAACTAACTCAGCTTCTTAATGATACATTACTAGAGAATCAAATAATAAGAATTCAGAAGTTTTTTTGAAGAGTGTGTGATATAAATGACATAAATGGCTGCACACAATGTGTCACCACCTTGTTTTCAGCTTTCCTAGTTATGTTTTAATTAGTTTATGCAGTTCTCACAGAAAATTTAGTAAAATAACATAAAACTAGGTGTATATACAGCTCCTTCAAGAAATGAGTTCTGAAATGAAAATTCTAGCACTAGGTATGCTTTACTCTTTACCAGTGTATTGGTGACAAAACTTTCCCTAAGGAGATATAACACACATACACTTCTCACCCCAGGTAGGGAACCCAGAACAGACCAAAGCATGGATATCACCAAAGTCCAACTTGGTGAACTCATGAGTCCTATTGTGGCTACTTACCAGAATAGGGGTGAGGGGTTACTTATAGGAGCAGCAATGACTCAAAGACAGCTGTACCACCAGAGCCCACCTCAGTATGGGTGACAGCTCACAAAAGCTGAGAACCTGGAGCACACTGCGGGCAGATTAACAAGTTGGTTGATATCCTTTGTAAGTGACTCAGTTGGTCTAAGCCTTTTCCTACTCAGCTCAGCTGGCTTCAATTTCTTTCAGTCAGTTGGCCTAGTCTCAATCTTCATTGTAGATTGGCTTGTCTGAGAGTGACTCTCAGCAGCTTGGCTTGTTTACTCCAGCAGATAAGGGGCTGGGGAATCCGGTCAGTTTCAGGAACTTCCTGAGGCTATTCTGAATTATTTTGCTGCTTAAGGAGCTTCAAGTCAAGATGAAATGTTCTGATCTCTGAAGAAACTACTATGCAACAAGTTGTCCAGGCAGGCCCAATGCCCTGCAAACTCATTGCTTTCTAATGTCTATCAGAATTTGATGGTGTAATGGACTTACTACTGAACCCAAACCCAAGGAAAGATGATAAAATATCAAAAGTTTATTAACTGATGGTTGGTGGCACTTCTACTTGGGAAAGAAATGTGTACCATATGCAGAGACATCAGTATCATATAAATTTTGTTGCTGGGCAAGCAAGAACAAGCAGGCAGATTAAAAGGACGAATGCAAAGCAGTTAGTTTGAGCTAAGACCACAACAGTTTTTAAAAAGTATGAAATAACAGACATGGGTCCATATGAGACCAAGCTTGCACAACTTCAGATGTTATCCCCTTCCTTTGTGACTCAACTTTAGATGCTATCTTTTTCCTGTCATTGCACCTTCCTTACAGCACATTGAATCTAGGTCGAGAACGATTTAACCCTTGAGCTGATTTTTTTTTTTTTTTTTCTTTTGGAGAAGTTTCTCTCCTAGGGCACATTGATGGTAAGACCCTGTTGTTGAAGACCACATACTTCGGTCACAGGACATAGACAAATCAAACTGCAGGTGAGCTAGGTCCTTCTTCCCCACTGGATGGCAGTCACGATGTTAAAAGAGATCATACAGGGTAGTTGGGTAAAAAAGTCACCCATAGTCACAATCAACTACGAATTTTTTTTTTTTTTAGCCACAGTGATGACCTATAAAGCAAGATGTACTTTCTAATAATATTACGATTGGTATTGGGTTATCCAATTGCTTTCTTGTTGGATTTTAGGCCTACTCCATAGGAAGTAACTCAAACTTTGTGAGGTGTTTTTGGCTAAAGAAATCAGAGTTCCTAGGTAAGGAATGTAAGTTCCAAAGTTCTCAGGGAAATAGCTGCCCTGATATAGGTGTTGCAGCTCAGAGTGGAAAAGATACAGCTCTGCTCTGGTAGGGAAGGTTTTCCCAGTACAAGTGTTGCAGCTCTGAATAGAAAGGTATCTTGGTGTCCTGGAGCCAAAGAGTACTGTTAGGAAAAGTATTGTCCCCCAAGACCCCCTGAGGGACAAACAACATGGAATAAGAGACAAAGACAGGCGACAGAGGACTAGGGAGAAAGGAAAGGGAATGGGGGGTGGTGGTTATTTGTGCCAGAACACAAAGGACTGCCTCTAGATAGAGAAAAGACAGATATGGCACATAGCAAATGGCAGTTTATAAAGGTAAAATGGAGCCAGGCGTGGTGGTGAACGCCTTTAATCCCAGCACTCGGGAGGCAGAGGCAGGTGGATTTCTGAGTTCAAGGCCAGTTTGCTCTACAAAGTGAGTTCCAGGGCAGACAGGGCTATACAGAGAAACCCTGTCCAAAAAAAAAAAAAAAAAAAAAAAAAAAAAAAAAAAAAAAAGGTAAAATGTAAAATGGTGAGAAACCCTGCATTAGGAAGAGTTGTTTAATTTTAATTGGACATGTTAATTATGTGAGACAAAGGGGGCTTTAGTTGCTGAACTTTAATTCTTTGATAGCTGAACCCTAGGAGTCAGCCTTAGAAGGAAGAAGTGGTCAAATAAGGAAATAGACCTTGGTGGCTAACAGTTTTTAGCAAGACAGAGGGAAAGAGAGAGAAGGTAAAAGCCCACTTGTACTAGGCTCACCATGCTCAGGCTTGCTATGTTCCCCTCAAATACCACAAAGTCACACAGTAAAATCAACCTCACACCAAAGTCTTATTGGAAGAGACACAAGGTGGCTGCCTCTGTGCAGAGAAGCAGCAGAGAGGTGAGCAGGAGACAGGGTTTTGGGGGAGAGAAGTTTTCCAGGGTGGAGATTTCCAGGGTTTGGATGGCCAGATTTCAAACTGTGCCCAGGGATTGGTGTGTTTTGGTAATTTTTCAAACCGTTTATCCTGCAAGGAATGTATTATCATTGTTTTTTCTAAGCAGTCATTTTTATACCTAGATATGCTTCTTACTGTAGTGAGCAACAGTTACTGTAGACCTAATGCTAGGATAAGAGATTGCACTCAGAAACTCAGCTGCTGGGGTTATCTGCACAAGACCTGCACAACCGATGCTTTGCTCATGAAAATACGGGAAAAACCAACAAGACCCTACCTTTCCCTGAGGAACTATTGACAACTAACAGTTGCTGGGTAAGAGGTATTATTTTCTTCAGATATGTAGCCTCTGACTGCATTCCTCTACTCAAAATGGAACCAAAAAAAAAAAAAATTGTATTAACCTTCATGGATTACACAAAAAAGAAGACAAGGAAGCAGGATGGGGATTTACTTGGAAGAAAGTTTTCAGTGGGCAAGGCATGAGAACAGAGAATAGGGGATATTCAGTATAAGAATACATATAGCTCTTAAACAATAAAAGTTAAATATATAAAAAATTTATAGCAAACATAGATATTATGTAGAATGTTTTGTGTCAGTAACATTTCCTGAGATTTTATGTCAAAAGATAAATAAAAATAGGTTTTAATATTTGTGAAATGTTTAATGTACTAGATTTAGTTCAAAGTGTATTACATTTATTGTCTTTCTTGGACTAAATATCTAGGATATTAATGCCATTATTATCACTTTATAAAAATGGAAATCGCCCTTCCAGTCGGCATCAGCTCTGGGTCACCCCAGGCGTGAACTCAGTGGATGGTCCCACAGTCCCCAGAGAACTCTCCATGCCATAGGCGCCCTAGCAGGCCCAGGATCTTAGGATCACTGGAGAGTGGAACACAACATCTGTTCCAAACGAATTGTGATGGGCCTGTGACAGGAGGAGCAAGCACACAGGAGCCCTGCTTGACTAGCAGCTTGGGTTCCTTTGGATTAGTGCTGTTATACCTTGATTTCAAATACCCCAGACAGCCCCATGGTCCCCTGGATCTTAGGATTTCAGGATCCCAGGATCCCAGGAGCTTGGTCACACCAGGATCTCAGGGTCTCAAAGGAAGCTTGACTGCTAAGAATTCTGACACACCAAGAATCTCAGGTTCACAGGAGCCCTGAATCACAGGATCACAGAGAAAGCTAGACTCTGAGGAGTCCTGAATCAACTAGAATTATAGGAAGGACAGGCTTGAATCAGATATATTGAGGGCAACAAGCACGTGAGATAATCAGATGGCAGGAGGCAAGCATAAGAACAGAAGCAACAGAAACCAAGGCTACTTGGCATCATCAGAAACAAACTCTTCCACCATGTAAGTCCTGGATACACCATCACACTGGAAAAGCAAGATATGGATCTCAAGTCACTTCTCATGATTATGATGGAGGGCTTTAATAAGGAAATAAATAACTCCCTTAAAGAAATAGAGAACACAGGTAAACAACTAGAAGCCCTTAAAGAGGAAACACAAAATACCTTAAAGAATTACAGGCAAACATTACCTAACAAGTGAAAGAATTGAAAAAAATCATCCAGGATATAAAAATGTAAGTAGAAACAATAAAGAAATCACAAAGGGAGACCACTCTGGAAATAGAAATCCTAGGAAGGAAGTCAGGAACCATAGATGCCAGCATCAGCAACAGAATTCAAGACATGAAAAAGAGAATCTCAGGTGCAGAAGATACCATAGAAAACATGGACACAACAAATAAAGAAAATGCAAAATGCAAAAAGATCCTAACTCAAAGCATCCAGGAAATCCAGGACACAATGAGAAGACTGAACCTAAGTATAATTGGTATAGATGAGAATGAAAACTTTCAACTTAAAAGGCCAGTAAATACCTTCAACAAAATTATAGAAGAAAACTTCCATAACCTAAAGAAAGAGATGCCCATGAACATACAAGAAGCCTATAAAACTCCAAATAGACTGTCCAGAAAAGAAATTCCTCCTCACACATAATAATCATAACAACAAATGCACTAAATAAAGATAGAATATTAAAAGCAGTAATAGAAAAATGTCAACTAACACATAAAGGCAGACCTATTAGAATTACACCGGACTTCACACCAGAGACTATGAAAGCCAGAAGATCCTGGGCAGATGGTATACAGAACCTAAGAGAACATAAATGCCAGCACAGGCTACTATACCCAGCAAAACTCTCAACTAACATAGATGAAGAAACCAAAGTATTCCATGACAAGACCAAATTCACACAATATCTTTCCGTGAATGCAGCCCTTCAACGAATAATAAAGGGAAAACTCCAACACAAGGAGGGAAACTATGCCCTAGAAAAAGCAAGAAAGTAATCCTTTAATAAACCTAAAAGAAGATAGTCACATGAACAGAATCCCAACTCTAACAACAAAAATGACAGGAAGCAACAATGACTTTTCCTTAATATCTCTTAATATCAATGGACACAATTCCCCAATAAAAAGACATAGACTAACAGACAGGCTACGTAAACAAGACCCAAAAGTTTGCTGCATACCCACCTCAGGGACAAAGACAGAAATTAACTGAGAGTAAAAGGCTGGAAAAGAAATTTCCAAGCAAATGGTCCAAAGAAATAAGCTGGAGTAGCCATTCTAATATTGAATAAAATTGACTTCCAACCCAAAGTTATAAAAAAGACTAGGAGGGTGTACTGGCTAGTTTTGTGTCAACTTGACACAGCTGGAGTTATCACAGAGAAAGGAGCTTCAGTTGAAAAAATGCCTCCATGAGATCCAACTGTGAGGCATTTTCTCAATTAGTGATCAAGGGGGAAAGGCCCCTAGTGGGTGGGACCATCTCTGGGCTGGTAGTCTTGGGTTCTATAAGAGAGCAGGCTGAGCAAGCCAGGTGAGGCAAGCCAGTAAGGAACATCCCTCCATGGCCTCTGTATCAGCTCCTGCTCCTTGCCCTGCTTGAGTTCCAGTCCTGACTTCCTTCAGTGATGAACAGCTGTATGGAAGTGTAACCTGAATAAACCCTTTCCTCCCCAACTTGCTTCTTGGTCATGATGTTTGTGCAGGAATAGAAACCCTGACTAAGACAGAGGGGAACTTCATACTCATCAAAGGTAAAATCTTCCAATTAGAACCCTCAAGTCTGAATATCTATGCTCTAAATGAAAGGGCATCCACATTCATTAAAGAAACATTAGTAAAGCTCAAAGCACACATTGTATCTCACACAATAATAGTGGGAGACTTCAACACCCCACTCTCATCAGTGGACAAATCCTGGAAACAGAAATTAACAGAGACACATGGGCACTAACTGAAGTTATGAAACAAATGGGCTTAACAGATATCTACAGAACATGTTATCCTAAAACAAAAGGATATGCATTCATCTCAGCACCTCGTGGTACCTTCTCCAAAATTGAACATAAAATCGGTCACAAAACAGGCCTCAACAGATACAAAAATATTGAAATTATTCCATGCATCCTATCAGATCACCACAGACTAAGGCTGATCTTGAATAACAACATAAATCATAGAAAGCCAACATTCACGTGGAAGCTGAACAACACTTTTCTCAATGATACCTTGGTCAAGGAAGAAATAAAGGAAGAAATTAAAGACCTTTTAGAGTTTAATGAAAATGAAACCACAACATACCCATACTTATGGGACACAATGAAAGCAGTGCTCAGAGGAAATCTCATAGTTCTGAGTGCTGCCAAAAAGAACTAAAGAGAGCACACACTAGCAGCTTGACAGTACACCTAAAAGCTCTAGAACAAAATGGAGCAAATTCACTGAAGAGGAGTAGATGGCAGGAATTAATCAAACTCAGGGCTGAAATCAACCAAGTAGAAACAAACAAACAAAAATTCACAATGAATCAACCAAACCAGGAGCTGTTTTTTTTTTTTTTTTTTTTTTTTTTTTTTTGAGAAAATCAACAAGATAGATAAATCCTTAGCCAGACTAACTAGAGGGCACACGAGGAGTATCCTAATTAACAAAACTAGAATTGAAAAGGGAGACATAACAACAGAACCTGAGGAAATCCAAAGCATCATCAGATCCTACTATAAAAGGCTCAACAAAACTGGAAAACCTGGTTGAAATGGACAATTTTCTAGTCAAGACACCAGGTACCAATGTTAAATCAGGATCAGATTAACGATCTAAACAGCCCCATGGTCATCTCATTAGATCTTAAAAAAATAGAAAAAGTCATTAATAGTCTCCCAACCAAAAAAAAGCCCAGGACCAGATGGGTTTAGTGTAGAGTTTTATCAGACCTTCAAAGAAGACCTAATTCCAATTCTCCTTCAATTATTCCACAACATAGAAACAGAAGGTACTCTACCCAATTAATTCTATAAAGCTATCTTGCCAAAAGCAATCTACAGATTCAATGCAATCCCCATCAAAATTCCAATTCAATTCTTCACAGTTAGAAAGGATAATTTGCAAATTTATCTAGAAAAACAAAAAAACCCCTATGATAGCAAAAACCATTCTTAAAAATAAAAGAACCTCTGGCAGAATCATCATGCCTCATATTAAGCTGTACTACAGAGCAATTGTGATAAAAACTGCATGGTACTGGCACAGCGACAGACAGGTAGATCAATGGAATAGAATTGAAGATCCAGAAATTAACCCACACGCCTATGGTCATTTGATCTCTGACAAAGAAACTAAAACTATCCAGTGGAAAAAAGACAGCATTTTCAACAAATATTGTTGGCTCAACTGGGCAGTTAGCATGTAGAAGAAGGCAAATATACCCATTTTTATCTACTTGTAGAAAGCTCAAGTCCAAGTGGATCAAGGACCTCCACATAAAACCAAAGACACAGAAACTTATAGAGGAGAAAGTGGGAAAAAGCCTCGAAGATATGGGCACAGGGGAAAAGTTCCTGAACAGAAGAGCAATAGCTTGTTCTGTAAAATTGAGAATCTACCAATGGGACCTCATAAAATTGCAAAGCTTCTGTAAAGCAAAAGACACCGTCAATAAGACAAAAAGGCCACCAACAGATTGGGAAAGGATTTTTACCAATCCTAAATCAGATAGGGGACTAATATCCAATATATATAAAGAATTCAAGAAGGTAGACTCCAGAAAATCAAATAACCCCATTAAAAATGGGGTTCAGAGCTAAACAAATTATTCTCACCTGAGGAATACCGAATGGCTGAGAAGCACCCGAAAAAATGTTCAGCATCCTTAATCATCAGGGAAATGCAAATCAAAACAATCTTGAGATACCACCTCACACCAGTCAGAATGGCTAAGATCAAAAATTCAGGTGACAGCAGATGCTGGCGAGGATGTGGAGAAAGAGGAACACTCCTCCATTGTTGGTGGGATTGCAAGCTTGTACAACCACTCTGGAAATCATTCTGGTGGTTCCTCAAAAAATTGGACATAGTACTACAGGAAGATCCAGCAATACTTCCTCTGGGCATATACCTAGAAGATGTTTCAACTGGTAATAAGGACACATGTTCCACTATGTTCAAAGCAGCCTTATTTATAATAGCCAGAAGCTGGAAAGAATGCAGAGGTCCCTCAACAGAGAAATGGGTACAGGAAATATGTTACATTTACACAATGGAGTACTACTCAGCTACTAAAAAGAATGAATTTATGAAATTCTTAGACAAGTGGATGCAACTAGAGAATACCTTTTTGAGTGAGCTAACCCAATCACAAGAGAACACACTTGATATGTACTCACTGATAAGTGGGTATCAGCCCAAAAGCTCAGAATGCCCAAGATACAGTTTGCAAAACACATGAAACTCAAGAAGAAAGACCAAAGTGTGTATACTTTAATCCTTCTTAGAAGGGGGAACAAAATAACCATGGAAGGACTTACAGAGACAAAGTTCAGTGCAGAGACTGAAAGAATGACCATCCAGAGACTGCCCCACTTTGGGATTCATCCCATAAACAACCACCAAACTCAAACACTGTTGCAGATGCCAACAAGAGCTTGCTGACAGGAGCCTGATATAGCTGTCTCCTGAGAGGCTGTGCCAGTGCCTGACTAATACAGAAGTGGATGCTCACAGTCATCCATTGGACTGAGCACAGGTTCCCCAATGAAGGAGCTAGAGAAAGTTCCCAAGGAGCTGAAGTGGTTTGCAGCCCCATAGGAGGAACAACAATATGAACCAAGCAGTAACCCCAGAGCTCCCTGGGACTAAGCCACCAATCAAAGACAACACATGGTGTGACTAGTGTCTCTAGCTGCATATGTAGCAGAGGATGGCCTAGCTGTTAATTAATGGGAGGAGATGCCCTTGGTCTTCTGAAGGTTCTATGCTCCACTATAGGGGAATGCCTGGGCCAGGAAGTGGGAGTGGGTGGGTTGGGTATCGGGGGAGAGGGGAGTGCATAGGGGATTTTTGGAAAGAAAACTAGGAAAGGGGATAACATTTGAAATATAAATAAAGAAAATATCTAATAAAAATAAAATAGATAAGAAAAAAATTAAATTTCAGTGTAAATAAAAATAGTTTGTAGTTCAATTTTCTGTTGTAAGAGCTACAGAAGTAGTTCAATATTTTGTGTGTCTTTTCCTTGCCTTTCAGCTTCTCTTTGCCCTTTAATAATTCAGCTTTTGTTCTTCTCTCCAGTTAATTATCAAGCAACTTGTTCCTGTGACACTCAACTTCCTGCCTGGTTTATTTCTGTTTTGTTGTGGATAGCCTTGGTATTCATTGGGCTTTCTATGCTTTGGTGTTTCTAGGGTGGGTGGCCATAATTCTAACAGCCCTTGAAGATTTCACTAGTCAAATACATCATCCTCAGCTATTATATGCTCAATTATTCTGTTTACCTGGTATGCCTGGGGAAAGAAAGTCCAGCCAAGGTATAGAGGGCAGCATAAAACAAGATTTACTTTTAGCCCAGGCATACATGCAAGCTTTGTTTTGATGTAATTGGATGAGGACGAGGAAGAAATGGAAAACCATAAGATTTCAGTTTCCACATGACAGATTATTGAGTAGTGTCCTTTATAAAGATCTTTCCAGGGTTGTGGCTTTAAAATCTCTTACACTACATGTTATATATTAATTATATTATATTATATTATATTTATTATAGTTTGCACAAGGTGAAGTATTATATCAATAGTACAATTCATGAAGTAAAAAAGAAACCTGTTCAAATTCTAGGTCTTCAAATTATTGTGTGTTAAAATCTTGGCAAATTAGTTAATGGACTGAGAGGCTAAGCTTCAGTATCTACATCTGCCAGTCTAGAAAACATTTAAATGAAAGGATTGGCATTAGCGTTATATGCTCAATATTTGTGAAGCATCTGCCTATCATTGATGGCACATATGTCCTTTCATGTAAACATTCATTTCATTCAACAGTTCCTTTACTGATTATTGTAATACTATTGTTTCTTGTGTGTATATGTGTGAATTAATGTGCATGCTCCTATGTATGTGCAGTTGCACATAAATGTATGCATATGGAAGCCAGAGATCAATTTTGAATACTGCTCTGATGACAATACATACACATGAACATACTACACACACATACAGAGAGAGAGAGAGAGAGAGAGAGAGAGAGAGAGAGAGAGAGAGGAAGGGAGAGGGAGGGAGGGAGGGGGAGGGAGAGAGAGATAAGAGAGAGATTTATTAATTGAGAGAGACCTGTTTTTTTTTTTTTTTGAGACAGGGCCTCTCACTGACCTAGATAGAGCTTTTCCAGTAGACTTGTTTTTCTAGCAGTGAACTGCAGAGATCTACTTCCCAAGTTACAAAAGCATGTCAGTACACTCAGCATTTTAAAATATGAATCCTGTGAGTTGACCCTAGGTGCTTATTCGTATAAGACAAGTACTTTACTTAATGTGTTGTCTCCTAGTTCCAAAAATTTCTGAGAATATGTATTTTGAGAGACTAGGACATGCTAGGCTGGGTTTCAGGATGCATTAACAAATGTAACATGTCTGCTCCTATGCAATTTACATTCTATTTTGGGAAAGCAGGCACTAAATGAATAAGTGAATTCTCACATGTAAAACAACAGAAACATAAAGGAAAGTAAGTCAGGGCATGGATGTTGCAGGTGGCTAAAGTAACATTTTCTATACATTTTATAAAATTTGGACACTTGAGTTTGGTACATCCATGCTCAGGATAGTAAAATCTTCTTGGCTAACTGTTCCTTTGATTAGAATGAAACCTCCTACTTTTAAATTTCTTCTGAATAGGATTAGTTTGATGTCTATTTTGTCAGATATTAGGATAGTGAGACCTATTTGCTTCCTAGTCTCATTTGACTGAAATATTTTTGACCATTCTTTCACTTGAAGGTAATGCCTATATTTAAAGCTAAGATGTGTTTCTGGTAGACAACAGTGAAATGGATTCTATTTCCTGACCAATTCAACCAGCCTTTGTTTTTTTGATTGCAAAATTGATGTCATTAATATTTAACGTTATTATTGACTGGTATTCATTGATTGAAGTCATTGTGTCATGATTTTTTTTTGCATTGGTGTTTTCGTTCTCAGTGAGACTCTGTTTCAACAATTATAGCTTTATTTGTTTTTCTTTCTACAGTCTCTGGACTATACCCATTCTTCTCTTCAGTCTGAAATATTGCTTTTGAATTTTCCTTAGGGTTGGTTTATTGGTGTCTAGTGCGGTGGTTCTCAGCCTTCCTAATGTGGCAACACTTTAATATGGTTCTTCATGTCGTGCTGACCCTCAACCATAAAGTTATTTTATTGTTACTTTATATATGTAATTTTTCTACTGTTGTGAGTTGTAATATAAATATCTAATACACTGAATATCTGATATACAACCTTCAATAGGGTTGCAACCCACAGGTTAAGAATTACTTGTCTAATAACCAAAGAATGTTCTTTGCACTTCTCATATCTGGGTGGTTAAGTATTAATTTAGTCTGGAAATGTTTTCTTCTATAACCTTATTGAAGATCTGCTCAATGCTACTGACCTGAGATTTTTCTTCCTCATGTATTCCTATCATTTGAATGTTTGGTTTTTGCATGTTGTCCCACAATTCCTCTATGTTCTTTTCCTGTGTGCGTACATGTACGTGTGTGTGAGATTATTCATTGATTATTCATTTATGTTATCTTCTATTTTATCTTCAAGTCCTGATCTTTTGTTTGATTCATTTTACTCATGAGGGTTTTACTTGAATTTTCTAATTGTGTTATTGGATTTTCCAATTCCAGCTTCATTTAAACTCAAGTCCTCTTCAAGGTTTCTATCTCTTCATTAAACTCCATTATCAAATCCTGGATTATCTTCATTATTTCTATCAGTGTTATGGTTGTAGTTTTCTGGGCATCATTTAGACATTACTCTCTTTAAGTTCTATGTCTTTTATGTCATTGAGCTGCTTCTGTGTGTATTCTTTAAACTCCTTAAATTATTTGATAATAGTTATAAAATTTTTAAACATGGGGTTCATCAAGGCTGTTCTTATTGATAAATATTTGTTGTGGATTGGTTCTAATGCTATTTGTGTTAATTTGGCTCCCAAAATTACATGGGAACTTGCATGTCTGCCTGTAGGATGCTAAGGGTCCCTGCCTCCAGTTGGCTCTAATTGGTAAATAAAATTTCCAAGGGCCAATGCCTGGGCAAGGAGACAGAGGTGAGACTTTAAAGTTCCTGGATAAGGGATCCATGGGAAGAAGAAGGATTTAGAATCACCATGAGGAAAAAGCAGGAAGATCAAGCTTGGGAGCTGTAGGAGAGAAAGCCTACAGCCAAGTAAGAGCCAGGGAAAAATGGCCCCAGGAGCCCCACCCATGATTTAGTCTGGGGTAGCAAAGATGGAATATAGATTTCAGTAAGTAATAACTCAGGAGTATTGGAGGGGAGGTGTTAGCAACATGGAAGTTTGGGGGTGGCCCAGACATTGAGCTGAGTATGACATATTAAAATAGAAGGGTAGTGTGTGTGTGTGTGTGTGTGTGTGTTTCATTCAAGAATCCAGAGCATTGGGGTGGTAGGGTGAAACATATGCACACCTGTCAGGGGAGTTTAGAGAGGATTAACTATCATGCTTCAAACATTTCTAAATGACTGTTGGGTTTAGGAGGGCAGAATACAAGCTGTATCTTTTATATTATCTCTATTATTGTATGGTATCTGGGCATGTATATTCTTTCTTAGTTTCATTTCTGAAATGAACAGAGCATATTGGGTCAGATAATGTGGCAGATGGTTTGGTCTTGGTTTTTTGAAGATAGCTTAGGTAGAATGAAGTGAAGCTGACACTTAAGGCGAGGGTGGTGAGCAGGATGTGTGTCCTGGTTCAAGCCTGGAATTTGAGGGTATATTTGAGGTTGAGGAAGATATATGGAGGGAAAGAGCAGATGAACTTACCTGGTAAACACTGGCATAAGATATGCAGTTTCTGGCTTGACAGAGGCATTAGAATATGGTATGTTTGGGTACCATAGATTTAGGGTGGATGGGCTATGTCCTGGGTAGAACCTGTAGACTGTGAGTAAGGCAAGCAGCATTGACCACACTAGTCCAAGGCACCGGATGTGGTGCAAATAATTAACTTGACTATAAATAGTATCAGAAAAACTGACACATTAAAACAACACATGATTGGAAATAGTTGACAACCAATATTGTGGTTGAGTAACAAATAATTTATATTTTCTCTATTTTATAAAATCATGGTCATCAATTCACCTATCTATTATTTCTTAAATATTTTTGCTGTAATGTTAGTAGCTTTACTAATTATACAGGCCATCTATAAAACCACTGTTTGTTTTCTGATAACCATTCCTCAGATATGCATTAAGAAAGCCACTGTGTCTGTAACTACAAACAGTTAAATAGTCCCTAGGGGTGTCCATGTGAAGAATGTAATAGCAATGAAATGGTGTTTACAGGCAGCATAAGCTGTTATACTGGAACACTGACTCTTAAGACAGAATGGATGACTTGCTTAGTGTTGTTTTGAGACTTTTAGTCCCTTCAAGTAAGACCATTCTAGCCAGGGGGGTGGGGGTGGGGTGGTGGTGGTGGTGGTGGTGGCGGCGGCGCACGTCTTTAATCCCAGCACTCGGGAGGCAGAGGCAGGCAGATTTCTGAGTTCGAGGCCAGCCTGGTCTACAAAGTGAGTTCCAGGACAGCCAAGGCTGAGAAACCCTGTCTCGAAAAACCAAGAAAAAAAAAGTAAGGCCATTCTAAATTCTAGTATTCTTAAGTTAGCAGTAAAATATTTAGAATAGAAAATAGGAAATTGAAGGCTGCATGGAAATTAACAAAATTTTGAGGAAGTGGAAGCTACAAAGAGTCTAGTATATTGGAGGAAAAATATGTCATGGGCAATAGATACAAATAGGTGGAGCTTATATACAAGAGTCTGGGTTTGGTCTCTAGTTAGCAGAAACAGTATAGTCAGCAGGTTTTCTAGTGGACTTTCATACATATAAATATATATAGACAATTTCTATTTTTTTAGTCTGCCTTCAAGTGATAGAACCAGTACTTTGAAGTAAAGTATACATGACTCCAAAATATGAGTGCTTCCCATTCAAGATACTGCTTGACTGTCAAATGTATCTCATCTTTGCAGCAGAACAGACCCATAAATGGGGATTTTTTTCCCTACTATTTCTACTTTACTATCCCAAGACCTTCAACATGAAAAATCTTTTGAATGTCAGTACAAATATGTTCATAAAATTAAGTTTGTTTCAATTGATCTGGCACCTAGGAACACTTAAGAGATTTTTCAAATCATTCTCAAATGGTCGAGAACAACAGCAGAGGTTGTAGGAGCTGTGTGAGTGTTTCCCAAAGGCAGTGTCCAGGACAGAGCCATTTTGACAAAGGGTGACTACAGCTTTATGCTAGCCCCTTCTTCTATGTTTGGGTATGGTACAACAGCAGAGGCTATGCTTATCTCTCACATCTGTCAACTCCTTTCCATAAACTTTCACTTTCCCTCCTGTGTGTTTCTCTGATGATATTCATTGGAGGCACACATTTACATGTTGAATGTGTGTAGAGAGCTGGCTTTTAGTCATATTTTACAATTCCTTTAGCTATTCTTCGCAATAAGGTGAAAACAAGTTTCCCTAAGACAAAAGAAGTATTCACACAGTAATAGATGCTCTTTTTTTCTTTTCTAATTGGAAGAAAAATCTACCAGAATGTCTCTAAATTTAACTACCATTATCTCTGGTTCTTCATAATCGTCAAATAAATAAGTAAAACACTTGTCCAGGGTGTATGGCGGTATATGTGTCACTGGTGGGTAAGGCAATATGCTGACTTTCTGGTATGAATTAAGTTCTAACTCAGCATACATGCTTTCTCTTAACCAGATGATAGACTCCTTTCTATTCTAAAGAGATGTTTTCAACATTTGGTCAGTAAAAGTACTTTTTTTCAAAAAGAAGTCTTCATCAAAAGTCCCAGAAGAGTGGATCAGAGCAGTACTGCTGTGTTTAGGAAAGAAACTACCATCCGCTCTCCTGTGGCTCTATCTCCTTCCACTGGGCAATGAGACTTTGACAAAGCAACACTGGATAAAAAGTTGGGAGCTTCAGGTGGTTAAGTTGTCTCGCTCTTTATTATCCTGTGTGCATTATCTCCTCTTTGCTTTCCTCATACACAACACTCCATCCACATGAACCTGGGGGACTTTGTAGATCCCTGCATAAAGGTCCCATCAGTGCTTATTGAAGTGACACATTATGGCAAGACTGAATGAAGATGAGTATGGTGTGAGGCCTCTGTCAAGAGAAAAGATTGTGCCAGGAGGAAAAACCAGTTATGAAAACAGTAATTAGTCAGCCTGAGTCGAATGCCCTGTTTCCAGAAGCAACCTTGAGCTTGGAAAGATCTTTTTGAAGTAAGTGACATTAGTCCTCTTCTCAAGAATGAGTTAGGACTTGAATGCAAATAGGAAAAAGGGTCCTTTTGTTGATGAGAAGAAATGGAGATAAGAATTAGCATGACCTTTTTTTCTGTTCAAGAAGGAGAGAATCTGACAGGAAGGGAGGGATGTGTCACTAGGAATGAGACATACATAGAAGGATTCAATGGAACAAAGCGGCAGATGACCTGTCACGTGGTTAGATATCACTCCTCTGAAGGTAACTCATCTGCTGCTAAGAGAGTGATGTGGTGAAAGTGGTCACCCAAGGCCTTGAGGAAAAGAGTACCATGAGTCAAGTCATTGACTAAGAATATTAGTCTGGCAATATTTTGCTGACATGAGATACTTGCTGGAGGGTGTTTTTAATAATAAATGAACTCTCTCCTCACCTGCTGATAAAGAGATGTCAAAGCCAACACTGGAATTCACAAATTCCCACATAATTTGTAACAAATGCTGACATCAGCTGCATACCCCTTCTTATATAGATGAAAGCAATTCATTGCCGGATTTAAAACAAGTTCATATGTTTGCAAACAAGTGTATTTGAAAAGAAAATACAGTAAAACCAGAATATTCTCAACATTGTAACATCAATAATAATGCCTTAGCTGTTTTCAAACTGCATTTGTATCATCAATTACTGGTAGTTTATTAACTTTGTTTAAAGTTTGCATATGAGTGACTAGTTTCTAGCTGGTTTTTGTAGAAGTGGCAGAGCATCATTATACGTAGATTCATGTGTATTTCTAAGTTCCAAACTCAATTCACCCTATTTTAGCTTGAAAATTTGACTTGAGAATATACCTTCCTAGCACAATGTGCAGAATGAGTACAGATGAATAGTGAGTGAATATTGGAAATGATGGAATTCACATCCTTTATTTCTAATGGGTATCACTCCATCTCCTTGCTTAGAATAGGTCTAATTTGTAATGGAGATGCTACCTTTTTGCTTACTAGCATCTAGTGTCTGCTGCTGAAGGAAGGGCAGAATTGATTCTGGCTGTTATGTAGATTTTGCAGCCTCACTGATGGATTAGTATCACTTTGTCACGTCTCACTAATTCTTGCCCTTCCTGTTTTGCATTTGGGGCTCATCTGCCTTATTACAACCTTAATTTGGCAAAGAAGGAATCATATTAAAGGAACAATGGAACCAACAAGTCTAATATATGACTCAGACAAATTCCTAAAGTGTTTTGCTCTAAAGCAGAATTTTCACATACAGATTCACATTCATTAAGCGAAAAGCCCCGCATGTCAAGCCAGCTGCAGGTTTAATAGAGAGGTCAGAACCTTTTCTCCCTGTCACTGCCAGTGAAGACATCATTAGAGCTACAGTAAAATAAGAGAATGTCACATAATGTCAGTCTAGTCATAGTGCAACTGTTCTATTTTCATTAGTGACTCAGCTGGTTGCTATGGAAACCCCACTCTAGTGTGAGGGATAGTCGAGCTGATGCTTCTCCACCTCTGTTTTCAGTTAGAGTAAATTGAGCCCCCACCTCATGGGCTCCTGCCATGATATTTATATCTGGGTCATGATAATAAAGCAATGTAAAAAATTATCTGTTGAAATTCTAGCCAGAGAGCAAATATAGGATTTCTAGGTTGATTTGAGCACGAATTGCCCTTAGGAGTCAGGTATTCCTTTCTGTCCTGTCTCCTGGAGAGCTTGCAGTCCTTCTGGAGACTCGTTCTGCACACTTTCCAACCTGGCTCCAGACATCTCATGAAAGATTTTCAGGATGCCCTCCATGATCCAACTGAAGTCCACCTATTTAGGTGCTTCTGGCCTAACTCAGTTTCACTTCATCTATTTCCTTATCCATTTAGTTGCAGAGAGACTTCAAAAAGCCAAACATCACATTGAATAGCAATTTTAGGGCTGAGATGGAATTCTAGCCATTCCAAGGTCAACAAGGGCCTAATCCAGTTGACATATATACCCTGTGTTTGAAGGAGGGTAAACTGTGCACAAATAGATGCTTTCTTTCTTTTTCTTTTACATTATTTTTTATTAGATATTTTCTTTATTTACATTTCAAATGTTATCCTCTTTCCTGGCTTCCCCTCTGAAAACCCCTGTTCCCATCCCTTTCCCCCTGCTCACCAACCAACCCATTCCTACTTCCTGGCCCTAGCATTCACTTACACTGGGGCATAGAGCCTTCACAGGACCAAGGGTCTCTCCTCCCATTGATGACTGACTAGGTCATCCTCTGCTACATATGCAGCTGGAGCCGAGTCCAACCAAATGTAGTGTTTGGTTGGTGGTTTAGTCCCTGAGAGCTCTGGGGATACTGATTAGTTCATATTGTTGTTTCTCCTATGGATCTGCAAACACCTTCAGCTCCTTGGGCCCTTTCTCTAGCTCCTTCATTGGGGACCCTGTGCTCAGTCCAATGGTAGGCTGTGAGCATCCTTCTCTGTATTTGCTAAGCACTGGCAGAGCCTCTCAGGAGACAGCTATATCAGGCTCCTGTCAGCAAGCACTTGTTGGCATCCACAAAATTGTCTGGGTTTGGTGATTGTGTATGGAATGGATCCCCAGGTAGGGCAGTCTCTGGACGGTCATTCTTTCAGTCTCTCCTTCACACTTTGTCTCTGTAACTCCTTCCATGGCTGTTTGGTTCCCCCTTTTAAGAAGGATTGAAGTATCCACACTTTTGGTCTTCCTTCTTCTTGAGCTTCATGTGGTCTGTGAATTGTGTCTTGGGTATACCGAACTTCTAGGCTCATATCCACTTATCAGTGAGTGCATACCATGTGTGCTCTTTTGTGATTGTGTTACCTCACTCAGGATGATATCCTCCAGATCCATCCATTTGCCTAAGAATTTCACAAATTCATTGTTTTTAATAGCTGCGTAGTACTCCATTGTGTAAATGTACCAATTTTCTGTATCTATTCCTCTGTTGAGGGACATCTGGGTTCTTTCTAGCTCCTGACTATTATAAATAGGGATTTGATAAACATAGTGGAGCATGTGTCCTTATTACATGTTGGACCATCTTCTGGGTATATGCCCAGGAGTGGTATTAGTGGGTCCTATGTCCAGTTTTCTGAGGAACCACCAGCCTTATTTCCAGAGCTTGCAATCCCACCATTATTGTATCAGCAATGGAGGAGTGTTCTACTTTCTCCACAACCTTGGCAGCATCTGTTGTCACCTGAGTTTTTGATCTTAGCCATTCTGACTGGTGTGAGGTGGAATCTCAGGTTTGTTTTGATTTTCATTTCCCTGATAACTAAGGATGTTGAACATTTCTTCAGGTGCTTCTCAGCCATTCGTTATTCCTCAGTTGAGAGTTTTTTGTTAAATTCTGTACCCCATTTTTAAAATAGAGTTATTTGGTTCTCTGGAGTCTAACTTACTGAGGGTTTTTTTTTTTTTTTTTTTTTTTTTTGTATACATTGGATATTAGCCCTCTATCGGCTGTAGGATTAGTAAAGATATTTTCCGAATCTGTTGGTTGCATTTAGGCCTATTGATAGTTCCTTTGCCTTACAGAAGCTTTGTAATTTTATGAGGTCCAATTTGTCAGTTCTTGATCTTAGAGCATAAACTATTGGTGCTCTGTTCAGGAAATTTCCTCTGTGCCCATGTGCTTGATGCTCTTCCCCACTTTTCTCTCTATTAGTTTCAGTGTATCTGGATGTTTTTGTTTTTGTTTTTTTTTCCTGAGACAGGGATTCTCTGTGTAGCCCTGGCTGTCCTGGAACTCACTCTGTAGACCAGGCTGGCCTCCAACTCAGAAATCCACCTGTCTCTGCCTCCCAAGTGCTGGGATTAAAGGTGTGTGCCACCACTGCCCAGCCAGTGTATCTGGTTTTATGTGGAAGTCCTTGATCCACTTAGACTTAAGCTTTGTACAAAGAGATAAGAATGGATCGATTTGTGTTCTTCTACTTGCTAACCGCCAGTTGAATCAGCAGCACTTGTTGAAAATGCTGTCTTTTTTACACTGGATAGTTTTAGATCCTTTGTCAAAGATGAAGTGACCAAGTAACTATAGGTGTGTGGGTTCATTTCTGGGTCTTTAATTCTATTTCACTGACCTACCTGTCTGTCACTGTACTAATACCATGCAGTTTTTATCACAATTGCTTTGTAGTACAGCTTGAGGTCAGGGAAGAAGAAGAACCAGAAGTTCTTTTATTGTTGAGTATAATTTTTGCTATCCTCTGTTTTTGTTATTCCAGATGAATGTGCAAATTGCTCTTTCTAACTCTGTGAAGAGTTGAGTTGGAATTTTGATGGGGACTGCATTGAATCTGTAGACTGCTTTTGGCAAGATGGTCACTTTTACTATTTTAATCCTGCCAGTCCATGAACATGGGCGATCTTCTAAAATCTTTGATTTCTTTCTTCAAAGACTTGAAGTTCTTATCATATATATCTTTCACTTCCTTAGCTAGAATTACGCCAAAGTATTTTATATTATTTGTGACTATTGTGAAGAATGTTGTTTTCTTAATTTCTTTCTCAGCCTGTTTATCCTTTGTGTAGAGGAAGACTACTGAATTGGTTGAATTAATTTTATATCCAGCTACTCTGCTGAAGTTGTATATCAGGTTTAGGAGTTCTCTGGTGGAATTTTGGAGGTCTCTTAAGTATATTATTATATCATCTGTGAATAGTGATATTTTGACTTCTTCCTTTCCAATTTGTATCCCTTTGATCTCCTTTTGTTGTCTAATTGCTAGGACTTCAAGTACTATATTCAATAGGTAGGGAGAGAGTAGGCAGCCTTGTCAAGCCCCTGATTTTAATGGGATTGCTTCAAGTTTCTCTCCATTTAGTTTGATGTTGGCTACTGGTTTGCTGTATATTGCTTTTACTAGAAACCTAGTAAAACCTAGATGTGAGATGCTTTTATAATACTTTGTGATGCTTTATTTTTAAATTGGTTCTGGGGCTGGAACTCAGGACTTTGTATATATAAGGTGTACTGGTTGGTTTTCTGTGTCAACCTGACACAGGCTGAAGTTATCACAGAGAAAGGAGTTTCAGTTGAGGAAATGCCTCCATGAGGTCCAGCTGAAAGGCATTTTCTCAATTAGTGATCAAGGTGGGGAGAGCCCCTTATGGGTGGTGCCATCTCTGGGTTGGTAGTCTTGGGTTCTATAAGAAAACAAGCTGAGCAAGCCAGTAAGAATCATCCCTCCACGGGCTCTGTGTCAGCTCTGGCTTCCTGACCTGCTTGAATACCAGTCCTGACTTCCTTAAGTGATGAACAGCAACTTGGGAAGTGTAAGCTGAATAAACCCTTTCCTCCCCAACTTGCTTCATGGTTATCATGTCTGTGCAGGAATACAAACCCTAAGACATAAGGCAAGTTCTCTATCACTTATTTATATCCCCAGTCCTATATGATACTTTTCAAAGTTTTATTCACTGTCATTGATAACAATAATAAATTTTCTAGATAAAATATGAGGCTCTGACAAATGTATATACTGCAGAAGTATCAAATTATCGAATTATTGTATTTATCAGTGCCAGTAACACCTCATTTTGGCAGTGCTTAAAATTCTTCCTATGTGATGCTTGTTTTAGTTGGGGCATGGATGTATTTTAAAAGTTAAGAGGGAGAAGGTAACTGACTTTATCCTGAGCTACATCTCAAAATCAGGAGCAGTAACTGAAACTTTTTATTTTCAATTTTATATTAGATATTTCCTTCATTTACATTTCAAATGCTATCCAGAAACTCCCCTATACCGCCCCCGCCCCACCCTGCTCCTGTACCCACCCACTTCCACTTCTTGGCCCTGGTGTTCCCCTGGACTGGGGCATATAAAGTTTGCAAGACCAAGGGGCCTCTCTTCCCAGTGATGGGATTGCAAGCTTGTACAACCACTCTGGAAATCAGTCTGGCATTCCTCAGAAAATTGGACATAGTACTACCGGAAGATCCAGCAATTCCTCTCCTGGACATATACCCAGATGTTCCAACTGGTAATAAGGACACATGGCCCACTATGTTCATAGCAGCCTTATTTAAACTTTTTTTTAAAAGTAATTTTTGTATTCACTTTACATCTCTCCTCTCCTTCCAGTCCCACTCACACAAATCCCTACACCTATCACCCCCTCCCCTTCTTCCTCAGGGGAAGCAATCCTTGGGAAATACAGCATCCTGCGACATCTAGTCACATAGGACTAAGCACAACTTCTTTTACTGGGGCCCAGTCAGGCAGTCCAGAGGATCCAATGGCAGGAACAGAATCCAAGACAACCATGCTCCACTTATTAGGAGACCCACATGAAGACCAAACTGCATATTTGCTACAATTATGTAGGGGGCCTAGGTCCAGCCCCTGCATGTTCCTTGGTTGGTGATTCAGTCTCTGTGAGTCAAACAAAAAAATAAAAAAATACTGAACAAAAGGCTGCTTGCCTTACAGTAGAGGGATATGAACAGAACTTTGCAGCACCTATTTCTTATACAGCAATATTATTTTATGACTCTTTAGTCATAGGATTAATAAATTGTTATCTTTCTTCTGCATAGCAACCATAAGCAAAATAAATGAAGCTGCTGCATAACAGACATGGTTGTTTGCTAAGTGCATCAGGACCTTCTTAGTGAACCAAATGTTATTCTGCAGATTCTTGAATAGAGAGTCTAGAGTCAGTCATGGAGGCTTTTAAAAAATGTTTCACTTTAAAATCCTAGTTGCAGTTGAATCCAGTAATTGTAGGAGTTAACATCCCAGTAAGTTGAACCTTTGCAAAATACTTTTGTAAAATATCTTTTCAGGTTTTTATATAAAATACATATAGTATAAATTCTATCTAAGGAAAACACAGGACAATTGTTTCTCACGGCTATTCGATGGCTTGTCTCTTTGGGGAGAGCTACTAGAAAGAAGCACAGAGGAAGGAAAGCTTCTCGTGTATCCTTCCAGGAAATCTCAGTCCAGAGAAACACTCAGGGAAATCACTGAATATGATGCGAACTTTACGCACCCTGGTTTTATTTTATTACTTAAAATACTTGCTGGACATATAGAAAGTTAGACTGTCTTTTCTTCTTTCACTCCATGTACATGGCTGAGGCCTCTATGACATGAGATTGACTAACAATTTTTAATTATACAAACAGACTTAATACTGTCTTCAGGTGTGCTCTCCATAGTAACTGGAGACCCAACCAATGGTAATGAACTAGGCCAATGGAGCTAATTTGAGCTTATTTGATTGCTTTTTCTTGGCATTTCTATGTCTCTGGAGTCAAAGAGGCCATGTCTACACAGAAACAGGTCCCTTTACATGAGGGTCTATTTCCTCCTTCAGGGTGTTGACAGAATGCTCTCCACCCTGGACTACAAGCTTCAAGGAAGGAGTTAGGAAATAGAAGACTTCATGTGGTGGTTTTCTGAAGTTCTTTCAATTTCAAATATATCAGGGCAATGTGTTCTCAACCCTATGAAACCATAGTTCATGTTCTAAATGAAATGCATCAGATTTTTTAATGGACTGACTACACGCTGTTATGTGCAATGAGACCATTGAAAGCAGCACCCATTTCTATTGCCATCCATGAAAATAGCGCAAACAAAAATTCCTTGGTCATATACTATTGCGCCCTATACAACATTTACAGAAAAGTTTGTAAAGGTGTAAATTATGCATGAATGAGTATGTATACTTGTCATTTTTATCATTTTGCAAAACTGCTCTTGATTAAGTATTGCATTATTTTCTACTCCCACATAATATGTATGACATTTATTGTTTTCCAACATCCTTATTGCCACAATTTACCTCACTTTCTTTTTGCTCAGTTCTGTTGCAGAGACAAATATGTTTGTTTCATTGTAGCTTGCATTTGTGTTTCCCTTGTTACAAGCTAAATTGAGAATTTTCAATATATTAATGCATTGCATTTGGCTGACTACAACTGTAATCTTTGTACTCAGGAAGCTGAGCCAAGAAGATTCAAAATTTGAAGACAGCCTAATCTAAAAAGTGAGATCCTGGCACAAAAGTTAAAAGGCATTTATGTTCATTTTCATAAATATTTGTTCATACAATTTTGATAACAATAACTCACTAAAATAAATTGCAAATGTGTTTCTATTTTGACTTTTCCATGGTTTTATTACAGAAATTTTAGGGAATTTTTTTTATTGAAGGCCTTTTTTTTTTATAACTAAAATGTTTTATTGAACTACTCAGCTATTAAAAAGAATGAATTTATGAAATTCCTAGGCAAATGGTTGGACCTGGAGGGCATTATCCTGAGTGAGGTAACCCAATCACAAAAGAACTCAAATGATATGTACTCACTGATAAGTGAATATTAGCCCAGAAACTTAGAATACCCAAGATATAAGTTACAATTTGCAAAACACATGAAACTCAAGAAGAACGAAGACCAAAGTGTGGACACTTTGCCCCTTCTAGAATTAGGAACAAAACACCCATGGAAGGAGTTACAGAGACAAAGTTTGGAGCTGAGACAAAAGGATGGACCATCTAGAGACTGCCATATCCAGGGATCCATCCCATAATCAGCCTCCAAACAATGGCACCATTGCATACACTAGCAAGAGTTTACTGAAAGGACCCTGATATAGCTGTCTCTTGTGAGACTATGCCGGGGCCTAGCAAACACAGAAGTGGATGATCACAGTCAGCTATTGGATGGATCACAGGGCCCCCAATGGAGGAGCTAGAGAAAATACCCAAGGAGCTAAAGGGATCTGCAACCCTATAGGTGGAACAATATTATGAACTAACCAGTACCCCGGAGCTCTTGACTCTAGCTGCATATGTATCAAAAGATGGCCTAGTTGGCCATCACTGGAAAGAGAGGCCCATTGGACTTGCAAACTTTATATGCCCCAGTACAGGGAAACGCCAGGGCCAAAAAGTGGGAGTGGGTGGGTAGGGGAGTCGTGGGGAGGGTATAGGGGACTTTTGGGATAGCATTGGAAATGTAAATGAGGAAAATACTGCTGCTCTTCAGAAGGTTCTGAGTTCAAATCCCAGCAACCACATGGTGGCTCAAAAGCATCCATAACAAGATCTGACACCCTCTTCTGGAGTGTCTGAAGACAGCTGCAGTGTACTTACATATAATAAATAAATAAATGTTTAAAAAAAACTACACTAGAATGTTCTATAAGATAAACATTTCCCACACAAATATTCAATGTCTTATATATTTTTCTCATTTCCTCTTTAGTTGTTGTAGCTAAGTAATAAATCCATTATAATAAAAAATGTTTTATGCCCACTTTGCACATGCACATACCATAAGCATATCTCCCCTATATATTTTTAATTTTTAACATTTATTTCTATGTTCTTGGAATTTTAATTTCAAAAATAAAGTAAGAGTTAATGTACTTTACTTTTTCTCCTATCTGCTTTTTCAGCAGCAACTTTGGGGTTATTCATTTTGATCAAGTTACTTTAAATTACTTCTATACATCAATGTACCCACTTGGTCCATGTCATTTCTATGATCTACTCCATGGGGTTTGTGTGTGTTCATGTACAAGCATCACAGAATTCTCTTGACTCTATGCTAGTTAATGAGAGCAAGCTGATGTTCATTTTAACTCTACCCTTTATGATTAGGCTATCAGTATCAGCATTGGATCCTGGAAGCTGATTTCCATGCCAGAAGGGGATACTAGAAGGTTCCCACTGGAGAAAGGTGACTGTAGTTCTTTGTGTTCCCTGCCCCCTCTGTCCCCCAGTGGCAAATCACCTGTAGGTCCTTCAGTAAGCCTCACCTCCAGCTTGCCAGATAGCACCTGTGATTCCTGGCAGCTCAGCTGTGACTTAACAGTGGAGTTTCCTGCTCACTGCCTTTTCTACCACATGAAAACCTTTTTCTACCACAGGAGAACAACTCTACTTTGAGGGAAAGCCAGGGTCACAGCAAAGATACCATGTTTTTCTCTATACTAATGCAAATTTTACTTGATGATACTTTTAATTTTATATTATTTAAAGCTTTTTGCCAGAAATTCTAATTTTAGTACAAAGTTATCTATTGGGGGCAGTTCTTGGTCTTGAGCTTTTTGATTTAGAATCTTTGAGTGGTTCTCAACTTGTGGCTCACAACCCCTTTGGGAATTAACCCTTCCACAAGGTTAGCATATCAGATATCCTGTGTATTGTTATGCCCATTTTACGAACCCCAAAAGACCACCAAGGAGCTGATTTGGATACAATCACATTAGGGTCTTTATTCCAGCTGGAGCTTGGGCCACACTATGTCACTGATGCAGCAGGACAGGAGGGTGAATCCGCAAGCCCAGTTTCAAGCATGCATTTATAGAGGCAAGCAAACAAGTAAGGAAGTTTCCAGCTCGGCATATATCTGATTGTGGGAGATGGGTATTATGGAATTTGTTGCCCTTTAAAATTATTGGTTGCTGCTGGGAGCCAAACCATAAAACTTTCATAAGTAAATATCTCTAGGTACAATGATAGCTTCTGCTTTCTTCCTGATGGGTGCTTGTTAGGGAGTGACCTGGAGACCAGTACAGGCCTTGTTTTAACTCGAGTTCAACCTTAGGTCAGGTTTCTAAGATAGAGCCTGAACCCAAGATGGAGTTGGTCTTGTCTCTTAATATCAAATATTTACATTATGATTCATAAAATACCAAAATTATAGGTCTGAAGTAACAATAAAAATACTTTTGTAGTTGGGGTCATCCCAACATGAGGAACTATGTTAAAGAATCACACCATTAGGAAGGTTGAGAGCCACTAATTTAGAAAATAATGGTAAACTTCTAGCTGTAGTTGCAACAATCTTGACTTGAGTAACTTCTGTGTGGTGTCACGGCATCTCCTCAGTTTCAGACATATGTCAATATGTAGACCATATTTCTGTTTTTTTTTTAATAGTTTTTGGCTAGTATACAAAATATTGTTTCATTATATTCCCATAAGAGTGTATCATTGAATTTTGTATATATCCAGCCCCCTTTACCTCCTCAATTCCACTTTTATTATCTTCTTTTTTCCATTTAAATAGTCTTCCTTATTTACACACACATAGACACAGACACACACATACACACATACATATTCATATATATAATCTAGATCTCACTGTGTCATTGAATACTGGAAATCTATAATGTGAATTTTTCTTTACCCATTCCTAGTGGATTTAGGGTGATCATGTACTGAATAAGAGGTCACATTCAAACCTTTTGGAATTTACTAGATACTGACTAATCAGTTATCAATTAAAATGTCACTATGGTCCATCTGTCCATGTAGTGTAAGACTCTGGCAAGCCTTACTTACCGGAGACCACTGAGTGGACAACGTGGAGATGGGAATCGATGCAAAAGCAAGAGAAATTTTATTTAATCCAGCATGCTGGGGTCACCCTGCACATGGGGAAAGAATGACCACATGCAGCCCGTCCAGCAAGTTTTTATACAGTTCTCAGGGCCGCTTCCATTAGGCACAATGTGATTGGCAGAACAGTGTGACTTTTTATTTTTTTTTTTTATTTATTTTTTTTTTGTTTTTGTTTTTGTTTTTCGAGACAGGGTTTCTCTGTGTAGTCGTGGCTGTCCTGGAACTCACTCTGTAGCCCAGGCTGGCCTCGAACTCAGAAATCCACCTGCCTCTGCCTCCCGAGTGCTGGGATTAAAGGTGTGCGCCACCATGCCCGGCTTTTTGCCTTGAGGGAATGAGGTGCCAAGGACTTCCCTTGTCTGTAGGTGTCCTGACACATTCTTCCTGAAGAATGTGTCCCCACCTGCAGGTATGTTACCTCCCCCCCCCCCCTGCCCCCCACATAATCCGTCTTCTGAGGAATGTTAATTAGCCTCTCCCAGTGGGGCAAGCATTCCATGACCTTTCCAAAGTTCCTGAGCTAATCGCTTCAGTAAGAGTTTATGGTTGCAGACAATAACAGTTTTACCTCAAGTCTAAGTAATAATGGGCCAGATTTATTCAGGAACCTGTCTTTGGCTTATTTTCCCATTTTGAATGTATAATTGAAATATTGAAAATTATCATAATCCCTATATTGAATTTAAAGCTATGGAAAATATTAATAGACATTTCACCAAAGGAGAAAGAGTTGCCAAAAAAGCACATAAAACCACACACACACACACACACACACACACACACACACACACAAAATCATTTGTCATTAAAAGGTTGAAACTTTACAAGGCACTAGATACATATTATAACTATTGTAGCTGACAGAGAAAAAGATGTCTGTCTAGAGCAGAACATACATACATGTACACACACACACACAGACACACACACTCAGACACACATGGGGGTGGGTGGGGGAGAGAGAGAGAGAGAGCAGTCTTGAAAACCATCTCACACTAACTTGGATCCAAGTATGTGCAACTGAAAAGGTCAGCTCAGCTGTTAGAAAATTCTACTGGACTCCCCCCCACCCCACCCCCCACCCCCGCCCCTGCCCTTCCTGGAAGAGACAGGTCAGAGAGCACTTAGGCCAGAAGGGAGAGGCTGAGTAAGCCCCTACTACCTCATTCCCTAAAGACCAATCAGTTTACAGGGCACACTGTTCTGCTAGTCATATTGTGCAAAGCATTGTTACTGAACCACAGATAGTGGTTCCTTTCCTGTTGACTTTGTTGCTTTTAGTTTATGTCTTCATTTTTAAATTTATTTTTTGCCATTGTTTACTAGAGGCTAGATATTGAAGGAACAGAATTAAACATGCTTATAATCTCACACTTTAGCCAGTGTTTCACTCCTCACTGTCTTCTCCATTCTTCCTCTGTCTACCTGACTATATATAGTTTCATACATACATTTTATTGAAAATCATTTCTTCATACACTATATTTGGATAATCGTTTTCCTTCTCCCAACTCCTTCCACATCCTTTCCAATCACCCCACCCAAATAAATTCACACCTCCTCCAGCAATCTCTCTCTCACACTCACTCTCTGTGTGTGAGTGTAGAATAAAACAAGCATCTAAATGAAATAATAACAAACCAGAATAGGACAAAACAAAAATACATAGAAAAACAAGAGCCAAAGAAAAAAAACACAGGAAACACATGCAAACACGGAGACATACATTTGCCCACAAAGAAATCCCATAAAAACAAAATCTGAAGCTGTAATATGCAACCAAAAGATCTGTAAGGAGAAAAAATAGCTCAGAGAAAGCACTGAGAGACAAATAAAATAAAACAAACCACCTCCAAAAATATCTTGAGTTTTCTTTTGATTTGGCTATGTATCGTGGCCTACTCTTAAATGTGGTTCATATACCTAGTGAGACTCCATTGAAGAGTTAATTTTCCTTGATAAGGTGTTATCAATTGGAGATAGCTTCTGGTTAGGGCTTGGGGCTCGTGTCCAGTTCTCCTCTCAATGCTGGAAGCCCATCTGACTTGCAGGCCCTGTGTATGCTGCCATAGACTCTAGGAGTTCATGTGTGTTTAAGTCCTGTTGTGCTCTGAAGGTCTTGTTTCCTTGGTGTCTTCCATCCTGTCTGGATCTTACAATCTTCCTACTTCCTCTCCCTCAGAGTTCCCTAAGCACGATGGGGAACAATTACTACACAGAACTTTTCTTCTACTCTGACAGCTTGCTCTTGTAGCCTCTTTCTTCTCAACCCCGCTTTCCTGGTCAAACATGCCTCCTGTGTTATCTCAAATGTTTACTGGTTTCCTCCTTACTTTCTTCCTTGAGGATCTTACTCTTGATACAAGATTGTGTATCATGTTGCCTACTTGAAGTCTACACTTCAGCATTTTACAGATACCTCAAATGTGTATTTCAGTTATCTCCTCTTTTAATCTATATCCCCTGATTAGTCCTCTTACCTCTGAAAGGGCCTCTCACATACTTATTTCCCTCCCATAATTCCATTTTCTTCTCTTTCTTGCATGGCTTTTCATACTTCTCATCTGTTGACCTGTATTCTCTGAGAAGATTTGCATGATATACCAAGTTGCTCCCTCCTTCCAGCCCTCCCAAGTGCTGATTTGTCCTCAGAGCTCTGTTATTTGTCCATAGAGAACTTTTCTTTTTTTTTAATTTATTTTTTTATTAGGTATTTTCCTCATTTACATTTTCAATGCTATCCCAAAAGTCCCCCATACCCACCCCCCCCAATCCCCTACCCACCCACTCCCCCTTTTTGGCCCTGGGGTTTCCCTGTACTGGGGCATATAAAGTTTGCAAGTCCAATGGGCCTCTCTTTGCAGTGATGGCCGACTAAGCCATCTTTTGATACATATGCAGCTAGAGTCAAGAGCTCCGGGGTACTGGTTAGTTCATATTGTTGTTCCACCTATAGGGTTGCAGTTCCCTTTAGCTTCTTGGGTACTTTCTCTAGCTCCTCCATTGGGGGCCGTGTGGTCCATCCAATAGCTGACTGTGATCATCCACTTCTGTGTTTGCTAGGCCCTGGCATAGTCTCACAAGAGACTTTTCAAATTAGAAAGTATTCACTAGTTTGTTTTCTCCCTCTCCTAAGTAGTCAGACCCAAGACACGTAGAGACAATGCCACCATGTTTGTCACTGCCTTTTCTGTCTCAGCAGCACATATTGAGGCACCCAAAGGTGAAATGGAACAAAGATACATCAAATTGAGCAACATAGTTTAAAATTAAGGCTGAGGCCCAGATTATTATCAACCAAAATTACCTTTTTAAGTAGACCTAAAAATGATGTTAACAATCTATTTTATTGTTTTCAAACACCTAATTGAAACCTAAAATTTGAGCTAAAAATTATAAGTTTTGTTAATTAGACTCAATATAGTCATTTAACAAATTGACAAAAAACCCCAACAATCCTTAGAGTGCTTTCTAATCTTTACTCCAGAAAACAACAAAGGCACCTTTGAACTGGAACACATTGTGTCCTGCAGGATGATTAATTTTTGGTGGGTTTAACACTTCAATACGTTTCTCAAAGTCTTCTCCTTATACCCATACTTTACTCAACTTTATGAAATTAGTGTAGTTTGTATAATGGGTCATAAACACTCAGTTTAAAAAGAAATATGAATCATAATATCTCTAGTGAGAACATAGAAATAATAAGGAAACGAGAGTTTTCTGCTAAATTCAGATAGCTCTATTTCATCCCTTTAAACCTGTCAAGTAGAATTTCAGCACATGGAGGAGACAGGAATGAGAGGATCTTGCTTCCAGAATGAGCTACATCCACCAAACAGATGTCATTTCATCTCTCTACAGGTTCTTGGCTTGATTCTCAACACCTACTTCTTCAGAAAAGACACCGTTGTGGCAACAGTTATACAGAGAATTCAGACTTGAGAACTGACAGAATAAGATTTTATTGACGACTATGACTGTGATTCATTGCCCAGTCTAGTCATCTCCACTAGAGCCTTCCCTTGTCCATTGAAGCTAGAAATACTAATGTGGGATCAACCTCATAGATGTTAGAAGCTAATGCCTTGTATGCTAAAGTTCTTGATTTTAATGGAAAACCCCTTTTAAATGATTTTTTTTTTTCAGTTTTGGAAGTAGATGTAATAAGAGCACTTTCTCTCTCCTAATAAGTTCTTGTCTCTTCACAACCAAGAGAAATCAACCACGGGGGGGGGGGGGCATCTATTTTTGTTTCCTAAATCTTGAGAGACCTTTGAAATATTTCTAGTTTTCTTCTGCTAGCTGCTCCTGTTCTGCAGAGCTGTTGTTCATAGGATCATACTTGAAATGCTTCCCTATGATCTCCGGGGGAGACACAGTGTAGGGGACCAGTGTTAGCCAGAAGAAGTATTGATCGAACCACAGGTGGGAAGGAAGTTTCACTAATTGATTAGATCCCATTCTACAGCTTCCTTGGCTCCTTAAGCCCATGATGACACCTGCCTCCTTCAGTGTGCTCTGGCTATACTGGAAAATGCTTCGTGCTGAGTGAGGCTGAAAAATTCTGAACTCTAAAGTCAGATGCTGGGATTTTGACCAGCTCAACCATTTCCCAGTATTGTGGCTTCAGTGAATTATTTAGCCTCCCTGAGTTTCAGTTTTCCCTTCTAAAAATGCCTGTGAAAGTAAAACCTTTCTCGATATTGGTGTTTTATTCATGAGAATTAAATGAAAGGGTTCCTTTAAAATGAGGATGAATTACTATTATTGACTATAGACCTGTTGCTTATTTTTCCATAAGGGGCTACTATTCTTTCTCTCAGCAACTACTTCAACCATTTTGGGTCTTGGGAGGGGGTGGTGGGGAGAGGGCTTAGCCCTAAAAGGATTTTGTACTTTTTTTTTTTTTTAAACCTTAGACAAAGTTCTACATATCCATGGCTATGGCAGGTTTATTACTGGTACTAGTCAAAGGACCTGAGCTCAGGCCTAAAGTAACAGTAGAGTCCTCCCTGACATGGTTACTAGTTATAGAGAGAGCTTAGAGTGATTTTCAGGGTGGGGGTTGGATTTCAGAGAAAGAATATACCTTTTAGGGGTTTCAGAGCAGCCATGTTAGTGATGCAATATTGAGACAACTTTACATTTCTCCTTTGTGGAGTGAGTAGTCAGAGCCATATACCACAGAAATCTGCAGGATTAGCTGTGTTTTTCAAAATCTTTGGGGCAAGGATGCTATGGCCACAGTCATGGAAGTACTCCACAGGTAGACATCTATGTCAAGGTCAATATGCTAAACAATCTGTGGCCAGTCAATGCAAAAAAGTTCCCCTCCACCAAAATACCTACAACAAAAACTTCACCCCTTTTAGTAAAGGATACGCATATTTTAAAAGGAAGTTTTCATTAGTAAAGATGTCAACACAATAAAGTATTGCCTGACACATTTTCATTTACATGAAAAACAACCTTTATTCATTATTTCTCTCCTTTTTCCGTTCTTAATCCCCATACCTCCAAATTTGAAATACCTATTCCTTTCTCTGTTTTTGTTTTTTGTTTTTTGTTTTTTTTTTTTCAAGACAGGGTTTCTCTGTATAGCTCTGGCTGTCCAGGAACTCACTCTGTAAACCAGGCTGGCCTTGAATTCAGAAATCCACCTGCTTCTGTCTCCCAAGTGCTGGGATTAAAGGCGTGTGCCACCACTGCCTAGCACGTATTCCTTTCTGTTGAACAGGATTCTGTGTGTCCATGAGCTGGCTACTTACCAAGTCTCATATTTGTCTGTTTATGTATATTTATGTGCTTAAGATTGTAGAAGTTACAGAGACAAAGTTTGGAGCTGTGACGAAAGGATGGACCATCTAGAGACTGCCATATCCGGGGATCCATCCCATAATCAGCTTCCAAACGCTGACACCATTGCATACAGTAGCAAGATTTTGCTGAAAGGACCCAGATATAGCTGTCTCTTGTGAGACTATGCTGGGGCCTAGCAAACACAGAAGTGCATGCTCACAGTCAGCTATTGGATGGATCACAGGGCCCCCAATGGAGGAGCTAGAGAAAGTACCCAAGGAGCAAAAGGGATCTGCAACCCTATAGGTGGAACAACATTATTAACTAACCAGTACCCCGGAGCTCTTGACTCTAGCTGCATATGTATCAAAAGATGGCCTAGTCGGCCATCACTGGAAAGAGAGGCCCATTGGACTTGCAAACTTTATATGCCTCAGTACAGGGGAACGCCAGGGCCAAAAAGTGGGAATGGGTGGGTAGGGGAGTGGGGGGGGGTATGGGAGACTTTTGGGATAGCATTGGAAATGTGAATGAGAAAAATACCTAATAAAAATATTTAAAAAAATAAATAAAACCTAAAAAAATTGTTTGTATACTCTTTTATATTAATTTAATCCTTAGATTCACCATATAATCTAGAAAAGTAGAAGACATTTTTCTTCACTACTTGACATTAACAATCTTGAAAAACTAAGTTCTTAAAGATCCTTGCTTTTCTCCCAGCTGTATGACCAGTGCAGAAGAAAAATTTCCAATGGCGTTGGGTAAGTTTCTAAAAAGAAAAGCCATCCCTGAGGATAGTTTGCAAGCCTTCCTAAAAAAAAAAAAAAAAAAAAAAAAAAAAAAAAAAAAGAAAAAAAGAAAAGAAAAAGTCAGTTATGAGGTTACTAAGGCAGTTTTAAAAACCTAAAATATATGGACCAGTTATGAGACATAAAGCATAAAGTAGTTTTCATTACTTAGTACTACCACTAAGTACTACTACCACTACTACTTTGTCTTCCTCTTTGTCCTGTTTTGTCCATGCTCTTCATGTTAAAAAGAATTAACATTAGACAGTAGAAGCAGCAGCTGACAAAGTTTTCAGCCTCCTGCTGGCAAGGTTAATCCAAGTTTGGAAGAAAATCCATGTCCTTTTTCTGATTGTCAAGCTCTGTAGCAAAGTTTAGTAAAGGTAGCTGATATTATAGTGGGTTTCATTGTTTGGTTATCTACAATGACTAATTTTTTTAAGCTTAATTCAATAATCCCAGAGCCAGGTCCAGAAATTATATCTGATTATCAGAAGCAGAAGATATTGAGAAACATCAAGTTATTTAGTCATGAAGATAATATTTAATTAAATAGGCACAGAGAAAAAATATAGCCAAGTCTGATTTTAAATAGCCTTTTGGAAAATGCTTCATGAATTTTTAACTGCAATAGACTTAGAGCTTGTCTTTATGACTCAGCAGAAGGATGTTTCTTCATAATCCACTGCTTTCAGTTGACATTCAAAAAAAGAACATTATCTACTAAATCATCAATATCCCTAGCTGAAACACCTTAAGTTTCCCTTAGAGACTTAGTTTTGGCCTATAAATCTGCCACCAACCTCAGATACTGAGGAAAAAAATCCTGGTAAGTATCAGCAGACAATAGTCTTCCCTATACACATAACATCAACCAGAGACTGTTCTTTCCTACCAAATTTCAGAATAATTTAATTTTTTTGTTTTTTGTTTTTTTTTTTAAGAACCAAACAGTTCCTGGTCTCAGTATCCATGATGATCTGACAAAGGATGGATGAGATGATGAACTCTGGTATCAACAAATTATACCGGTGGTCCGTGTAACTGAATAGACCGAGCATCTGTCCTTAAAAGGTTTATATTCTGAAAAGTAACCAAATAGGATTAGATCAACATAGGAAAACAGAATAAAAGATGAATCAAAGATGAAATATGAGGAATTGAGATGAATGATACATCAGTAATGAATCCTGTCCTACTTGATCCTTGATCCTTAGAAACAGTAAAACTACATAAGAGTATTGCATAAGATTTCTTCTTAGAAGACTTGAGCTTTGTTTCCAGCTCCACTCAGTAAATCATGGCAAAATATAAACCAACAACACAAAGGTAAATAAGTGAATAATACAAAACTATGATGTTTGAAATGTAAACTTCTCTACAAAGTTTTATCTGCCTATGGTCATATAAAACATATTCTTGAGTCATTTGGGGATATGGCTTTTATCATTTCAGGTAAAAATTTTAGGATTACATTATATTTTGTCTTCATAAGAAAGCCCAGAATTAGGAGATTATCTCTTTAGTTCTAGGATCATATTGGTCATTCTTTCTGAGAAATAAGTATCTTAGTCATATGAACCACCCCTAAGTTTGGAGGTGTTTCAGAACCTATGTCCAGCTGCTAGACATACAGCATCTGGCCATTCCTCTATGGCATACATGTGGCCTAGAGTGCTATGAATCATCATGGAACTGACCCCGCCCTTCATGCTAGACACATGTACTGCCTAATTTTATGTCAATTTGATACAAAATAAAATAATCTGATAGGAGAAAACCTAGATTAATAAAATCCCTCTATAGGATTAGTCTGTAGGCAAGCCTGTAGGGCATTTTCTTAATTAGTGATTAATGGAGAAGGACCCAGTTCAATGTGGGTGGTACCAACCTAGGGCTGGTAAGCTCATGGTTTCTGTAAAAAAGCAGGTTTAACAATTTACAAGGAACAAGCCATTAAGCAGCAATCCTACAAGGCCTCTGCATCAGCTTATGCTTCCAGGTTCCTGCCTTTTTTTGGGTTCCTGTTCTGACTTTCTTTGATGATGACAGAGAAGTACAAGCAAAATAAACCCTTACCTCCACAAATTGCTTTTAGTAATGTTTCATTACAGCAATAGTAACCATAAGACCAAAGCATTTTTCTACTTGAACTGATCCAGATCTGCTTTCCCTAACCTCTGTGGTTCTCTTCCTCTCTCTGTACTTTCATGTCACTGCTTTTATGAGCTTGTGCCTTAAACAAATGCCAAGGCTTAGTTTACTGGCTTAGTATCTTGCCTCAGACTGGCCTCAGTTGGCCCCCTTCAATCCGTGGAAGAAATCAGGGTTCTGGTTACAAGTAGGCAAGGAGTCGGTGAGAAAAGGGTGACAAGCAGACATGGACACAAGGAAGTGTGCTGTATCTGAATGTAACTTGTCAAAGTGAGCATCAGTCTTATATATTACAGGAAACAAAGAAATTAAGTGATACATTAAGGCAATCCAAGGTACATTGAAGTTATCTGATGCAAAATTACTTTTACAACAAATCAGAAGAATGCATACTAAAAGCTAACAGGAACCAACTGGGATAAAATCAATGTTAACAACTGGGATCAAAAGTAGCCCCACCTAAGGTCAGCTTAATCTTAGAAGCCAGGGGAAAGGGCTTCATGTCCTTGCCATAGTTCCAATTCTAGTCTATTGTATAGTTCCTTTTTAGACCACAACCCTCCTTTTTCCTAGGTCATGGTAAATTCTTGCATATGGGAGTAACTTGGCTGCTCTTTTAAGTATCTGTAGGGAATTTCTATTTGTCAGAAGAACTCACCAACTTTCTTCTAATATGCAATGTAGTCTGTCATACCTGACTGTAAGGAAGATTCTAAGTATACTTTGCTAAACTTGCCTGAGATTTCTAGCTATTATCCAGTAAAATACTGTAAGAAAGCATGCAAGACCCTCCACACTATCACAGGGACATATCTGGGGCATTCTTGCTATGGGAATGTCAAGGTTCCAGGAGACTAAGTTTCTGTGAACTCTTCGCCTCGGTACTGTGTCCAGATTTTTTGACCTGTCACGTGAGTCACTACTGGAGTGGATGTAGCAGTATCTGATAACTTCTCATCTCCACAACTGAAGGAACAGGGAAACCATCTTAGCATGCATCTCACTAGTGGTGTGGGGAGAGATATGTATTAATCTTAGTAAGAAGAAAACACAAATCTTCCATACATCGTCCTGTCTTATATTGTTGTGAGTGAACAAGCTCACTAATGATATCTCATAGCTCTACATATATATGTGGCCTGAGGAATGCACAGACTATATATTTTTTAAAGCCTCATTATAGAAGATAATCGCTGGTTTTAACTGAAACATCTATTTTATTAATATATGGACTTAAGATGGACTAAAATCGTTTTTTCCAACAATAGCCTAGGACTATTTATAATTGTATTAAAAAGATTTGATTTCAAGAATTTAATACTGTCCTACATACAGATTGTACATGAGGTAGCCTGTAGGTGGTAGGCTTACCATTATACTATAAATGGGGGGCGGGGGGAGCGGACAGTAATGTAAATAACCTTTTACATTTAAAGAGTAACACAAATGAAGAGTGGGTGGCCAGCCAATCAAACAAGTGCATTTATTTAAAAGACTTATTTGAAAAAAAAAAGGTGTCTTTATTTACTTTGACAATAAGTTTTTAAACCTATTTTCTCAGCAGCTCCTAATATGTAGAGACTTGTTTCTTTTCCAGCCTTCTCCCAAAATGCAATGAAGATCTAGGCAAATGTACTCTTTTATTTATATTTACTATCTAACACTACTTATCATCTTGTGCTTTCTAAAAGTAGAAGTATGTGCCACATGAAGGTAGAGAGAATGGAAAGTTGAGTGAATTATAACCCTTGTTTCCTGGGGTAGAAAGACAAGGGAACAACTCACTGCAAGATAAGTGGGTCTAAGATAAATAAGTTGTACCAGAGTAGCAAGTCCTATGGGTCATGTGTTACATGTGGAGATATGTGATTTTTTTGTGCAGTCATTGGCTAGCCACAAGGTATGAAACTTTCCTTATCCACTAAGGATCATGACCAATAATACCCTTAAAGCAAATGATAGACTAACAAAAGAAAAGTATGACAGACTTGCTTAAGTAAAATTTTATGTAATGTGAGCACTTCAGAAATGAAAATGAAACATCCAAGAAAGTTATTTTATGCTTATATTTAATCAAGAGTAGACAGTTATGACATACTAGAATAGTGTTATCTAATAATAACATGTGTTACAGGGGCTAAGTAGGCCAGAAGTCTAGAAAGGTCTAATTGTTTAGATTCTTCTTGATATATTTGTATAACATTCCTCCTGCAAGATTCTGCTGGATAAATAGCCCTTAAAAAATAAATTGGAATAGAATGTCTTCCAAGGATCTGTAGCATTTTTTTTTTAGAAAGATAGGCTCTAATTTATAAGACCTGACTTGAAGAATTCTGAGTTCTGTGAATTACTTTAAGGACATAAAGACTAGCCTAAGACAAGAGGACAAAAGGTCAGAAGGTCCTAGCTCTGAGAGTTTCCAATCTGCTTAAGTTAAGGTCATCAGCATCAATGTTACACAATCAGGATATGATGTGCTGTGCAACAGCTTCATAGGTGGTGAGTATGACTTTATTAAGAGTAAGTAAGTTAATGGGATTTAGTAGCTCACATCTATAATAACAGCACTTATGAAGTAGAGGCAGGAAAATCAGTATGAATTTAAGGCCATGTTAACTGGGTGTGTTAGTCAGGGTTCTGTAATCTGTAGAATAGAACTTGTAGAATATATATATATATGAGAGAGAGAGAGAGAGAGAGAGAGAGAGAGAGAGAGAGAGAGAGAGAGAGAGAGAGAGAGAGAGAGAACATATGTATTTATTAGAATGGCTTGCAGGGTATAGTCCAGCTCATTCAACAATCACTGTATACCAAGAGAAGGTCCAAGCATCCAGCAGTTGTTCAACCCATGAGGGAAGACATCTCAGCTGTTCCTCATTATTGTTAGAATCCTGAAGAAGTGGATTTGTCAGAAAGAAAAAGAAAAGGAATTGCCAGAAAGAGTGAGAGAAAGTAGGTAAAGATCCAGAGCCTTCCTTCTTCCACATCCTTTCTATATGAGCCAGCAGAACCTGTATCCCAGATTAAAGTTGGATCTTCTGAAATCAGTATTGCCTGTTGAAAAGTGGGTCTTCCCACTTCAACTGATTTAAGGAAAAAAAAAATCCCTCACAAGTGTTTCTAGCCATTTAGGTTTTAGTTAATCCCAGATGCAGTCAAGTTGACAACCAAGGATAGACCTCACAGCAGGCTATGTGATGAATTCCAGGTCATCCTCTGTAACAGAGTAAGACTGGCTCAGAAAACACAACACAACACAACACAACACAACACAACACAACACAACAAAACAAAACAAAACAAAACAAACAAAACAAACAAAACAAAACAAAACACAACACAACACAACAAAACAACAAAACAAAACAAACAAAACAAAACAAAACAAACAAAACAAACAAAACAAACAAAACAAAACAACAAAAAGTTGTAAATTTAAGTATATCATTTCATAGAAGGTCTCTGGAAATTATGGAAAACATTATTTTAGGAACATAGGAAATAGTTAAGTGTGGTTGGAGCAACAGACACATACGGGCGTTTGGTAAGGTAAGGAGAGAAGGACACGAGGAGACCAGCATGAAGGAATTTTGTGCCTTGTTAAAAAATATGTACTCAAGCCATTAGAACTAAAGACCCATCAAAAGATTTTAAATAACAGAGTGACATGATCAAACTTACTATTCTGACAGGTATTCAATCAACATTTGCTGAGTTCCTGTTCAATACTGAACTTGGGAAGCATAATAGGTACATGAGAGAAGCTACTACATATTCTCTATGATTTCTCATGGTCTGCTTTGAAATATTCTACCCAACCTGTCTATTTTAATATGGCCTTATTCATTGTGATAGCCATAAAAGCGTCAAATGATGGTTCTAGATATTAAAGATATAGAATGACTAGCATCTTGGATATTTAATGAGAATAGAAATAGAGATATCAGAATGCAACAGGATTTTTTTTTTCTGGTTATGTGCAAAACATATGCCAAGAACAATATTTGTGTTAAAAAGCAATTCCTTTTGGGCATCATGAGTTTTGACTACTATGGGATATCTGACTGAACATGTTCAGAAGGCTGTAGGTAAACAAATATTAGCTGAAACAGTGTTAGTTACTATTTTCATTGCTGTGAGAAAAAAGCTTACTAAAGCAACTTAAGGGCTTTATTATGGCTCACAGTCTCAGGCCTGGCCTATCATTGTGGAAGTCATGAAAACAGGAGTTAGAGACATCTGCTGTTATTGTATCCACAGGAAGCAGAGGGAGATGAATGTTCAGCTTCTCATCTCCTTTCTATTCAACATGGGGTCCCCATCTTGAGGACAGTGCTGCTGACCTTCGAAAATGCTGTCTTCTCTCCTCAATTAAACCTTTCAAAATATACCCATACAGGTGAGTCTCCTAGGTGATTCCAAATCCAGGAAGGTTGATAATTATGGTAGGTCATTGCAGGAAGGAAGATAGGGAATACTGGAAGAAGACTGAAGACTAAGGACATTCCTGATTTTTGTTTTTCCTCTGACTCCTAGAAATAGCAGATGGGAATTTAAAGGAAATGAAATCAAATACAACATTAGATGGCAAGATGGAAGTCTCTCTTTCTCATTAATTAATTAATTAATTATACATCTTTGGTGCAGCTTTCTGTCCCTACTCCCCTCTCAGTTCCACTCTCTCCTTCTCTCCTTTCCCCACCTCCTTTGGGTATCAACTTGCGTTGGCATATCAAGTTGCCGTAGGGCTAGGTACATCTTCTGTTGAGGCTAGAACAAGCAGCCCAGTTAAAGTAAAGGGACCCAAAGGCAGACAATTGAGTGAAAGATAGCACCTGCCTCTGCTATTATGGGACTCCACGTAAATATCAAGCTGCATATCTGTAACAAATGTATAGGGTGCCTAAGTCTATCCCGAGCATGCTCTTGGGTTGTTGGTTCAGACTCTGTGAGCCCCTATGGGCTTAAGTTATTAAGGTAGTTCATTTTCTGTAGACTTCATCTCTCTGGCCCATTTAATCATTCCACAAGACTCCCTAAGCTCTGCCTAATGTTTGGTTGTTTTTGTGGTTTCCATCAAATGCTCAGTGAAGCTTCTTTGATAACAGTTATACTAGACTCCTGTTCACAAGTGTAGCAGAATATCAATAAGAGTGTCAGAACTGGAATCTCTATCATGGAATAGGTCTCAAGTTGGGCCCGTTATTTATTGGCCTAAATTTCTCCTCCATCTTTATCCCTGCACATCATGTAAGCAGGACAAATTGTGAGTAAAAGGTTTTGTGGCAGGGTTGGTATTTCCATCTGTTTTAGGGTTTTACTGCTGTGAACAGGCACCATGACCAAGGAAACTCTTATAAGGACAACATTTAATTAGGGCTGGCTTACAGGTTCAGAGGTTCAGTCCATTATTACCAAGGCAGGAGCATGACAGTGCCCAAGTAGGCATGATGCATAAGGAGCTGAGAGTTCTATATCTTGTTCTGAAGGCAAACAGGAGAAGACTGACTCCTATGTGGCTAGGAGGAGGGTTTGAAAGACACACCCTCACTGTGACATCCTTCCTTCAATAAAGCCATACCTACTCCAACAAAGCCATACCTCCTAATAGTGCTGCTCCCTGGACCAAGGATATTCAAACAACCACACCATCCCTTCATTGGAAGTCTGGTCTGGTTATAGGAGGTGACCATTTCAGGTTCCATATCCACCTATTGCTAATAGTCTTAGCTAGGATCACCCTCGTGGATTCTTGGGAGTTTCTATTGTTCTAGGTTTCTAGCTAATCCCAGAGATGTCTTCACACTTCACCATAGGAGGAGACTCTTATGAATTGGAAGCTAGTCCATAAATCTCAAAAGATAAAGGTAGATAGATCCAATCAAAAAAGCATATCACAAACAGCTTAAATTCAGGCACATATGAAGCTGATGTTGAGGACTCAGTATGGAACCTGCAAATATGGAGAGTGAGAAGGCTGGAGGACATGAGATTGTCTATATCACTAGCAGCGAAGTAGCCAAGTGGGTAGGCCACTTGTTCTACTTTGGTTTCTTGGTTGCTGTGTTAAAACACTGAACAAAATCATCTTGTGGTGGAAATGGTTATTTTATTTTACATTTTATCAGGAGAAGTGAGGGCAGGAGCACAAGGCTGGAACTTAGAGGCAGGAACTGAAACAGAGACCATGGAGGAACTCTGATTACTCTGCAGCTACATTCGCCTTGCTCAGCTCCCTTCTTCATAAAACCCAGAACCATCTTCACAGGGCCTGTATTGCCTTCCCATTCAGTTAGCAACCAAGAAAATCCCCCATAAGCCAATCTGATGGAAAAATTCTTCAACTGAGGTTCTTTCTTCCCTGATATACCAAGATAACTGAAGCTAACTATGACCCTATTCCTCCTCCAATAGAAAACTCAATCATGAAATGATTCATATAACACATATATATCTAAAATAGTTTTTTAAAGAAGAAAAACAAGAATGATAATATCTGATGAAACAAGGTACACAACAAAATTTTATAGACCTCCTAGGTAGAAATATGTCCATATTTTTCTGTATTTTCAATCACAGAGAGATAAAATTATGTCTTATATAAACAACAACATCCAAGGGATTAAAAACAAATCATTTCTTGCTGATATGACTCAGATAAGCCCAGCCTAGAAATTGTGAATATCAGGGAGAGCTATGTGGTTAAATATGGTACACGACAAAGGAAACAACAAATTACAGTATGTGTGCTCACTTCAGGAACTACTCTTATATTTTCTAAATCAGTATCCATAACAACTTACCCTTGTTTCCATCCAAATCCATGGACCTTTCTTCTGAAAAAGATGACTTCACAAACCTTGCTGTTTGAAGACCATTTATTAGTGCAAAATAAAAACTAATTTCCTAATTATTAACATTTTACAAAAATATCTTCTATAATATTTTATTTATTAATTGGAAATAAGTTTTTTAGATAGTATATTCTGATTATGGTTTTCTTTCTTTTGTTTTCTCCCAGATGCTTACTATCTTACCATCCAACCAACTCCACATATTTTTCCTCTTTTACTTTAGAAAACAGCAGATCAATAAACAAACAAACAAACAAACCAGAATAAAGCAAAACAAACAGACAGAAAAAACTCACAGTAACAATGAAAAAATACCCACACACATGTACACACAAGTTCAAAATCCATTAAAAACACAATTCAGAGACCATAATGGAGAGGCAAAATATAAGAAGGTAAAAAAGGAGACATTATGAGACAAACATGTCCAAAAATAGCATTGAATTCATCTTGTGTTGACTACTTACTGCTGGGCATGGGGCTTCCCTTGAGTGTTCCTTTTAACTGATGAATCTAACCAACATCATGGAGGCAGCCATTCTTTAAGTTTACAATAAATTGTGGTGCCTGCTATTCAAATAAGGTTCACTATTACCATATACATTCTCACAAAAGACAGTTAGGTCTACAATGGAATAGAATTGAAGACCCAGAAATGAACCCACACACCTACGGTCACTTGATCTTCGACAAGGGAGCTAAAAACATCCAGTGGAAGAAAGACAGCATTTTCAACAAATGGTGCTGGCACAACTGGTTGTTAACATGTATAAGAATGCGAATCGATCCATTCCTATCTCCTTGTACTAAGGTCAAGTCTAAGTGGATCAAGGAACTTCACATAAAACCAGAGACACTGAAACTTATAGAGGAGAAAGTGGGGAAAAGCCTTGAAGATATGGGCACAGGGGAAAAATTCCTGAATAGAACAGTAATGGCTTGTGCTGTAAGATCGAGAATTGACAAGTGGGACCTCATGAAACTACAAAGCTTCTGCAAGGCTAAAGACACCATCAATAAGACAAAAAAACCACCAACAGATTGGGAAAGGATCTTCACCTATCCTAAATCAGATAAGGGACTAATATCCAATATATATAAAGAACTCAAGAAGGTGGACTCCAGAAAGTCAAATAACCCCATTAAAAAATGGGGCTCAGAACTGAACAAAGAATTCTCACCTGAGGAATACCGAATGGCAGAGAAACACCTGAAAAAATGTTCAACATCCTTAATCACCAGGGAAATGCAAATCAAAACAACCCTGAGATTCCACCTCACACCAGTCAGAATGGCTAAGATCAAAAATTCAGGTGACAGCAGATGCTGGCGAGGATGTGGAGAAAGAGGAACACTCCTCCATTGTTGGTGGGATTGCAAGCTTGTACAACCACTCTGGAAATCAGTCTGGCGGTTCCTCAGAAAATTGGACATAGTACTACCGGAGGATCCAGCAATACCTCTCCTGGGCATATATCCAGAAGATGTCCCAACCGGTAAAAAGGACACATGCTCCACTATGTTCATAGCAGCCCTATTTATAATAGCCAGAAGCTGGAAAGAACCCAGATGTCCCTCAACAGAGGAATGGATACAGAAATTATGGTACATTTACACAATGGAGTACTACTCAGCTATTAAAAAGAATGAATTTATGAAATTCCTAGCCAAATGGATGAACCTGGAGGGCATCATCTTGAGTGAAGTAACACAATCACAAAAGAACTCACACAATATGTATTCACTGATAAGTGGATATTAGCCCAAAACTTAGGATACCCAAGATATAAGATACAATTTGCTAAACGCATGAAACTCAAGAAGAATGAAGACCAAAGTGTGGACACTGTGCACCTTCTTAGAATTGGGAACAAAACACCCAGGGAAGGAGTTACAGAGACAAAGTTGGTAGCTGTGATGAAAGGATGGACCATTTAGAGACTGCAGTATCCAGGGATCCATCCCATAATCAGCTTCTAAACACTGACACCATTGCATACACTAGCAAGATTTTGCTGAAAGGACCCAAATATAGCTGTCTCTTGTGAGACGATGCCGGGGCCTAGCAAACACAGGAGTGGATGTTCACAGTCAGCTATTGGATGTATCACAGGGCTCCCAATGGAGAAGCTAGAGAAAGTACCCAAGGAGCTAAAGGGATCTGCAACCCTATTGTTGGAACAACATGATGTACTAACCAGAACCCCGGAGCTCTTGTCTCTAGCTGCATATGTATCGAAAGATGGCCTAGTCGGCCATCAATGGAAAGAGAGGCCCATTGGACTTGCAAACTTTATATGCCCCAATATAGGGGAATGCCAGGGCCAAAAGAATGGGAATGGGTGGGTAGGGAAGTGGGGGGCGCTATGGGGGACTTTTGGGATAGCATTGGAAATGTAATTGAGGAAAATATATAATAAAAATATTAAAAATCAAAAAAAAATTTCGAAACTGAAAAAAAAAAGACAGTTAGGTCTAACATAATATTTCCTGGAATCCTAATAACCTCTCACCAAAATCTTTATGTTCTTTAGCAAAGCTTGGTCACTGGGTGCTACCCATACATGCTCTGAAAAGAAACTGAGTATAGAAATAGGAGCCAGCTTCATTACAAATGGATCTAATTTTGAGTCAATGCACATGATAACTTAAATGTATGTTCTAAGGTAAAGTGTATTCAAATGTCTATCAAGATTTATATGTACACTGAAGTAAAAATATGGTATATAATCTGGCATCTGTATTTTCCAAGCATGACTCTCCTAGATATCCTAGACATCCTAAGTGGACTTTCTGAATATCTCCCTTTCCACTTTCAGCTAGTTGTCATGAAATATGTTCCCTGTAGCTTAGAATAAATAAGGATTATACCTGCTGATCAGGAAGACAAACAAAGGTATGAGGAGTATTTATGTTTAACCTATAATTAAACACTAACGTAAGGAGTATAAGTATATAATATTGTGCTGTTATTTTTTCATTAGTTACTATTAGGTGTTATTTTTCATTAGTCTATTTTCGGATTTTGAATTGAAACACTTTAAAAAGAAGAATTTCATCATATCAGAGTATAGAATTTGATAAGACTGATTTGACATCTAGCACCAATGTTTTCTGTGCAATCCTGGACAAGGTATTTAATTTCTATATCTCAATTTCTTTTTTTGATAGAATAGAGCTAACTTTTACATTTCTTTTTTTAAACTATATTGTGTATATGTATGTATTATCTTGTGTGTTCATGTCTCTGTGTGTATGCATAAATGGGGGTATGCATGTAGAATAGAGGTGTCAAATTTCCTGGAGCTGTAGTTACACGCAGTTTGTGAGCTACCCATAATGTGTTTTAGGAATGCAACTCATGTCCTTAGAAAAGAAGTAAAGGCTCTTGAAGTCTAAGCTTACCTCTCTAGCTCATAGTTTTTTGTTTACTCTAAAAATTTCAATATATCTTGATCATGTACCCTTATTATTCCCTTTTTCTAATTCTCCCCTACTCATCCCCATATATTTCTCTCCTAACTTCACGTTATTTTTACACTTTCATAACCCACTAAATTCTACTAGTGCTGTCCACATGCATGTAGGTGAGGGGATCATCTGACAGGATATGAACAACCACAAGTAGCCAACCCCAAAGAAAATAGACTCTCTCTCCCCCAGAAGTCATCGAATTTCAATAGCTTTCACTTAGTTGTGTTGTCTTCAGCACCGTTTTCCTGCTCCGTGTTCATATATTTTTTAAACTGGATTGATCATGTGCAGGTAACCACAGCTGTAATGAGTTCCTGTGTCATGCCCTGCCATGTTCATCTGTCATCTCCTTTCCAGAGGACAGAATTTCAACACATTATTTTCCATCCTTGGGCTCCTTACATTCTTCCTTTACTTCTTCCATGATGTTTCCTGAGCCTGCTGTTAAAGAAGTGATTGATAAAATATTTCTTCTATGCCCAAGCACTCACAGTCACTTATTCTCAGGAATTTGAAAAGTTATAGGTGTCTGCATTAACCATGTTGTTCATCCTCAATGACAAGAAACTCATAACAGGCTTATTATAGTCTCCACAATATGACAACCACCTGAGACTAAATTTCACACTATCATAACATAACCACACAGAACTTGTTATAATAGTTGTTCAATGTGGTGAATAAAGAATTGCCAAAGTGGATGGTAATCACCTCCAATTTTATAATATTTTAATAGATGATAAATCACATTAACTAATCTGCTAATCTTGGGGATTTGCCTAAAGGTTTATTTTTGCTTTGTGGTAGAGCAATGGAGGCAGACATATTTCATATGACAGCCTGCCTTAAAAATCTCAGTCTCTTCTTCTACATCTCTGATTGTAGAATCAATTTCATTTGAATGTTTTTCTCCATAAATCCCTTCCATCTTTGATGCCACAAGAATATAATCATCATCATAGTGTTTATGCAAATCTCCATGGTGACAATGCATTCGCTGGTCTCCACAGTGACACATGCAAATACTGATAACCTCTCAAATTCATTTTGTTTGTTTATTTGAAATGTGTACTGATTTGATTTGTCAGCCTAACCCATGGATAACAACATGAAGACAAATAATAGAGCATTTTAAAAGATTCATTTTATATTTCCAATTAGGTGAGTTCCAATGCCAGAGATAAGAGATGCCAGAGGTTCTTAGAATTTGTGGAGTGCCTGGCATGAGTTCTTTTAAACCAATCAGATCCTCTGCAAGAGCAATAAAACTCCAGTCCCTGAAACATGAAGGAGTTGGTCATCAAAAGACCTGAAATCTACACCTTTTTTGGAAGCTGACCTAGACTTTTCTGTCACCGAGACAAAAGTCTCAATAAAAATTGCTAAAATCAGGATAGATGTAGTAAAATAGGTGGTGGTTTACCTCAGTGTATGAATGTGAATCAGCCAACTGATGTCTTGTCTTAATAGTTCCTTCCAGATGAAATATTTCACTTCTCTAAAAATCAGAGTGGAGACTTAAACCCCAGAACCATCCTTGTTCATGTTAAAGATGGTATGCTGTATTTACTTATATATAAAAGTTCTGATATGACAGATTTAACCAACTATCAAGTTGTACTTTCTAGCTGACTGATTTCTCAGATAACCCTTCTGGGCTATTACTCAACATTCTTATGAAGTAAGAGAATGTGGAGGGTGGTCAGGACAAGAGTGAGTTACGCACTTAAATGAATGCCTATGGTTTCTAGAGTGCACCAGTGCAAACTTGCAAATATATTCCAAGGGTTATAAAGAAATATACTTCTGCATCTTTTTATATTACATGAGAATGAATATTAAAATATGCAGTAGATACTTCTTTGTTCCATAACAGTAGAAAAACAAATTGCTAAAGTCATAAAGAATTACTCTGAACAACCCTTGCTTTATTTTCACATGGTGTAGAAGATAATAAATTGAACTTTTGAGAATAGCAGTGCATTATTCTCTTCATTCTAGTTCTTAGTTTTCTTAGTTTTTATTCCTTGAGCCAATGTCTTATTGAAGAAAAATAGTTGCTGTGGTCCTTGCTTCTCCCCAGGGGCTGTTGGCCATTGGCTCATGAGGACAAAGGAAACAAAGTCAAAGAACAGGGTTCAGACAGCCCATGAGTACTACAGAAATGACAGACTTCCAGGATCAGCTTTAGAGAGACAGCTAAACTTTATTTAGGGTAAATCAAGGGATATATAGTTTTTGGGAAAGGCGTAGGGGTTTCCAGGGCTAGAGTTTAGGGTATTGCATAATATTTCATTTGCATGGAGAGGCATTCCAGGAATTCCAGGTGCTTTCTGAATAAGATCTTATCAAGAGAATGGAAGCTGAACCTGTAATCTCACCAAGGTTATGCCACATGCTGCAGATAGAGGATATGGGGACCAGGCTCTCCAGATCAGGTAGAGAAGAGGAGGAAGCCCCACTAAGAAAAGGGAGTCTGGTTGTGAGCCTAGCCTTTAATGGCTGAGCCATCTCTCCAGCCCAAGAAGTGGGAGTGGGTGGGTAGGGGAGCAGGGCGGAGGGAGGGTATAGGGAACTTTCGGGATAGCATTCGAAATGTAAATAAAGAAAAATATCTAATAAAAAAAAATAAAGGAAAAAAGAAACGAAAAGAAAAGGGAGTCTGATTTTCCTTCTGGTCCATATCCAAATCAGCGGTGGCCATACAGCAGATCATCACACCCCACTCCACAGCTGTGCCTGCCTTCCAAGAGGCAAGCTCTTACCCGACACATACAGGTGAGACAACCCCAGCTCTCCAGCCCAATACCCCTGCCTTTGGAGACCCCAGCAAGTCTAGCAGCCAGGGGCTGTGCCATCCCCCCCCACTCCAGTTGGAGTTCCATTTACCTTCTGTTCTGCCCTTGCACAAGCAGCTGTCATGGAGCCACACACTGTGCCCCATCCAACAGCTTCACCTGCTTTCCAGGAGGACTGCTCGACAATCTTTGGTCATTGACATCTCTCAATGTCAGTGGGCTAAATTTACAAATAAAAACCCACAGGGCTAAACAGGATCCATCACTATGCAATATAGAAGAAACACACTTCAGAATACACTACCTCAGAGTAAAGGGCTAGAAAAAAATTTCCAAGCAAACAGACCTAAGAAACAATCTAGAGTAGCTATTATAATATTTAGGAAAAGAAACTTTCAATCAAAAGTTATAAAAAGAGATGGGGAAGCACATTTCATACACATAAAAGGAAAAATCCACCAAGAGGACTTCTCAGTTCTGAACATCTATGCCCCAAATGCAAGGGCACCCACATTGATCAAAGAAACTTTACTAAAGTATTAATCACAAATTGAGCCCAATACTTCAATACTTCACCCTTACCAATGGACAGATCATCAAAACAGAAAATAAACAGAGAAACAATGAAACTCATGGATGTTATAAACCAAATGGATTTATCAGAACCTTTCATCCAAAAATAAAAGAATATATCTTCTTTTCAGCACCTCAGAATTTTCTCCAAAATTAACCATATAATCAGGCACAAAGCAAGCCTCAACAGATACAAGAAGATTGAAATAACCTCTTGTAGACTATCCGATCAGACTTCAACAACAACAGAAACAAGAGAAACTCCAAATACTTTAGAAACTGAACAATTCTCCAGTCAATGATAACTTGGTTATGGAAGAAATAAAGAAAGTCAAGACTTTCTAGAATTCAATGAAAATGAAGGCACAACATACCGAAACTTATGGGATACAATGAAAGAAATGCTACGAGGAAAATTCATAGAACTGAGTGTCTTCATAAAGAAAGAAAGAGATCTCATACTAACAATTTAACAGCACACCTGGAATCTCTAGAACAAAAGGAGGCAAACACACACAAGAGGAGTAGACTGCAGCAAATTCTCAAACTCAGGGATGAAATCAATCGAATAGAAAAAAAAGAGAACAATATAAAGAATCAAAACCAAGAGCTGGTTCTTTGAGAAAATCAACATGATAAACAAATCCTTAGCTAAACTAATGAAAAGACACAGAGATGATATTTAAATTAACAAAATAAGAAATGGAAAAGGAGGCACAATAACTGAAACTGAGGAAATTAAAAAAAAATCATTAGGTCTTACTTCAAAAGCCTATACTCCACAAAACTGGAAAATCCAAATGAAACGGATGATTTTTTGGACAGATACCTCATACCAAAGTTAAATCGAGATCAGTAAACTAAGGAGTTCCATAACCCCTAAGAAAATAGAAGTAATTAAAAGTCTCCCAACTAAAAAAAGCCAAGAGCCAAATGGTTTTAAGGCAGAATTCTACCAAACTTTCAAAGAAGAGCTAATACCTATACTCTTCAAATGATTCCACAAAATAAAACAGAAGGAATACTACCTAATTTATTCTATCATAGAATTATCACAGACGGTCACAATTATCCTGATAACTAAACCACACAAAGACTCAGCAAAGGAGAACTTCAGAGCAATTTCACTTATGAACATCAATGTAAAAATATCCAATAAAATTATTGCAAACGGAATCCAGGAATACATCAGAAACATCATTCACCATGGTCACTTACACTTAATTCCAGGGATGTAGGCATGGTTCAATATATGAAAAATCCTCAATGAAATCTACCATATGAACATCTGAAAGGAAAAAAAAAAAACAACACATGATCATCTCATTAGATGTTGAAAAAGCCTTTGACATAATCTAGATGCCCTTTATGTTGAAAGCCCTAGAGAGAGTAGGGATTCAAGGCACATACCTAAACATAATCAAAGCAAGCTAATAGTCAACATCACATTAAATAGAGAGAAACTTGAAGTAATCTCACTAAAATCAGGGACAAGACAAGGCTGCCCACTCTCTCCCTATCTATTCAATATAGTACTTAAAGGAGATCAAGGGGACTACAATTTGGAAAGAAAGAAGTTAGGATGTCACTATTCATGAATAACATCATAGTATACAAAAGTGATCCTCAAAATTCTACCAGAGTATTCTTATAGCTGATAAATAACTTCAGCAAAGTGGCCGGATATACAATTAACTCAAAGAAATCAGTAGCTTTCCTTTATACAAATGATAAATGGGCAGAGAGAAATTAGAGAAACAACACCCTTCACAATAGCCAAAATTAATATAAAATATCTAGGTATAACTCTAGCAAAGAAAGTAAAATATCTATATGATAACTTCAAGACCCTGACAGAAGAAATGGAAGAATATATCAAAACATGGAAAGATCTCCCATGATCATAGATTGGGAAGATTAACACAGTGAAAATAGCCATTTTACCTAAAGAAATCTACAGATTTGCATTAATACAATCCCCATCAAAATTCCAACCAGTTATGTCAGGAGCCATAGTGGGACAAGCTAATAACTAGCAAGTGATCATCCTGAAGTGGCCTGCCTTGGATTATTATATAATCTGCTACAGGTGCACTCTCATTAAGCAAGGCTGTGGAGGGACTCATTTTAAGAAAGAATCCTGCTTGAAAGAAAGCAACCCCCCTGCTTGAAAGAAAGCAATCCCAGGCATGAAAGAAGGCATCTTGTAGGTTATTGATAAATACATAGTGGTCTGTCGCTTATGGTAGGAGTTTTATTGGCTAGTATTAAGCACTGGCCTGCTATCTGGTACTGATCCTGCTAAGTGTAAATTGTTTGTAGCTATCCGTGGAGATCCCAACAACTACTGTTAGCACCTACGTGAACCAGGATGGAACAAAATGAGTCTAGAGACAGAGAGTGTTTTATAGATATTATTAATTATACTCTTAAGAAAAAAAAGTCGTTAAGGTTAAAACTAGCTTGCTGACTGACTTTCTTCAGTTTGTATAAACAGTCAGTCCCTGGCTCCCAAAAAGGGAAAGTTTAGGTGTGGATACATGGGAGAAGGTAGGGTTAGATATTAAAAGCCGGTTTACCGAGAATGGAGGAAAAGGTATGCCTCTTACAGCGTTTGCTATTTGGAATGTGCTTAAGGAAACATTAGCAGATGACAAAAAGGTCTTATGTGCATCAGATTCACCTCCTCATGAGCAGAATCCATTACTACAGTCTTGCTTAGGTTCTAAGAAAAATGTTTATTCCTCAACAGAAAACTCTGAGAAAAGTAGCTCAAGAGAGAGTCGTGGTGAATCAGAAGAGGAAAAGTCAACCTCAGAGGAGGAACCTGACTCTGAAAAGAAAGTTAAACTTTTATCACAAACATACGTGGCCCTTAACACATGTAAACATTGAAGCACCTACTCTCCTGGTGGAAGCAAAATTTCAAAAAGACCACATTGAGTCTTCTACTAGCCCTTGGAGCACTCCAACTTTTGGTATTAATAAAAAAAATCAGATAAATGGAGACTATTACAGGACATTAGAAAAATAAATGACAACATATAAAGCATGGAAGCCCTTCAACCTGGGGTGCCATCACCTTCTGCCATTCCAAAAAATGATAATATTATTGTTATTGATCTTCAAGATTGCCATTTTACTATATTGCTGCATCCTGTGACTGTCAGAGTTTTTTCTTTATTTTACCTTCACTCAACCTCCAAAGGCCATACCAGAGGTACCAGTGGAAAGTGCTCCCCCAAGGTATGAAAAATAGTCTGACTCTTTGTCAGAAATTTGTGGGTATTGCTATTCTGCAGGTCGGTAAAATCTATCCTGACATTTATCCTGTTCATTATATGGATGATATTCTACTTTCTCATAAAGATAGAGCTTATTTACAAGAGGCACTGCAATTTTTAGTTGAGCAGTTAAACTCATATCGACTTCAAGTGGCTCCAGAAAAGGTTCAGATACAACCCGCATTCTCATACCTGGGTCGTGTTATTCAGACAGAACTTGTTTCTCCTCAGCCCATTCGGCTCAAGGTCGATCATCTAGAGACTAAATGACTTTCAAAAACTTCTTGGAGATATCAATTAGATTCATCCTTTCTTATAAATAACTACTGGTAAGCTGAAGCCTTTATTTGATATCCTCCATGGAGATGCTATTCCAAAATCATCATGAAAACTAACCCCTGAGGCTAAAGCCTCACTAGACCTTTCAGAACAAAAAATTCTCACAGACTTCTTTGTGTGGACTATACTCGACCCTGGAACCTTGTCCTGTTTGCTACTGTATATGCTCCTACAGCATGTTTATGGCAGCACAGGGTCCATTAGAATGGTTACATTTGCCAGTGGTCGAAAAAGGAGCAGTCACTGCTTATATCTCCTTGGCAGCCACATTATTCGGTAAAGGGAGAAAAGGGCTAAAGAGAGATATAGTTATTCCTTATACTGCAGATCAACATAATATTTTGTCATGAATCTGAGCAATGGCAGATTGCACAATTAGGATATACAGGGACTTATTATTTTTTTCATTTATTATAAATTCTTTTTTAAAAATTTAGGTATTTTCTTCATTTACAGTTCAAATGCTATCCCCAAAGTCCCCCAGACACCTCCCCCACTCTCCTACCCACCCACTCCCACTTCTTGGTCCTGATGTTCCCCCATACTGAGGCATATAAAGTTTGCAAGACCAAGGGGCCTCTCTTCCCAATGATGGCCGACTAGGCCATCTTCTGATACATATGCAGCTAGAGACACGAGCTCCGGGGGTACAGGTTAGTTCATATTGTTGTTCCACCTATAGGGTTGCAGACCCCTTTAGCTCCTCCATTGGGGGCCCTGTGTTCCATCCAATAGCTGACTGTGAGCATCCATTTCTGTGTTTGCTAAGCCTTAGCATAGCCTCACAAGGGACAGCTATATAAGGGTCCTTTCAGCAAAATCTTGGTGGTGTATGCAATGGTGTCTGCGTTTGGAGGCTGATTATGGGATGAATCTCCGGGTATGGCAGTCTCCAGATGGTCCATCCTTTTGTCTCAGCTCCAAACTTTGTCTCTGTAACTCCTTCCATGGGTGTTTTGTTCCCAAATCTAAGAAGGGGCGAAGTGTACAGGGACCTATTCTTATCACTTGCCTAATCATCCCTTATTATATTTCATTAAAGGACAACAAGTCATCTTTCTTCTGAGAACTAAATCAACTCCCTTGCCTCCTCCAGCAGCACTGGTGTTTACTGATGGCTCAGCTTCAGGGCAGGCTGCTTTGATTATTGATGGCAACAAAGAACCTTTCCCTACAAGAAACTACTACTACTTCTTCTTCTTCTTCTTCTTCTTCTTCTTCTTCTTCTTCTTCTTCTTCTTCTTCTTCTTCTTCTTCTTCTTCTTCTTCTTCTTCTTTTTTCAGCTAGTTTTATTGATAGTCTATCTAGTGTTCTTGTTGACTCTAGTTTGGTTTTGGTGTACTGAGACTGGGTTGGCCTCAAAACTTACAAGAAACTTCTGCTGAGCAAGTGCAATTAATAGCAATAATCATTGCCTTTAAAATACTTAAAAACAAGTCCTTTAACTTATATACAGACTCCCAGTATATTGTCAGATTATTTCCTTTTATCGAGATAGCTCCACTGCCATCTAGCCACTCCACAATCTTAGCTCTACTTTCAAAACTACAGGTGTTAATTCAATCTGGAGAGTGTCCTTGTTTTTGTAGGACATGCTCAAGTTCATACAATGCTCCTTGGTCCTATTCATGAGAGTAACTGTATGGTTGATTCTCTGACAAAGGTTGTTGCTCTCTCAGTGGAGGCAGTAGAGAGGATAGTTCTTAGCTCTGAGGCAAAAGAAATTGTTTTAAAACAACTGGCCCTTGAGAGTGCTGCACCCACTTTTCAATCTTTTCTAAAGACAAAAATTAAAGCATGTGTTGAGGTTGCTACTTCATATTTTCAAAGTGTACCCATTACAACAACCTCACAAGGCCAGGACGCTATCCAAAATCGTACTAATCATAAAACATAAAACATTTAATACATCAGGCTTGGTTCATAAAATTTATTCAAATAAGAAGCCTGGACTGATCAGCAAACAATGTCCTGGTAAAGCAGGAAGTGCAATAAAATTTAATGCTCCTGGCCCCACTCAAAGAAAAAAATCCAAGGGGGTGTCAGAGTTGTCTGAAAGGGTACCACTGACGTAAGGATGCTAAACTAACTTTCATAAAAATGGTACTGCCTTATCTGATGCTACTGTAATCCTTAATAATACAGAAATTTTATCAAACCAGGGAAACTGTGAGGGACCTACCTCAGACCCCTCAAACAATAGAGGTAATTCAACAGCCTCAGGTGACCAATCCATTTATCAAAGAAGGACTATCCAACAGCTGCAGGGAGCAACTCCAAGCAGCACAGGACTGTACCTCCTCCACAAAAATATTTACACACGACTTCTCCACAAACAGGTTATCTTAACTTTTAAGATCTTAAAAGAAATTTTCCTCACACAAGAAACCTTTGCACAACCAACAGAGCTAATGACAATAGCCATTGTCTTTTAAATATGAAGGACAAGCCCCCTTTTAAAAACTGTAATTGTTTTACAGCTATTTTACAATTTTAGAACTTTCAGAATTACAAGTCTTGCTTCAATTTAGAAATTGTCTTTTCTCTATTGGACATGTTCAAGTTCATTCTCTGCTTCCTGGTCCTATAATGGAGGTAAGAGTTAATTTAATATTTTAACAAAAGTGTGTTGCTTTTCCTAGGAAAGTAACTTAGCATGATCTTACATTATAAATCACCATTGCATGCAGAGAAACTGCTCCTGCTTTCCTGGAGAGCTGTCAGCTAAGCTTGGGAATTAACCCCTGATGAGCCTGTGTCTTTGTGATTTATAGAGACAAATGTTACATATGACCTGTCTTTTGGAAAGCTAGCTTTTATTCCTGTATGTATGTACACTTAATTCTCATTGCTATTTATGTCTTTTCCTAACATGGGAAAACTTTCAAAGATACGACACAGTATTTGTTTCATTAGTTTATAATACCAAGGGCTTAAAATTACACAATGCCTTTGTTTAAACTTAAAAAGCCTTTTAAAATTGGTGTTTGAATCTTAGTTTCTCATTATTCCACTGACATCCCCTATAATTCACAGGGACATGCTATTGTAGAGTAAGCTCATCAGACTTTATAAGGCATAGACATCTAAATTACAAGATGAAATCATAACTTTTCATCTCCTTATAATACTTTATTAAAAAAATAAGTCCATTTTAAAACCTTTTCTAGCCACTAATAAAATAAAGACCTACTAACTGGATAATAAAAATGACTGGATGTTTTTCTGGGAGAAGCTCTGTTTATATATTTATAGGACCCTGTAGATTGCCTGATCAGCTGATTGTGCCAGCCCTTCTCCATAGACAGAGACATCCATACTTGCCCCTTCCTTCAAGCCTACTTCAGAGTTATCATCATCTGCAGATTCTCCACTGTGCCAGAGACTCCAGCAAAAGAAGACACTGAAGACATGGTTCCTGATCGCATCTGATTGGACTTTTAACTCTATAACCAGGGGATACAGGGGATATAAATTTGTTAAATATAAATCTATATGTATCATTTCCTACCAGAATGCAATTTGACCCATTCTATAACTTTCCCATGTATCATACATAATGCCTGTTCTCATTGTCTACTGGTTACCTTGTACTTTGTTACCAATTGCTTTCTCACAATCTTGATATAATGGGTTTGCTTTGTTTGCCTTGGTAGAGACTATTAATTTTCTTTTATGACCTAAGAGATTTATAGCTGAAGTAATCTTAGACATTGCAATATTAATTGCTATCTTAGGTTCAGTTGCAGCTTCTGCTGCCTTCCTAGTCCAACAGGTACACACTGCTAATCATGTTTATTCCTTGACAAAAAATATTTCCTTAGCACTGATCACTCAGGATAGAATTGATAGAGGTTTGACAGACAGTCAATGCTTTAGAGGAAGCCATCCTTTACATAGGAACTCAGGTTCAAAATATTAAAACACATTTAACTACCTCATGTCACGCCAATTTTAAATGGATTTGTGTCACCTCTCTTCCCTACAATGGTTCAGAAATGCCCTAGAAACAGTTAAAAGCACATGTATATGGTGTGTGGAACAATTCACAACTTGTTATTATTATTATTATACTTTACATTCTCCGATCAGTGCCATTAGTCACTCCAGACTGAGGAGTTCTTCAGCAGCAGAATTGGATAATTATTTTTCAAATTCAATCATAAACTTTGTTAAAGATAATTCTTTATGGAATTTTCTTATAAATTTGGGAATTATTATAGGATTGGTTATTCTGCTTCTGTTTCTTCTTCCAGTCATCTTCAAGCAACTTACGATTTATTGTAGGTGTTAGGACAGAAGATAAAATACCAACTGGGTTTATCTATACAAAACTTCACTAATAACTTAGTTATGGTTTTACACCTTCAGTGAACCTGTGGAGCTGAGACAGATGATGGATGTTTAGCCAGATAATTACTCCTAATGGATATGTGTGTAAACATTCACTGTTGTAAATTTCTATTCAATTTATGATTTGGTTTTTTTTTTTTGTGTGTGAACTTGTGATGAACTTTGTAACATATGATCATGTATTCTGAAAGATGTATAAGTACTGAGGACAAAGAAAATCATCAAAAGAGAACTAGGATCAATGGAGAGCTAAGATCAATAGAGGAGACTGTTTTGCCTTTCCCGACTTAGACTAGAATCTTTTCCCTTTCCCCACTTAGAGAAATTTTTGCTTTACCCACTTAGGATCTTTCTGCTTTCTCCCTTAGATAGCTTTCATAGGAAACTTTTTACAACTTGATAATAAACTCTATAATCACTTATCTAAGTGTTTTCTCTTCCTGTGACTTCCAACTAGAGGGCTGAAAGTTAGAGCCCAGCAGTTCCTGCTGAGATAGACAAGGGTATTTACTTAACCCTTTGTGGCTTGAAGAAGAGGATCTAGGTGTCAGAAACTGCAGTAAGGGAAAAAGGTCAAGTAACATATAAAGGAAGATCTATCAGAATAACACCTGAGTTCTCACCAGAGACTATGAAAGCCAGAAGATCCTGGGCAGATGTCATACAGACCCTAAGAGAAAACAAATGCCAGCACAGGCTACTATACCCAGCAAAACTCTCAATTGACATAGATGGAGTAACCAAGGTATTCCAAGACAAATACAAATTTACACAATATCTTTCCACAAATCCAGCCCTTTAAAGGATAATAAAGGGAAAACTTCAACACAATGAGAGAAACTAAGCTTGAGAAAAAGCAAGAAAGTAATCTTGCAACAAACCTAAAAGAAGACAGCCACATGAACAGAATCCCAACTCTAGCAACAAAAATATCAGGAAGCAATAACGACTTTTCCTTAATATATCTTAATATCAATGGACTCAATTCTCCAATAAAAAGACATAGACTAACAGACTGGCTATGTAAACAGGATCCAACATTTTGTTGCATACAGGAAACCCACCTCAGGGACAAAAACAGACACTACCTTAGAGTATAAGGCTGGAAACAATTTTCCACGCAAATGATCTCAAGCAACAAGCTGGAGTAGCCATGTGACTTTCAACCAAATGTTCTCAAAAAAGACAAGGAGGGACATTTCTTACTCATTAAAGGTAAAATTTACCAAGATGAACTCTCAATTCTGAATTTATGCCCCAAATGCAAGGGCATTAATATTCATTAAAGAAACTTTGCTAAAACTCAAAGCACACATTGTTCCTCACACAATAATAGTGGGAGACTTTGATACCCCATTCTCATCAATGGACAGATCCTGGAAACAGAAACTAAACAGAGACACAGTGAAACTAACAGAAGTTATGAAACAAATGGATCAAACAGATATCTATAGAACATTTCATCCTAAAACAAAAGGATATACCTTCTTCTCAGCACCTCATGGTACCTTCTCCAAAACTGAACATATAACTGGTCACCAAACAGGCCTCAGCAGATACAAAAATATTGAAATAATTCCATGTACCCTATCAGATCACCACAGACTATGGCTGATCTTCAATAACAAGATTAATAATAGAAAGCCCACATACACTTGGAAGCTGAACAACACTCTATTCAATGATAACTTGGTCAATAAAGAAATGAAGAAAGAAATTAAAGACTTTTTAGAGTTTAATGAAAATGAAGCCACAAGATACAGAAACATATGCGACACAATGAAAGCATTTCTAAGAGGAAAACTCATAGCTTGGAGTGCCTCCAAAAAGAAGCTGGAACAAGCATATACTAGTAGCTTGACAACACACCTGAAAGCTCTAGAACAAAAGGAAGCAAATTCACCAAAGAGGAGTCGACTGCAGGAAATAATTGAACTCAGGGCTGAAATCAACCATGTGGAAACAAAAATAACTAGACAAAGAATCAACCAAACCAGAAACTGGTTCTTTGAGAAAATCAATAAGATAGATAAACCCATAGCCATACTAACTAGAGGGCACAGAGACAGTATCCTAATTAACAAAATCAGAAATGAAAAGGGAGATATAACAACTGAATCTGAGGAAATCCAAAAAATCATCAGATCCGACTACAAAAGCCTACACTCCACAAAACTGGAAAACCTGGTTGAAATGGACAATTTTCTAAACAGATACCAGGTACCAAATTTAAATCAGGATCAGGCTGATGATCTTAACTGTTCCATATCATCTAAAGAAATAGAAAAACTCCAAACAAAAAAAAAAAAAAAAAAAAAAAAAAAAAAAAAAGCCCAGGATCAGATGGATTTAGTATGGAGTTCCATTGAAAGAGGAAAATTACTGGACACCTGAACTCTCCATGAACTCTTCAGCTCAGAGTCCTCTTACCCCTCCCATCTAAGGACTGTTCCCGGAACACTCCTGAACTTTTTACCTCAGAGTACATTCCTGAACTCTTCACCCCAGAGTCAGACCCCCTCCCAATTGAAAACTGTTCCAGGAACATTTTTTAGATAAGGGTCTCCTGGAACAAACCTAGTCCTACCCCTCCTAACTGAGGACTGTTCCAAGAACATTTTTGAGATAGGGGCCTCCTGGTACTACCCCAGAATGTTCCAATAGATCGGGTACATTGCCAAAATATAAGACACGACCCCTTGGTGACGTAAAACTTGTACTTTTCCCCTGGCCTTTTCCTATAAAAGCCTGTAAAAATTTGGGCTGGGCGTCGATTCTCCTCTACACCATGCTGGGTGTATGAGTTTCGACCCCAGAGCTCTGGTATATGTGCTTTTTATGTGCTTTCTTGTTGCTGCTGTATTAAATCTTACTCTCTACATCTTAAGTTCGGTCTCAGTGTCTTCTTGGGTGCGCGGCTGACCCGAGGCTTGAGTAAGTGTCTGCCCTCCGGGGGTCTTTCACCATCAGACCTTCGAAGAAGTCCTAATTCCAATACTCCTCAAACTATTCCACAAAATAGAAACAGAAGGGTTCTCTACCCAACTCACTCTATGAAGCCACACTTGCTGTGATATCTAAACCACACAAAGAACCAACAGAGAAAGAGAACTTCTGACCAATTTCCCTTATGAATATTGATGCAAAAATACTTAATAGAATCCTCGCAAACTGAATCCAAGAACACATCAAAATGATCATCCATCATGATCAAGTAGGCTTCATCCAAGGGATGCAAGGATGGTTCAATAAGGAAATCCACCAATGTAATTCAATATATAAACAAACTCAAAGACAAAAACCACATGATCATCTCATTAGATGCTGAGAAATCATTTTACAAAGTCCAACATCCCTTCATGATAAAAGTCTTGGAAAAAATCTGGAATTCAAAGCCTATACCTAAACATAATAAGAGCAATATACAGCAAACCAGTAGCCAATATCAAACTAAATGGAGAGAAACTCGAAGCAATCCGACTAAAATCAGGGACTAGACAAGGCTGTCCACTCTCTCCCTATCTATTCAATATAGTACTTGAAGTCCTAGCCAGAACAATCAGACAACAGAAGGAAATCAAAGGAATACAAATTGGAAAGGAAGAAGGCAAAATATAAATATTTGCAGATGATATGATAGTATATATAAGTGACCCCAAAAATTCCAACAGAGAACTCCTACACCTGATAAACAACTTCAGTGAATTAGATATAAAATTAACTCAAACAAATCAGTTGCCTTTCTCTACACAAAGGATAAACAGGCTGAGAAAAAAATTAGAGAAACAACACCCTTCAAAATAGTCACAAATAACATGAAATGCCTTGGTGTGATTCTAACTAAGGAAGTGAAAGATCTGTATGATAAGAACTTCAAGTCTTTGAAGAAAGAAATTCAAGAAGATCTCAGAAGATGGAAAGATCTCCCATGCTCATGGATTGACAGGATTAATATAGTAAAAAATGGCTATCTTGCATCTACAGATTCAATGCAATCCCCATCAAACTTCCAACTCAGTTCTTCACAGAGTTAGAAAGGGCAACTTGCAAATTCATCTGGAATAACAAGAAAACCTAGGATAGCGAAACTATTCTCAACAATAAAATAACCTCTGGTGAAATCACCATGCCTGACCTCAAGCTGTACTACAGCATGGTACTGGTACAGTGACAGACAGGTAGAACAATGGAACAGAATTTAAGACGAAGAAATGAACCCACGCACCTATGGTCACTTGATCTTTGACAAAGGAGCTAAAACCATTCAGTGGAAGAGGACAGCATCTTCAACAAATGGTGCTGGGTAAACTGGAAGTTAGCATGTAGACAAATGAGAATTGATCCATTCTTATCTCCTTGTACAAAGCTTAAGTCTAAGTGGATCAAAGAACTCCACATAAATCCAGAGACACTGAAAATTATAGAGGAGAAAGTGGGGAAGAACCTGGAAGATATGGGCACAGGCAAAAGATTCCTGAACGTAACACCAATGGCTTGTATGCTCTAAGATCAAGAATCCACAAATGGGACCTCATAAAATTGCAAAGCTTTTGTAAGGACACTGTCAATAAGACCAAAAGGCACCAAACGGACTGGGAAAAAATAATTTACTTACTTTAAATGGTTTTCAAAAGCTGTTCAACATTAATTGGCTAAAGCCTCATCTTAAGCTCATCACAGGAGGACTTAAGCCTCTGTTACTGTTAATGGGCATGCAAATCCTAATCCCCCTGACAATTAACTGATAAGGGATGAGTAGCTTTGCAGAAAGTAGAGGAAGCTATTAGTCAACAACAGATACATTATATAGACTAAGATCAATTTTTGGCTGCTTGGTTCTCACCACTTCTCATTCACCCACAGCAGTTCTTTGACAAAAGGGGCCATTAATAAAGATTCATCTTTTTCCTCTCCAAGTAAAGTTCTAACACCCTATTATGATAATACAGAGTTGTAGTCTATGATAATACAGAATTGTAAGATAGAATCAAGAAAGTAGTTTAGGAAAGAACTTTGTGGAATATCTATTCCTTATTCCAAACAGCAATTAGATTGGTCATTGCAGAATACACTTTTCAGGCAAAATTGATAATCATTATCCAAAAGACAATTTGCTTCTAATCATGCTTTTGCATTTCCTGTAAATTACACATGCAGCCAATAGAGAATGTGCTTACTGTATTTATATATGGTTCATCTAATGAAAAGGCAGCATATGTAATTGGATCACATGTTTAGTCTCTTGACTTTCCTTCTTCAGCACAGATTAATGAACTGTGTGCTACAGCCACAGTTTTTGAAATGTTCAAAAATCAAGCTTTCAGTTTGTATACTGATAGCCAATATATAGCTTCTGACCTGCAGTTGCTTGAAACTTTTCCTTTTTTAGATGCTTCAAATTCTCAAATTTTGCAATTTATGCAAAGACAACTCAATTTAAGACAGCATACTGTTTCTTATTTTATAGGACATTTAAGAGCTCATGCTGGATTGCCTGGATGAGGGCAATGCCACAGCAGATTTGTATACCAGGCAGATTATCGGCCTTCCATAGAAACAATTAGCTAAACAATCTCATTCTTTAATCATCACAATAGTAATAGCTTAAGACAATGATTTCATATTTCTAGAAAATGTGGGAGTCTAATTGTAAAGACTTATCAATGTCCTCAATTTCTTTCTGTACCACATAATGGTGATAATCCTTGAGGGCTTATACCTAATCAATTACGGCAAATGGATGTTAATCATATTCTGATTTTGGAAAATTAAAATATGTACATGTGACTATTGATGCTTTCTAGTTACAACTGCTTTAACAGGATAAGCAACTAAAATGTAATTAGTCATTGCCTACTTTGTTTTTCTATGTTTGGTGTTCGAATCAGATTAAAACAGAAAATGAAACTGGCTATGACAGTCAAGTATTTGAGATGTTTTGTCTATAATTTAATGTTACCCATATTACTGGGATTTCTTATAACCCTCAAGAACAAAGTACTGAGAAACACGTATTACAGAACTTTGAAACAATATCTTCCTAAAATAAAAAGGAGGAGTTATATCACTGTAGATCATAAATTTATTTAAATCATGTTCTTTATATTTTAAAATTTAAAAAATTTGGATGCTAAGGAACTCTCTGCCTACTGTGTATGGTACCCTACAACTACTAGGCATATTTATGCCTAAGTGAAATGGAAGGGTCTACTTACTGGAATATGGCATGGTCCTAATCAGGTATTAATATTGGGAAGAGGGCATGTTTGTGGATTTTTCTGCAGGATGTTGCAGGAACATGCTAGCTGCCAGAGTGTTTGAGACACGCTGATGGTGGGACAAAGAATGATGCTGACCCAAGAGCTTGCTGAGTGCCCTGACGATGACAGGGAAGCTGTGTTGGACATGTATTCCTGATTCACCTCTGCTTGCCTATATCTCAGATTGAACAAGCTGCCTTGCTTCAAGTTTTTAGACTGTGGGACAGAGAACATGGAGACTGTGGAAACTGCCATCAAAAAATTAATCAAAAAGAGAAGTTATAATGACCTTCTCTTTGCTTTAATGTGACCAGTTACTCTGACTCAATCATGGACTGGTCTAGAAATCAATCCAATATTAGAAAAAAGGAAATGACAGTCTTCGTTTGGAAGGCTGGTTCTGGACATTTTCAGAGACATATTTGGAAGTTAGTTGCAGTTCTTTATGAAGTTACAGTTGCAGTAGATAAAATTGGACAGAATCTGGACTTCTTAACAACTGTTAGTCCACTTGTTAAAGCTCCCTATCTTTTATTAATTGGTCATGTTAAATTTACTTTTGTTTTTTTCTACAGTATTTAATGTAAGTTGTATTGATTGTACACTTTCTAATTGTGTCCGTGTACTGAAAACTGACTTGTGTGTTATGGTGGTCTATCAAGCAGCTTTTGTTTTATTGCATCTGAGTATTACAGGACCTTGGTATTCTGAAAAATCTTGCAAATACTGGAAGAAGTGAGTCAGGTTTTAAGCAGAAGCAAGAGGATAGTGGGCCTGATTGATTATTGCTGGTATTGTAAATTTCAATACATTAATAGCTAGCACCACTGCTTCTGCAATTGTTTTGAGAGGAGTTAAGACAGCTACTTTTGTTAGTCATTTAGCAAAAAAATGTTACTAATGTCCTCCTGTGTATTCAAGAGGATTTAGATAGGCATTTGGGACGATGGATTGATGCTCTTTATTGATACTATTCAAATTATTATGAGTAAGAAGCCATCTGGAGTATCATGCTAAATACTAATGGATTTTTGTTACTTCTAAAATCTACAATAATAGTCACTATAATTGGGAAAAAGTTCAAAGACACTTGCAGTATATTTGGCATAATTCTAACACCTCTCTGGATATTTTCACTTTGCATACCGAGGTTATGAATTTAAAGAATGCTGCTCTGCTGAGCTTTGATGCTGCAGATACTTCTGATAACATTATTTATGGCCTGATGTCAGTATTTCCATCTTGGTCAAGCTTCAAGAATGGCATGTATAGCTTAATTATGCTAGCCTTTCTTTTCCTGGGAATACTTTTATTCCTGCCCATTGTGATAAAACTTGCCTTTAACAACATCAACATGTTGGTGTCCAAAATGCATGGCTTGAAACTAAAAATGAACCCCCAGACAGAGTTATTAATTTAACAGGCTGGCAGCCAGTGACGAGTAAGTTCTGCACAGAACCTTACCAACCTAAGACAGAAGGGCATTGCTTTTGGTAATGCATATTCCACAATAGGTAAGGAAGGCATTCTTGTCAGAATGGCTTAAGACAGGCACAGTCTTGTTTATGAAATGAAAAAGGGGGAGATGTAGAGAGCTTTGGGGGGCCACTCAGCAGGAATCTGACATTGGGCCATGACAAGGAAGTAAGTTCAGGCAGGAATCTAGAACAAGGAAGTGAGTTCTGGCAGGAATCTAATTTTAGGCTAGAACAAAGAATCAGGCTTCAGGCAAGAATCTGATTTTGGGTTAGGACAGGGAAGTAGACTTAGAGATCTTGGCCATCCTGATAAACCCTTAGAAACAGTGATCACAGGAGTGATCATGGGACTTTGTTTATCGCCTTGCTTGTTCCTTGACTATTTGTGTTTAATGTATTGCTTGTTCCTCAACCTAGAATTGATGTTATTACTTGCATGTGGTTAAAATAGTATAAAAATAGATTGGGAAAACATAAACCCACCTCAGCTCCAGAACTGGCTGGGGTCATGCAAAAAAAAATTATTAGCAGGAGGTAGGTTTTAGCAGAATAAATGCTAGACAATCTTCCAGCTATTATGATGCTTAAAATATAAATGTGTGTGTGTGTGTGTGTGTGTGTGTGTGTGTGTGTGTGTCTTTCATTTGGGAACATAAACCACTGAGGTGGGAAGCAACCCTAAGCCATGATTTATTATTAAAGTTAATACAACTTCCACACACCTATAGACACTTGATTTTCAACAAACAAGCCAAAACTATACAGTGGAAAAAGGAAAGCATCTTTAACAAATGGTGCTGGTCTAACTGGATGTTTGTATATAAAAGAATAAAGATAGATCCATATTTATTACTCTGCACAAGTGGGTGAAGGACCTCAACATAAAACCAGATACACTAAACCTAATAGAAGAGAAAGTGGAAAAGTCCTTGAACACATTGGTACAGGAAACAATTTCCTGAACAGAACACCAGTGGCTCAGTCTCTAAGATTAACAATTAATAAATGGGACCCCCTGCAACTGAAAAGCTTCTGTAATGCAAAGAACACTCTTCACATGACAAAATGGCAACCTACAGATTGGGAAAATATCTTCGCTAACCCTACATCTGACAGAGGGCTAATATCTAAAGTACGTAAAATACTCAATAAGTTAAATGCTAACAAACGAAATATCCCACTTAAAAATGGGGCACAGAACTCAACAGAATTCTCAACAGAAGAATCTCAAATGGCCATGAAGCACTTAAAGAAATTCTTAACATTCTAGTCATCAGGGAATTGGAAATCAAAACAAACCTGAGATTCCACCTTACCCCAGTCAAAATGGCTAAGATCAAAACTCAAAGAACAGCACATGCTATTGAGGATGTGGAGGAAGGGGGACCATGCCTCCACTGTTGGTAGGAATGCAAACTTGCACAACCACCCTGGAAATCAGTCTGGTGGTTTGTCAAAAAAAAAAAAAATTGGAAATAGTTCTACCTGAATACCTTGCTATACCACTCTTGGGTATATACCCAAAAGATGCCCACCATACCCTGAAGACACATGTTATACTGTGTTTTCAACAGCTTTGTTAGTAATAGCCAGAAAATGGAAATGACCCAGATGTCCTTCAGTTGAAAAATGAATACAGAAACCGTAATTCATTTACACAATGGAATATTATGCAGCTATTAAAAACAAGGACATCATGAATTTTGCAGGCAAATGAATGGAATTTGGAAGACATCATTCTGAGTGAGGTAACCTAAGCAAGGATGCTTGAATCACACTTAGAAGGGGGAAATGAAATAGTCATAGGTGGCAGAGGTAGGTAAGTGCCACGTACTTTGGTTGAGTCAGTTTGACATAGTGAAAGCTGGGAAGCTCACTGATGAAGCAATGAGTTTCAAGAAAACTCTCTTCATGGGGTCTGGCACTTTCTCCCATAATCCTTATAAACCATAATATCAATTCTCCACTCCCCACATTAGCCTAGTGTATGGATTCACGTGCGCTCTATTTAGTATTACCTTAATGTAATGCCTTTTAAGATTGAATTCTAACATAGCTAAAACCTTTCCCAGTGTTTCAAGATCCCAGATAGCAGCAAGGAGCTTAACCTATTCAGTAACTAATTAAGCACTACTATAAAACAATAAAGCACTAGCCATTAATTCAGTTGTCTGCAGAAAGAGTCTGGAATTCTCACTGAGATAGAAATTCTTATTACAGACTACATTCCATGCCAACAGCCAATTATTAAATGGGAATTCTCCAGACAAAGATAAGAATTAACAAAACCTAAGAATTCCAAGGTCCTTGACACTACTTTATTCCTGAGGCCAGGCAAGAGTTAATACCCCCTAGCCCAATTAACAATAAGTGTGAAACTCTTGCCTGGCGCAGGGCTGATCCGAAGCAGCTGCTAATCTCTAATGTAAACATAGTTCTTTTGAAGTCACTCCTCTTGCATCTGGAGGGATGCTAATCTCCAGTGTAAACATTTATTTGGTTCCTGCAAATTCTTTTTGTAGTCACTCCTCTTGCACCTGGAAAACTTCTATGTACCTTATCTGCTATGTTTTACAATTTATGATATTCGCTGTAATATAATTAGTTTAAGCTCGACCAGAAAATTACATTCAGATTCAACACCTCTCTTGTGTGCGTGTATCTGTCTGTCACCCCATCCTAAGCTTTGCCCACCTACTCTAGAGAACCGTTTTACTCAGATAAGGGACCCAGAGGGTCTGCGGCAGGTAAGGAATTGGTGGTGGGGAGTGGGAGGAGAATGGAGAGGCAGGATCATGTGTAGGGAGAGACAGGAGAGAGGCTCAGTGGCCCAGGAGAATAAATGGAAATCTGCTGTTGCTGCAAGTCTGTTGCTGCAGGACTAGCAAGGTTCCACTTGCTAGTCTTGGGGTTAGGGGAAGTGGAGAATCTCAAAGAAGTCTCAGAGACCAGGGATAAGTGTGGCTCCCAGGAGTTAATGTAACCTTATCTGAGTTGCCTAAATTTCTGATCCTAAATTTTTCCCATCTAGAAGAAATACAGGGATGGAGCAGAGAACAAAGGAAGGCCAACCAAGAACAGGCTCAACTCAAAACCCATCCCATGGATAAGCACCAGTCCCTGACATTATTAATGATACTGTTGTGCTCACATAACTGTCCCTGAGAGGTTATACCCTGCAGCTTATTGAAACAGATGCAACTAAACATTAGATGGAGGACAGGGACACATTTGGAAGTGTCGGAAGAAGAATTAAAGGCCCAGAAGTAGATGATAACTTCACAGGGAGCCCAAAGGAGTCAAGAAACCTAGACCCCCTGGGAGCTCTCAGAATCTGAGTCGCCAACCAAAGAACATAGATGGATTGGAATGAAGCCCCTGGCACATATGTAGCAGACAGGCAGCTCAGTCTTCTTGGATGCCCTGTCTGACCTCATAGGAGAGGATGCCCCTAACCTGTCAGAGATTTGAAATGTCATAATGGAGACCCAGGGTGTGCCCCAACCTCTCATAGGAGAAGGGGAGGATGGATGGGGGAAGGAGCTCAGTGAAGGAGGGACTGAGAGAAGGAGAAGTGTTTGGGATAGAAAGAAAGAAAGAAAGAAAGAAAGAAAGAAAGAAAGAAAGAAAGAAAGGAAGGAAGGAAGGAAGAAAGAATTAAGGAAAAAAGAAGAAGAAAAGAAAAGGAAGTCCTTCCTCTTGCACCAAGTTGATGGATGAGAGCTGACCAGACATCGAGGACTTCAACCTTCAGCAACAGGGCCCAACAAGTTGATTGTGTGAAAAGTGTGTGTGTGTGTGTTGTTTATTTATGTGAGTGGAAGGCCATGTGTGTATAGCACTTAGTGGGGTTCAGAAGATACTTGTAGGAGTTGGTTCTCTGCCTCCACCAAGTGTATGGAACTCAGGCCATTACATTTGGCAAGAGAAACCTTTGCCCACTGAACCATCTCACTGGCCCCATATCTCACATATATTCATTTTCTCTTCTGAAATGCATGGCCACTGTATACGGAGAAGTTTTTATTCATGTGTAATTATTTTCTGAGTTAATGCCATTGTGAAATCTTCACTGATATGTTTGACTATATATTTTCAGTTAATATCCTTATTATCTAACTATTGCTATTGATTTTTCTGTCTCACTAAAATATCTGTCTAGCTACTTATCCGTATAGAATTTCCTTCATGATACAAGTGACTTGAAGAATGATATCTATTAAATAACAGCCACATAGAAAAATATTAAAAGAGAAAAGTCCTCACTTATGAGACTAGCTCATAAAAAAATGAGAATTTACCTTTCTTTATTCAATTTCTATTTTCCTTAAATTCTAAAACTTAATATTGCTGACTTTTCCTCATTGCTAAAATATTAACCAGTTGTTTGCTCTTTTCTATCATCCGATTGAATCTTCTTTCACATTCAGTTTCTTTGTTTTTTTTCCCTTTACTGCTCATGAAGGAAAGTATATATCTCCTGGAGCAAGCCTCTGTTGCTTGTTATGTGAGGAGTAGTTGTCATTAATAAAAGAGATTTGTCTGACAGGTACTGCACACAGAGAACTTAAAGATATGCCTTTGTTGTGTTACTTTTGCTGGTATTTTTTTTATTGTCTTTTTTTTAATTAGGTATTTTCTTCATTTACATTTCCAATGCTACCCCAAAAGTCTATTTAAAGAATCAACCAAACGAGGAGCTGGTACTTTTGCTGGTATTAATCAAAGGAAAGGACAGAAAATGTCACAGGAGGTGGAGACTTTCCAGTGCACATCGATGATCAATTCTAATGGTCTGGAATAAAGCCTTCCTGGTGCTAATAAACATTTTAAATGAAAGCAAGGCAGTTTAATTACAACTTTGCAAAGCCTTGTGTCAGCCAAGGCAGGTCGATCAGCAAAGAAAATAGTTCTTATAACATTAATTCCCTTCCTCCTTGGCAGGGTTATCAGTAACATATCAATTTTGCATGACATGCAGGTTTTAGCCTTCTCTCTGCCTCTCTCTCTCTCTCTCTCTCTCTCTCTCTCTCTCTCTGTGTGTGTGTGTGTGTGAGTGAGTGTCTGTGTGCATGTGTATATGCGCATGTGTGTATATGCATGTGTGTTGTACATAAAAGTATATAAACTATTTGTGACTTTCATAATTGATTGTATTCAACCCCAAGTCCTCTCATATTAAATCCCTGTCAATTTTACCTTCCTTCCTTCCTAATTTGAATTTTCCTTCTTTTTTTCCCTTATTTAGTCCACTTTGTGTTGCCCAGCTACTCTTGGGACTGAGACTTGCTTTTGAGTATGTGTAATAGACCAGTGGTCATATTATTAAAGAAAACTGAATCCCCCTCTTCCGGAAGCTATCAAATGCCAATAGATCCTCTATTCTGAAATTTTGCCTGGCTTGAGGTTGCACAAGTCTTGTGTATGATGTCTTAATCACTGTGAATTCACATGAGCAACTGTCCTATCTTGTCCAGAAAACACTGTTTCATTGAAGTCATCTACCTCAGGCTCTGAACATCTTTTTACCACCATTTTTGTCAAGTTCCCTGATCCCTAGGGGTTATGTATGTACCATTATCATCTTGGCAGAAAGTATGGCTGAGTGCAGCAGACATGATGCTGGAGAGGGGCTGATAGTTCTACATTTGGATCTACAAGCAGAAGGAAGGAAGAACAATCCACAGACCTTAGGTTGAGTTTCTGAAACCTGAAAGCCCCATCCCTTGTGAAGTACTTCCTCCAAAAAGGTCACACCTCCAACAAGGCCACACCTACTAATAGTGCCACTCCCTATTAACCTTATGGGGTTCATTTACATTGGAATCACCACACCTTTTTCTACCACATAAGAGAAATCCAGATGTAACTGCCTTATGCTGGTATTAGGCATAGGTTAGCAAGAAACCAAACTTCTGTCTGTGTGTGTAGCTGTTGCTAAGGTCACTTTATGTTCCAAGTGACAAAATGTTTTAGTTCTCAAACTTTCCTACCAATCAGGAAGCAGGATAGACTTCCAGGGATAAAGGAATCTCCAGTAACTGTTCTTGGGCTAATTACTGCTCATAGTTTTCCTTTTGATAATTTTGACAACCCTTGAAAACTAACAGGCAGTTTTAACAAATCAGATGGTTTTGCATAAGAGAAAATGGGCTTTCTGTTTCCCCTAGAGGAGATAGAAAGCTTATGTGACATCAGTGATGGAGCTGAGCAACTGTTATATTCCCCAGTGACACTAGTTGGTTAGTTTATCTCTGTAGCTCTCATAGAAATGTAGAATTTACCTATTCTAGTGCTTTATGGTTTATTTTAAGATTTCTGACTAGTCTTACCTTGTACAAGGTATGGAACGGTGTGGTCAAAGATCAGAAAGTTGAACCCAAACCTCAGGGGGGAGGTTGCTGATGAGCTCAATACCACTCACCCCATTCCCCACATTATGTTTCCAAGTAACATCTGCCTGTCTGCCATTATTTAGTTTTTATTTTCTGTTTCCCGCTTAATTGTCTAAGGCTAGGTATTTGATTTCTTCACTGTCCAGGGATATCTAACCTTTCAACATTGAGATAATATTGTAATCCGCAGACATGCTGGGTCACACTTACAGCTATCCTGGAACACATGCTCTCTGAGCCACAGTTCACAGATTTGATGAAGGTCCTGACTTGATAAAGGCATAGAACCAGTTAGCAGGTGATCCAGTCTGCTGCCACTGGTCCAGTGAGAACTCTGTTTCCAGGCCATCGGCCTGTTCAGTGTTAGTTATGTGTATCTGAGTACAGAGAATTGGCATGGTAATAGAGGAATTTTGTCTATTGTATATTTCATCTAATCACTTAGCTACCAAATATTTTCAGAACTCAGCTTTTATATTTTCTAGTTTTCTGATCCTGCTATTTAAAAATAAGGTAGAAAATTTGCTGTTTCTTTCATAATTACTCACATATAGTATTTAGTTGTTATGTTTTAATGAATATGATGTTTTACTTCAGTTTTGGAAGAGGATCTATAACTGATTTTGCAGTAGTCATAACATGTATCTCTTATTAATGAAGTCAGAGAATATTCAATTTTTCTCTCAAAATTTGAAATATAATATGATTTTGGAAAGTTGAACCATGGTTCTTCACTTGTATCAAAAGATAATACAAACTACAGAATCCAGCTAGCACAAGCTTTTCAATAGGATTTATCCAAGAAAAATATAAGGAAGAATAGTATGCCATATTGTTGATGACAAAAGCTGAATTTTGTAGATTTTCTTTTGTAGAGGTTGTATTTGATAGCTATATATTTTTTTTTATAACACAAACTTTTTATTGATTATTTGGAAATTTCACATAATGCGCTCCAATCACATTTACTTCCCAGTTCTCCCAGGTCCATCCCCCACCCATGTGACCTTCCCCAAAACAAAAGAAGAAGAAGAAAATGGAAAAAGAAAAAAGAAACCAAGTCCATGCTTTGATCTTTAAATTAGTTAGTAATTGTAAGGTTGGTTTGGGGCTCAGATCATTGATGCTTTATTTGTGCATTTTAGCACAGTGTGATCAAGCACATTGTTTTTTAATTATTTATTGGATATTTATTTCATTTCCATTTCCAATGCTATCGCAAAAGTCCCCCACACCCACTCCTCCACCCACCCACCCACTCCCACCTCTTGGCCCTGGCATTCCCCTGTACTGAGGCATATAAAGTCTGCATGACCAATGGGCCTCTCTTTCCACTGATGGCCAACCAGGCCATCTTCTGATACATATGCAGCTAGAGAAACGAGCTCTGGGGGGTTACTGGTTAGTTCATATTGTTGTTCCACCTATAGGGTTGCAGATCCCCCCAGCTCCCTGGGTACTTCCTCCAGCTCCTAGCTTACCTAGTGATAGGAATGTCCTTGGTGATAGGAGAAACTTATAAAGTAGACATAGCTCCTTTTAAAATGTTATTTATTTTGTACATTAGCAAGTGTTTCTATGTGTGTGTCTATATGTGGGAAGGAGGCATGTGATGGCATAGAGGCCAGAATAAACCTTGGAAGTGGTTCCTTGAGTGCTGTCCACCTTGTTTCCTGTGTCAGCATCTCTTGTTGGTCCTGCTAGGCTACTGGTCTGTGAGCAATAGGCATCTCCCTGTTTCTACTGCCTCAGAACTAACTAGCATTGCAAGCTTATGCCCAGCCATGTTTTCTGAGGATGGAATTCAAGGACTGATGATAGTACAGCAAAACTTTACAAACTGAGCTGTATCTTCCCAGTCCATCCTTTAAAAACATCTATTAATATATATCCATTGTACAATGTTAGAAGTTTTGTGGTAACATCTATACCACATACTTGATCGTATACACCATACTTAGTACTCACCTCCATATCGGACCTACAGAATCAGGATTTCAAAGGCAAAACTGAGATCCTCTCGTTACCAAACAAGTTTTACCAAGCACATTTCAGAAATAGTTTTAATGAAAAGAAGTTATATTAATCAAGGATTTATACAAGGTAAGTTTACAATATACTCAAACCTTGGAAAATGATAGATGTTATTATTCATTGACTATTTAATCAATGTGTATTTGTGACATTTTTGATGATGCCACATAATCTTTGGGGTTTGCAACACAGCAGTAAACAAAACAGTTAAAGTCTGTGGTCATTTTGAAATATTCATTCTGATTGCAGATAAGGCTAGGGTGCTTTCAGAACAAGAGTTTTGTTCTGCTTTCTATGGTTCCATTCTGGAAAGGCTCCCTGATTGACCAATAAGCTCAGAGTTGGCACTGAGCCAGGATATCCAACAAGGCATGGGAGAATAGAGTAAAAATGGCTGCACAAAGTCTTTTGAAGATTTCATTAGTATTCTCTATCTTCCATTGATTTTTTTCCACAGATGGCATGTAGAAACAGATTGAGAACACCCTCTGACATGCTCAGAAGACTGTGGAAGAGCAATATGGCTCTGACAACCACAGTATAGACCACGTCAGAAGTTTATTAGGAAAGAGGGCCACACCTCAGAGTAGCATCAGCACCAACAAAGGCAGAGATACAAAGCTGAGAGGCTCAAACATATCAGACCAATCTGATTCTATTGTGTAAGATACAGCTCTTAAGAGGTAGACCAAGAATCATATTGGGCAGAGCCCTTAAGAGGTAGCCCAGACATGATAAAGCAATCTGCTTCTACTACATAAAGTACAACCCTTAAGAGGTAGGCCCAATACAGACCAGAGAACATCAGGATCCAACTCCAGGAGAGTATAGTAGCCACACCACAGCTCACTGTCCTAGTAAAGAAGACAGAGAAGCTATTAGTGTGGATGAGACATTTTGAAAAGATAAACACTTTAGAGCATATACAAGAGTGGAAAAGTACCATGAACATCATAGTCAAGATTCTTGTCACTGGTTTCTTGCATACACCATACCACTTTTAATAATTGGCTTTTTAAAAAAATATTATTATCACTATTTTTGTTGTCAGCTGGCTTGCTGAACAGAGATTCAGTTATATGATATATTTGGTTATGTCTCCTAAATGTTTCTTTTTTAAATTGAATATTTTCTTTATTTGCATTTCAAATGTTATCCCCTTCTCCAGTCCTCCCACCCTGAAAATCCCTATCTCATCCACTCTCCCCCTGCTTCTATGAGGGTGTTCCTCCACCCACCCACTCCCACCTCCCCACCCTCAGCTCCCCTATACAGGGGCATCTATCGAACCTTCATAGGACCAAGGACCAAGGACCTCTCCTACCATTGATGCATGACAAGGCCATCCTTTGCAACATATGCAGATAGAGCCATCCTTTGTTGATGGCTTAGCCCCTGGGAGCTCGTGGGGGACTGGTTGGTTGATATTGTTGTTCTTCCTATGGGGTTCTCTTTTAATCTAGGGACATGCTCTTACAATCATTCACAGCTGGAATTCAAGACCAACACAAAATCCCTGGAGGGTGTGTATGTGAGTACAAAATCCAAATTACCTGACATAGAACATCTGGGTCTGATTGTGTGAATGTTGATGCTATAGAGCATCTAGGTCTAATTGTGTGAATGTTGATGCTATAGAGCATCTGGGTCTGATTGTGTGAATGTTGATGGTATCACCACAACACAAAGAACAAATTTTTTTTTTTTTTTTTTTTTTTTTGGTTTTTCGAGACAGGGTTTCTCTGTGTAGCCCTGGCTGTCCTGGCACTCACTTTGTAGACCAGGCTGGCCTCGAACTCAGAAATCCGCCTGCCTCTGCCTCCCGAGTGCTGGGATTAAAGGCGTGCGCCACCACGCCCAGCTCACAAAGAACAAATTGTCACAAAGACCACACTGAGCTAGAAGCTTACTTTACAAAATATTCTGGGTGAGTTGTATTTACTAAAAAGCAGACAGACTCTGCTAGCACAAAGGCTTATATATAGGAAATATTTTAATATACTCTTTTAAAGGATATTGAGTGGACATGGGCCTCAATATCTAGGTCACCTTCCAATAAATCTTACAAGACTCATTATCATCAGCACCTACTCTGACTTAGAGGCTATTATAACTTATTGAGAAATAACTTGGACTTCCCAGAAGACTAATTTACGTCAGCAATCAAGGGATAATCACAGCCATAAATCTTACACCCTATCCAGTAGTATAGCTATTAAAAGAAAATGTTGTATTTTGTGACATTCAACCAAGAGATTTCTTTTTCTTCCTTCCTTCCTTCCTTCCTTCCTTCCTTCCTTCCTTCCTTCCTTCCTTCCTTCCTTCCTTCCTTCCTTCCTTCCTCTCTCTCTCTCCTCCCTCCCTCCCTCCCTTCCTTCCTTCCTTCCTTCCTTCCTTCCTTCCTTCCTTCCTTCCTTCCTTCCTTACTTCCATTTTTACTTTAATAATCTGCAATGTTTTAAGAGGCATTCTTTATTACTTTTCCTTTCCTGTTACTGAACAGGCTCTGACTGGCCAAATAACCAAAGTACATTGTTTACTTCCTGTTGTTCTATATTAAAGGTTGTGGGGTGGGGACTGAGAATGAATATTCAAAGGGACACAACAGCAAGTACCTACACAATGGTCTGAAAGCATATCTTTAGCCATATAAATTGTCCTTCCTAGAAATTGAGTTCATTCTCTCATCCTAGTTTATTGGTTAAGATAATTACCTCTGGGGGTGATGCTAAAATGTGGTGATTAAAATGATCTCTTGGCCCAGAGACTTTGCTGGTAGCCAACCCTGCTTATTTCTCTCTAAGATCACATTCTATTCTCTGGCCAGAGATGGATTATTTATAACTGAGACACCAGAGCCCACAGCATCTTGATCATCTTTTGTTGTCAAGGAAACAACTTAGATGTTGTCCCCTCTGCTGAAAGGTCAGATTTCTGATGATATGAGTCATAAAGCTCAGGAGGATATTTCAAACCGAGACAGCACTTTTTCAAAGACAAATTAAAAACCAAGGATTTATAAATATCCAGACCATTTAAATTGGATTTAAACCACCAGGTAGGTTATGATAATTAACACTGACACGTCCTTGATTATAGAGGAGATCTGTACATAGGAAGGCCCCTCTCTCTGATACTCAGACCTGATCTTTGTAAATCACAACTGCTATTAGTTTTTTTTGTAGAAAGTATGTAATAAAACTTGTTTAAAATGTTTTTCCTATGAGCTTCAGATTTTGAAAATCCAAAGTCACAATGGGGAAGGAATCCTATGCCTATATTTAAACTGAGGCATGTGGTATGGTAGGCAATGTTAGAGGCATATATGTTAATTTGATTACTCAGAGCACCACAGGGACAGAAATGTCATCACAATTGCTTCTTCATAAAAAACTAAGGAAACAGGAAACAGGTTAATCATCAACTTAGTGGAATTTCCAAGTCAAACACATAGTAGACTTGGGTCCTGAAAGCTCAGTCACCCATTCTGGACTCGTCTTCTGGGCACAGAGGTAGATACTTATAATCCCCACACTGAAGAACCAGCTCAAGAAAGATTTTTGGGGCCGGCCGATAAGCCAGTCTAGTCAAACTAGCAAGTGCCTGGTCCTAGTAAGAGAGACTGTATCTGACACAAACCAAAACCAAACAAAACAAATAAACAAACAACAACAACAACAACAAAAAACAAGAAAAGCTTTCATGAGCACTACCACCAGGTCATCTTGGGCAAGCAGTCCTACAGTCCCCAGAAGAAACTCCACTTCTCAGGCACCCTAGCATGCCCAATAACTTAGGATAACTGGTGAGTGGAATATAACACCTGTTCCAACAGAACCGGGAGTGCTTGGGGCGAGCAGGAACAGGGATACAGGAACCCCTCCTAACCAATGGCTCAAGTGCCTTTCAATCAGCGCTGGTCTACCTTGGTTTCAAACTCAGCTGACAGCCCCATGGTCCCAGAGGAAATACCACTTCCAGGTTCTCTAACACATCCAGCGGCATAGGATCCCAGGATCCCAGGATCCAAGGAGCTTGGTCACACCAAGATATCAGGGTTTCAGAGGAAGCTTGACTGCGAAGAAGTCTGACACACCCAGAATCTCAGCTCACAGGATCCCAGAATCACAGGATCACAAAGAAAGCTGGACTCTGAGAAGTTCTGACTCAACTGGGATTACAGGAAGGATGGGCTGCAATCAGATATATCAAGGGCAGGGATCATGTGAGATAATCAGAGGGTGGGAGGCAAGTGTAAGAACAGAAGCAACAGAAATCAAGATTACTTGGCATCATCAGAAACCGACTCTCCCAACATAGCAAGTCTGGATACACTATCACACCAGAAAAGTAAGATATGGATCTAAAGTCACTTCTCATGATAATGATGTAGGGCATTAGGGAGGCCATAAATAACTCCCTTAAAGAAATACAGGAGAACAGGGCTAAATAGGTAGAAACCCTTAAAGGGGAAATAAAAAAAAAAAACCCTTAAGAAATTGCTGGAAAACAACCAAACAGGTGAAAGAAGTGAACAAAACCACCAAGGATCTAAAAATGGAAGTAGAAACAATAAAGAAATCACAGAGGGAGACAACCCTGGAGATAGAAAACCTAGGAAAGAAGTCATGAGCATAGATACAAGCATCACCAACAGAATACAAGAAACAGAAGAGAGAATCTCAGGCACAGAAGATACCATAGAAAACATTGATACAACAATCAAAGACAATGTGAAATGCAAAAAGATCCTAATCCAAAACATCCAGGAAATCCAGGACACAATGAGAAGACCAAACCTAAGGATAATTGGTATAGACGATAAGGAAGATTTCTAACTTAAAGGGCCAGTAAATATCTTCAACAAAATTATGAAAGAAAACTTCCCCAACCTCAAGAAAGAGATGCCCATGAACATACAAGAAGCCTACAGACTCCAAATACTTTGGACCAGAAAAGAAATTCCTCCTGTCACATAATAATCAAAACACCAAACGTACAAAACAAAGAGTATTAAGAGCACTAAGGGAAAAAGTCAAGTAATATATAAAAGCAGACCTATCAGAATTACACCAGACTTCTCACCAGAGACAATGAAAGATAGTAGATCCTGGGCAGATGTCATACAGACCCTAAGAGAACACAAATGCCAGCCCAGGTTACTATACCCAACAAAATTCTCAATTACCATAGATGAAGTAACCAAGGTATTCCAAGAAAAATACAAATTTACACAATATCTTTCCACAAATCCAGCCCTTCAAAGGATAATAAAGGGAAAACTCCAACACAAGGAGGGAAACTATGTTTGAGAAAAAGCAATAAAGAAATCTTTTAACAAACCTAACAGAAGATAGGTACATGAACAGAATTCCAACTCTAACAACAAAAATAACAGGAAGCAACAATGACTTTTCCTTAATACCTCTTAATATCAATGGGCTCAATTCCCCAATAAAAAGACACAGACTAATAGAAAGATTACATAAACAGGATCTAACATTTTGCCGCATACAGGAAATCCAACACAGTGATAAAGACAGACACTACCTCAGATAAACAAATGGATTTAACAGATATCTATAGAACATTTTGTCCTAAATCAAAAGGATATACCTTCTTCTCAGCACCTCATGGTACCTTCTCCAAAATTTACCATATAATCTGTCACAAAACAGGCCTCAACATATACAAGAAAATTGAAATAATCCTATGTATCCTATCAGATCACCACAGACTATTTAAGGCTGATCTTGAATAACAACATAAATAATAGAAAATCAACATACACATGGAAGCTGAACAACACTCTACTCAATGATAACTTGGTCAAGGAAGAAATAAAGAAAGAAATTAAAGACTTTTTAGATTTTAATACAATGAAGCCATAACATATCCAAATTTATGTGACAGAATGAAAGCAGTCCTAAGAGGAAATCTCATAGCTTTGAGTGCTTCCAAAAAGAAACTGGAGAAAGCATACACTAGCAGCTTGACAGCACACCTAAAAGCTCTAGAACAAAAGGAAGCAAATTCACTCAAAATGAGTAAACAGCAGGAAATAATGAAAATCAGGGCTGAAATCAACCAAAAAGAAACAAAAAGAACTATACAAGAAACAACCAAACAAGGAGCTGTTTCTTTAAGAAAATCAACTAGATAAACCCATAGCCAGACTAACTAGAGGGCACAGGGACAGCATCCTAAATAACAAAATCAGAAATGAAAAGGAAGACATGACAACAGAAACTGAGGAAATAAAACAAAACAAAACAAAAACCAACCAAACCAAACCAAACCAAACAAAACAAAACCAAACAAAACAAAACACCCATCAGCTCCTACTACAAAGGCCTATACTCAATGAAACTGGAAAACCTTGACGAAATGGACAATTTTCTAGACAGAAACCAGGCAAAAAGTGAAATTAGGATCAGATTAATGATCTAAACAGTGCCATATCTCCTAAAGTAATAGAAGCAGTTATTAATAGTCTGCCAACCAAAAAAAAAAAAAAAAAAAAAAAAAAAAGCTCAGGACCTGATGGGTTTAGTGCAGAGTTCTATCAAACCGTCAAAGAAGACCTAATACCAATACTCCTCAAACTATTCCACAAAATAGAAACAGATGGTACTCTACACAATTCACTCTATAAAGTCACAATTACTCTGATACCTTTATGTGGTCTACCACATAAAGACCCAACAAAGAAAGAACTTCAGACCAATTTCCCCTATGAATATTGATGCAAAAATGCTCAATAAAATTCTCACAAACCGAATTCAAGAACACATCAAAACAATCATCCATAATGATAGGCTTCATGCCAGAGATGTAGAGATGGTTTAATATATGGAAACCTATCAACGTAATCCAGTATATAAACAAACTCAAAGATGAAAACCACATGACCATTTCATTAGATGCTGAGAAAGCATTTGACAAAATCCAGCACCCATTCATGATAAAATTCTTGGAAAGATCAGGAATTCAAGGCCCATACCTAAACATAATAAAAGCAATATACAGAAAACTAGTAGCCCACATCAAACTAAATGGAGAGAATCTCAAAGAAATCCCACTAAAATCAGAGAAAATACAAGGCTGCTCACTCTTTCCCTACCTATTCAACATACTACTTGAGGTCCTAGCTAGAGCAATTAGACAAGAAAAGGAGATCAAACAGATGCAAATTGGAAAGGAAGAAGTCAAAATATCACTATTTTTGGAAGCTATGATAGTATATTTTAGTGACCCCAATAATTCCACCGGAGAACTCCCAAACCTGATAAACAACTTCAGTGAATTAGCTGGATATAAAATTAACTCAAAAAAAAAATCAGCAGCCTTTCTCTATACAAAGGATAAACTGGCTAAGAAAGAATTTAAGGAAACAACATACTTCACAATAGTCACAAATAATATAAAATACCTTTGTGTGACTCTAACTAAGCAAGTAAAAGATCTATATGATAAGAACTTCAAGTCTCTGAAGAAATAAATCGAAGATCTCAGAAGATGTAAAGATCTCCCATGCTCATGGATTGGCAGGATTAATATATTAAAAATGGCTATCTTGATGAAAAAAATTTACAGATTCAATGCAATCCCTATCAAAATTCCAACTCAATTCTTCACCGAGTTAGAAAGGGCAATTTGCAAATTCATCTGGAATAACAAAAAACTTAGAATAGCAAAACTATTCTCAACAATAAAAGAACCTCTGGTGGAATCACCATCCTTGACCTCAAGCTGTACTACAGAGCAATTGTGATAAAAACTGCATGGTACTGGTACAGTGACAGACAGGTAAATCAATGGAATAGAATTGAAGACCAAGAAATGAATGCACGCACCTATGGTCCCTTGCTCTTTGAACAAGGAGCTAAAACAATCCAGTGGAAAAAGGACAGCATTTTCAAAAAAATGGTGCTGGTTCAACTGGTGGTTAGCATGTAGAAGAATGTGAATTCTCATCTCCTTGTACAAAGCTCAAGTCTAAGTGGATCAAGGAACTCCACATAAAACAGAAAATCAAACTTAAAGAGAAGAAAGTGGGGATGAGCCTTGAGCATTTGGGCACAGGGGAAAGATTCCTAAACAGAACACCAGTAGCTTGTAATGTAAGATCAAGAATTGACAAATGGGTCCTCATAAAATTGCAGTTTCTGTAAGGCAAATGACACTGTCAATAAGATGAAAGGGAGCCAACAGACTTGGAAATGGTCTTTACCAATATCATATATATATGTATATATATATATAATTTAAGAAGTTGGACTCCAGAAAACCAAATTATCCTATGAAAAAATGGCATACAGAGCTAAACAAAGAATTCTCAACTGAGGAATAACAAATGGCTGAGAAGCACCTAAAAAAAATGTTCAACATCCTTAATCATCAGGGAAGTGCAAATCAAAAGAACCCTGAGATTCCACCTCACACCAGTCAGAATGGCTAAGATAAAAAACTCAGGTGACAGCAGATGCTGGTTAGGATGTGAAGAAAGAGGAACACTCTTACACTGCTGGTGGGATTGCAAGCTGATACATTTGGAAATCAATATGGAAGTTCTTCAGAAAATTGGACATATTACTACTGGAAGATCCAGCAATACCACTTCTAGTCAGATACCCAGAAGATGTTCCAACTTATAAGAAGGACACATGCTCCAGTATGTTCATAGCAGCCTTATTTATAATATCCAGAAGCTGGAAAGAACCCAGATGTCCCTCAACAGAAGAATGGATACAGAAAATGTGTTACATTTACACAATGGAATACTACTCAGCTATTAAAAACAATGAATTCATGGAATTCTTAGACAAATGGGTGAATCTGGAGGATATCATCCTAAGTGAGGTAACCAAATCACAAAAGAACACACATGACATGCACTCTCTGATATGTGGATATTAGCCCAGAATCTCAGAATACCCAAGATACAGTTCACAGACCACATGAAACTCAAGAAGAAGGAAGACAAAATTTTGGATACTTCGGTCTTTCTTAGAAGGGGGAACAAAATACCCATGTAGTGATTTGCAGAGACAAAGTGCGAAGCAGAGACTGAAGGAATGACCATCCAGAAACTGCCCCACCTGGGGATCCATTCCATAAACCACCACCAAACCCAGACAGAATTGCAGATACCAGCAAGCTGCTGACAGAAGCCTTATAGCTGTATCCTGAGAGGCTCTTCCAGTGACTGACTAATACAGAAGTGAATGCTCACAGTCATCCATTGGACAGAGCTCAGGGTCCCCAATGAAGTAGTTAGGAAAGTATCCAAGGAGCTAAAGGGGTTTGCAGCCCCATAGGAGGAACAACAATTTAAACTAACCAGTAACTCCAGAGCTTCCTGGGCCTAGACCTCCAATCAAAGAAAACACATGGTAGGACTCGTGGCTCTAGCTGCATATGTAGCTGAGGATGGCCTATTTGCTCATCAATGGGAGGAGAGGCACTTGGTCCTGTGAAGGTTCTATGCTCCAGTATAGAGGAATGCCAGGGCCAGGAATTGGGAGTGGGTGGGTTGGGGAGCAGGGGGAGAGACGAGAGGATAGGGTATTTTTGGAGGTGAAACTAGGGAAGGGCATATTTGAATTGTAAATAAAGAAAATATCTAATAAAAAATAAAAAATGATGGGTGACTCCTGAGAAACTCCATCGAAAGTGGACTTCCATGGCTAAATGCATGCATACACTTGCATGTGTGATTCCCTTATTGTGTGTAACCTTGTACACCTAAACAAATAATCAAACAAAATATTGTAAAATCATCTTCTGTGCTTCTCCAAATCTAACTTGATCTTTCTGAACTCCATGTGCTCTGAGTCTTAGGCAACCTGCTTTTATTCATTGAGCTACTATTTGTTAAACATACACTTTTTGGAAACATCTCTGAGAAGTTTCTAATTCAAGTACTAGTAAAGAGAGTTTTGAAGTGGCAAGGAGGTTGTCCCAAGTTACACAATGGGAAAGACATAGAGTTAAAATTAGAACTGGTGTCTTTATTTGGTCCTTTTTTACAGTATCATTTTAATCCTTGGGGGGGGGGAAGTAAGTGAGGAATCCAACTCAGTGCTTCACGAAAACAATATTTATGAAGATATTTGAAAGCAGGTTTGAAGTTTTATGTGTTGGGTCTTTGTGAGATGCCAAACACAGTGATCATGAAGCAAGGAGAGGCTTTTGCTTTGTTTTGCTTTGCTTTCGTTGTTTCTGTTTGATAAGTAATCTTGTACAAACAGCAAACCTAAAGACAAGTGCCATTTCTTTTTTATTGGATGTTTGCCACGGACCAGGCTCAGTGTGGCCCCCCTCAATCCTTGGGAATCAGGGTCTTGGACAGATGGGCATAGAGTCGGTGAAAATGGGGCAACCAACAGACAGGACACAAGGGAGTGTGCTGAATCCGAATGTAATTTGTCAAATTGAGCATCAAACTTTTTATACAGAAGAAAATAGGGAAGTTAGGTGACACATTGGCAAGGTATAATGAAGTTACCGGATACTTAATGACTCTTAAACAAAACAGAGGAAATGCAATCACAATGACTGGCAGGAACTGGGCAATAAAACAACAGAGACAAAGTCAGCTCTATTTAAGGTCAGCTATAGTCTTAGAAGCCAGGTGTGACATCTTTACACTCCTAGAGCAAGGGCTTTCACACCCAAGTCATGGTTCTAATTAGGGAGTTCAGTTCTAGCTAACCTTCCCATGAATAATGCAATACTCTAAAACCACAGACCATTGTACTACTTCCTAAACCATTGTAAATTCCTGTATATGGGAGTGACTTGGCTTTTATTCTAAGTGATAGTGTGGGGGGACTTTCTGCTAATAAGTAATGTAGTCTGCCATACATAACTATAATAAGAATTCTAAACTTACGTTGCTAAGCTTGCCCTGAGATTTCTAACTCTATGTAGTAGATAATAATGCTGGATTTCTTTCACTATCTCTCTTACAATACTAGAGGCAATTCTGAATGTCACTGAATAGACAACATTCTTACTGAATTCCAAGCCCAGGGTCGGCTCAAGGACTACCTAGGGCATTGGTGAAGGCCAGGAAGCAAAGTTTGATTTTGCTTAGGTATTTGGCAAGTCATTGCTTGGAGGCACTTAACAATAAATACTGAAAGGAAGCACACAGATCCATTTGAAAGGACAAGTTTGGAGCATACCTGCTATGGAATGCCACAGTTCCAGGAGACTAAGTTTCCGTGAACTTTTTGCCTCGGGACTGCATCCAGGCTTTTGGCCTGTCATGTGTGTCAATACTGGAGTGGATGTAGCAGATGTTAATGGTTTTTATAATTGGTAGAATGCTTAGCACATTCTTGGATGTGAAATTTGTACTTGAGGATTATGAGAAAAGGTCAAGAACAGGGAACCCTGAGAGACTTCTAGCCAATTCCAGTGAGGAAAATTTCCACAGATCCAGCCTTCTTTCCTTAGGTCAAAGAGTAACCACTGGTTTCAGCAGCATCTCTCATCTCTAATTGTTATAAGAATCATACTTACTATGAGGTTTCAGTTAAAAAAAGATTTTAAAAATTATTTTCTTTGTATTCTCTGCATAGTTACACGATGTGGGTTCATTCTAATTTATGAGATTATTTAGATCCTGGGAACATATGACTCACATATATTTGAGAGCTGCATAACCACAGATAAAATTCAATTGGATGTTTCAGTTCCATACATCAAAGAAAAACTTATGAAATGATGGATTATTATACAGACTCAGATGAAGCACTCTCATATTTCCCCCTTAAGCATGATCTATATAATTAAAGTCTGATGTAGAAAGATTGAAGTGAATGCACATCTATTGATCTCTGTCTCTCAGACTTTGATATTGCTAAATTCCTTCCTGTCCTCAGTATCAAAGCATACGCCCTTGGCCCTTGCTAGCCCGAGCACTCACACTGACAGAAAGGGAGACAATTTGAGACAACAGAACACTTCTGAAACTGGACCAGAATGATGACTATACAACTACACTCTGTAACAGACTTGTCAAATCAAAGACATCAAATACTTAATTTATTGGTAACGTATGCATAAGTAAAAGTATTAAACATATGAATAATTCTTGGATCTCTGGAATTGGAGGGGGAAAATGGGGTGGGTTTGATAAAAAACACATTTGAATAAATAGGAAATAAAATAAATTTAAAAGAAAGAAAAATTACATATTTAATTCAAAACAAAGACATATTTTAAGCACAAAGTATTCTTGGTAGAATATGACTGAAGATTTGATATCTGCTTATGAACAAATTCTGTTCAAACACAGCTATCATATGACATTTCAAGCTAGTTCCTGTGTGGGTTGAAATATGCTAGCAGAATCATGATGATTCTCTGTTTATGGAATTCTCCGTAGGATTTGATCTTTATTTTTTAATAGGGGCAAACGATAAATGCCACCAGGCTTGGTAAGGGAAAAGAGAAAGACAATAAGTACTAAGCTAAATGTGTTAGCACAGGCCTTTTGGAGAAGCCAGTGAGCTGGAGAGGGTGGGGAGATGATATGGGGGTTGTCTGGGGCTGCAGTCAAGGATATTTTTCTGTTCCTCAAGCAGAAGAAGGCTTATGGACAGAAGCACCAGAGTGCATTTTACAGCTCTTCACTGAACAGTAAACTGGCCCTCAAAAACATCAGCCTATGGTCAAGGAAGCATTTTAATGAAAACAGACTGCTGTGTCCTGACCCTCATCAGCCTTCCTGTAAGTTTGAAGCTAACTCCCTTTTCTGTGGAAAAGCCTGCTAGATATATATGGGCTTTTTTCCCTATTTTTTCTTCTTTTCTTCCCAAAGCAGCTTGAAGCTCATTAGCATCAGCAATACAAGCAAGGCTCTCTATGAAATATGAAAGGTGAAGTGCACACAGGGGAAGAAAAGTCAAGCACTGTAGAAGCAATCAAAAAGGCAGGACAAAAGCCTAGTGCTGAGGAAGGTGGAAGCCCTGTCATTTGGGATGCCACACTTGGGGCTTCTATTCCCTTAAGTGACATTATCAGAAGGAGGCCATACTCTTCAGAAGAGCAGCATGACACTAAGTGGATGGTTGCTGAACACTGGCACTCCAGACTGCAGGATCTCTGCAGGTGGGTTTTATGCTATACTCTTTGGTCACTGGAATATAAATTCCACATGAATTGTACCATAGCAGCAGGGTTTGAGGATAGTAAAGAGGATTATTTGAGGTAGAGAAGTGCTCTTTTCTCCTTTGCTTCTCTCCCCACTTTTTTTTTTTTAAATGGAGGCAGTTACTTCCCAGAGAAATGGAGCCATGTCTTCTCAGCCTTTAAACAAAAAAAAAATTGAGGAAGGGTTCTGTTAATTCAGGCAAATTTTTGCTGGTCAATCCCCTCATCTTACATAGGAAAGCACATGCTGAGAAGTGTTTCTGAGGAAAGAGAAGGAGGAAGGAGAAAGGAGGAAAAACAAGAATTATAAACAGATCACTTAAAGACAACAGCATAGAGCACCTACTAAAGAAGCTTTAAACTTCTGGAGAGAAATGCAAACCAAAACAATATTGATTTACCAGGTGTGTGTGTGTGTGTGTGTGTGTGTGTGTCCCAAGCAGGTAAGGGATGGTAGAGAAATGCTCCTACCAGGGACATCTCTCAGAGAGCATGGAAGGAGTGGGGCTGCTCCCTACCCAAATTAGGCTTATGCGTACTCAACTCCATAGATACAAAGCTCAAGTCACTGATAAAGCCAATTTGGTTTCTGCTTCCCCATCAGAGAACTGGTTTCATAATCCATGTGACCAGCACTTTGCTAATCTGACTCATCGGTTTGGAAGACTCCTGCCCCTACTGCTACACTTCCTCTTTTGTCTGTTTGCCTCTCTCTTGACTGGAGCTATATATAAGCTAGATTCACTGTTGTTTCAGTAAACAAGCTGTCATCCCAAACAGTCTCCCAGGTTGATCATACCTGCCATAGTCACCACCAGTGGAGATGCTGCTCCTCAGCTCCTCTACACCCTAAGACTGCTGGTGTGTAAAGGCAAATTAGGGGTTGGGGATCCAACCATGTGTTTACTATACATTTTTTCATTAAAAATATGCAAATTAATATAGTACTCAGGAGGCAGAAGATGTGTGCCTTTTAACATATTGTATATGAGGATACAAATTACAACAACCTTTTAGCAAGCTGAAAAGAATTAGCTTTAACATTTTAAAAAATATTTTTAATTAAAATAGAATTATGCCACGTTGCCTTTTTTCCCCCTACCTCTCGTCCCCATCACGTACCTGATTCCCACGCCTCACCAAGCATCAAACTGAAACTCTTTTTTCTTTGATTATTATGGTTACATACATAGATACAAATACATAAATACAATCCGCTGAGTCCACTTTTGTTGTTTGTATATATATGGTTTTAAATCTGACCACTTTGCATTTGATACCAATAAGGGTGCTTATCCCTGGTAAAGGATAATTCTCCCTTTCCTAGAGGTCATTAATTCCTATTTTTCTTTGTCTAGAGATGGGACCTATGAACCCTTCCCCTTTCCACATTAGCATATCTATTGTTACTGCTATTGCTATGGTCTTGGTTATGCAGCCATTTCTAGGACATAATGTTTCAAATCAGACTTCCTAATGTTCTGGCTCTTACCACCTCTCTGCCTCCTGTTCTGGAATATTTCCTGAGCCATAGATGTGGCGCTTTGATGTAGCTGCACACATTGGAGCTGGAATCTCCATGATCCATTGACTTGGTTTTCTTTCCAGTTGTGGTTTTCTCTTATGGTCTCAATGTAATGATCCCTTTATATATTTCTGGTTGCTGTGATTACTCTTATTGTATACTCACAGCTGAGTATTTAGAGTTAGAAACCACAAATAAGAGAGAATATTCAGCATTTGTCTCTCTAGGTCTGGGTTACTTCACTCAATATAATCTTTTGTAGGTCCATCCATTTCTCTGAAAATTTCCCAATTTCATTTTTCTTTATAGCTCAATGGTATTCTATAGTGTAAATGTACCATATTTGTATTGTCCATTCATCTGTTGAAACAGTATGTCCTAGAAATGGCATCCAATATAACGTGGTCAGGTTTAAAACTACATATATATACAACAAAAGTGGAGTCAGCGGGTTGCATTTATGTATTTGTATCTATGTATGTAATGATAATCATCAAAGAAAAAGAGAGTATCAGTTTGATGCTTGGCAATGCTTGGTTTCTATTTCCTTGCTATTGTGAATCAGGCAACAATGGACACTGCTAGACAAGTACCTGTGGAGTAGAAGGTTGAGTCCTTTGGGTTCTTTGGGCACATGTCAAGGACTTGTATACCTAGTTCATATGTAGACTTATTTTTTAGTTATTATGAGGATTTTTGTACTTGTTTCCAGAGTAGCTGCAGCAATTTGCATTCACATCTATAGTGAATGACTTTTTTCCTTGTACTAGAGAGTATGACTAGAGGGGATATACTTTAACATAATAAAGCCATCACATGATAAATCCCACAGCCAAATCATCTTAAACAGAGAAAAATTTGAAGCAATTCTGCTAAATCAAAAATGAGGCCAGAAGCCGGGTGTGGTGGCGCACACCTTTAATCCCAGGACACGGGAGGAAGAGGCAGGCAGATTTCTGAATATGAGGCCAGCCTGGTCTACAAAGTGAGTTCCATGACAGCCATGGCTATACAGAGAAACCCTGTCTCAGAAAAATAAAAGACAAAACAAAAAAACAAAAACAACAACAACAACAAAATGAGGCCAGGCTGCTGACCTTTCTCAATGCAGTGTTTAGAAGAACTATATGGAGCAGTAAGGGAAGAGAAGGAAAATAAAAGAACACAAATGGTCAAAGAAAGAATCACATTGTCCTTATTTGCAGATCGCATGCTATTATATATGATGATATGATATTATATGTAAGAGACCCCTAAACTTCTACCAGAGTACATCTAGAAACAATTAAGGATTTCAGAAAAGTAGTAGAATACGAAGTATAAAAATCAGTTGTTATACACTAACAACAAATATACTGAGAAAGAGATCATGGGCACAAGCCCAACTATAATAGCTTGAAAGACAATTAAAAAAATCCTCAAAATATTAACCAAGAAGGTGAAAGACCCTTTTAAGCAATACCTCAAATCTTTAAAGAATGAGACTGAGACAGACACTAGAAAATGGAAAGAGATTCCATGTTCATGGATCAGTAGAATTAATATTGCGAAAATGCCCATGCTTCCCAATGCAAACAGCAGAGTCAATGAAATCCTGATTAAAAAAAAAATCCACAACATTCTTTACAGAAATAGAAAAATATCCTAAAGTATACATGGTCCCAGAAAAGGTCCCAGATATCCAAAGCAATCCAGGGGTGGGGGAAACATACTGAGGATATTGCTATTAGCATATACCTTAGAGCAATAGTAATAAGAATAATATGCCACTGATGCAAAACTGACTTGCATACTCATGGACCTGACCCAAATGTGAACAGTCAAAACTACAGCTATGTGATATTTTGACAAAGAGACAAAACACACACATTCTTCATAAATGATAGCATATTCAACCCATGATGCTGAGAGACTGGATGCCCACATGCAGAAGCATAAAATTAGACCTGTGACTATTATTTTGACCCATAATTAGATTCAAGTGGTTCAAAGACCTCATCTGAAGCCAAAACAGTTACATTGCTAGAAGAAAACATAGGCACTATTGTATATGATATAGGTGTAGGAAAGGACTTTCTGAACAGGACTACTCTTGCTTGGAAATTAAGGCCAACAACTGACAACTGAGATCTCAAAAAACAAAAAGCCTTCTGTACAATAAGAAAACAATCAAGTGAGTGAAGAAGAAACTCACAGAGTAAGTAAGACTGTCAGCTATATATCTGATAAAGGATTAAAATCATGAAAACAAAAAGAGCACAGAAAGTCAAAGAAACAAATGACCCGAATAAAAATGGGCTACTAAATATATGCATATATTCCTAAATATATATACACACATATATTCCTAAATATAACCTACTCAGCCTATGTAACATTACTTGTATGTGAATTTTCAGAGCTGACCACTTGATTTTGGATAACCAGTTGGTTTGCTCTTCCCTAGGGAAGGCTATTTCCTCTGCTCTCAGCATTCCATAGTTGCCTGTAGTTCTTTGTGTAGGGTGGGACTTTTCCCCATCCAATTTGGCAAGTCCATTGGAGTTGTCTTTGTGCAGCTCATGTTAATCATGTTGGTGAGATTTTATGAATGGAGCTTCTGTTGTTATTAATATGTGTGTGTGTGTGTGTGTGTGTGTGTGTGTGTTGTGTGTGTGTGAGGAGTCCTCCTATATAGGACAAAATTATAAAACTGCTAGGAAAAACATCAGAATATAACGAATCCCCACAACCAACATTGCTAGAAAAATATGAGTAAAAAACATGTGATTATTCCATTGGAAAAAGAAAACACTACAAAATAGTGGTACATAGGAAACAGGTCACAAAGAACATAATAAATAGATAATAGGGCATAAAAGAATATTCTTGAGGTATATATTGGTGAGTTTTTGCTTAAATTCAAATATGTATTCAAAAGTTTAAGTGTGTAATGTTTAATGTTATATGAAAAATTTAATAGATAACAATAAAGAATTACATTAACCAATTAAGAAGACCATTTCTCCCACACTCAGCATTGCTTAGTAGCATGTAGTTCTTTATGTAGTGTTGAGGCTTCTTGAATATTCCCCTGTCAAACCCTATAAAAACATACATACAAATAACATACATGCATACATATATACTGTATTTATGTATCTAGAAATATATGCATATTTGTATATACATGTATGTATATAACAAAAATTGGGGTGGGGGAGTGGGAAAAGGGGCCATGAATTTAACAGAGAGCAAGAAGGGGTTTGTGAGTAGGTTTGGAGAGAAGAAATGGAAGAGAAAAATGATGTAATCATATTATAATCTGAAAAAATAAAATAAATTCAGAAATGATAGCTAAGAATTAGCTTTAAGATGTTCAACATCTTTATCTCTTAGGGAAATGCATGTTAAATTAGCTTTTGAAGATTTGAAAAGAGATCCCCAAACTTCCTGTTTGTAGTTTATCCTATATAGGAAAAATCTAAGTATGTGAGATGGAAATACCTCCAAACCCTGAAACAAAGGTGTATTAAGAATCATTGCATTTCTCTGTTATATAGTGTCATGCAGCCATGAAATGGAATGAGCTAGAGCCATATTTATGAATTTGGAAATCATTTCCATGATCTGTTAAGTGTACCAAAGTTTCTAAGTAATATGTATAATTGATTCAACATTAAAAGCATATACATCCATGCCCTCTAGAAAGCAAAGCTTATATGAGTAAATACAAGTAGATGATAGAAAATAGATAAATAATGATCAATAGATGATAGACATACAGATAGATAGATAATAATAGGTAGAGTGATATATACATCATTAGGTAGATACATGGATAACTAATAGATGATAGCTGATAATTGATGAATGGCTGATGGATTGATGATATATAGACATAGATATTAGATACAATGAATGTAGTAATAACTAGGCAATCCAGATTATCTCAAGGGAAGGAAATGATAATATTATTAATTTTTAAATATATTTGGGTTTTTAATTGTAAAAATAAGCACATTATGTTTTAATATAATATAAACAATAAGTTTAATCTGTAAAGAAATTAAATAATTTTCAGCATTTAAGTGTCTCCAGTTAGAAAGGAACTGTTAAGCTATACATGTTTGTTCAAAAGGCTAAAACAAAGTTTCTAGAAGTTCAAGACTCCACAACAGGACCATATATTAAAAATTAATAGAGTGAAGTTTTAGTAATACAAGGAATAATATTGTTACCAATTAATCACTTTGCATGTAAGTTTCAGATCCATTTCTGTCATCAAATAACATACAACAAAGTCCAAACATGAGATAAACGTACCTAGAGAAAAATAGACACCAATATATAGTGTGACATTGTGTGCATTTAGAATCTAGACAACCATGTGTACAATGCAAAAGTGTAGAATTATGTGCTCTTTGTGGTATGGTAGAAAAGGAACAGTCAAGAATTTACAACGTGGAGTTTGAGTTATGGAAAAGATCGAAAGAGAAAAGAGATTAAGTATAAATGGCACTATTAGTAGGTGAACTTCACTAATTGTAATTTTTAAACTATTCTAGATTCTTTTTGTTTTTAAACTTTTTTATTAGATATTCTCCATATTTACATTTCAAATGTTATTCACTTTCCTGGTTTCACCTCTGAAAACCCCCTCACCCTATATCCTTACCCTCCACATGCTCACCAACCCATCCACTCACAATCCCTGGCTTCCCGGTCCTGGCATTCCCCTATACTGGGGCACAGAGCATTCATGGGACTAAAGGCCTCTCTTCCCACTGATGGCTGACTAGGCCATTCTCTGCTACATATCCAACTGGATCCTTCAGATCCATCCATTTGTCTAAGAATTTCATGAATTCATTGTTTTTAACAGCTGAGTAGTACTCCATTGTGTAAAGCACTACATTTCCTTTATCTGTTGAGGAACATCTGGATTCTTTCCAGCTTCTGGCTATTATAAATATGGATACTATGAACTTAGTGGAGTAGGTGTTCTTATTGCATGTTGGAGCATCTTCTGGGTATATGGCCAGGAGTGGTATAGCTGGGTCCTAAGGTAGTACTATGTCCAATTTTCTTAGGAACTGCCAAACTGATTTCCACAGTGGTTGTTTCAGCTTCAATCTCACCAGCAATGGAGGAGTATTCCTCTTTCTCCACATCCTCACCGGCATGTGCTGTCACCTGAATTTTTGATCTTAGTAGCCATTCTGACTGGTATGAGGTGGAATCTCAGGGTTGTTTTGACTCGCATTTCCCTAATGATTAAGGATGTTCAGCATTTTTTAAGGTACTTTTCAGCCATCTGTTATTCCTCAGTTGAGAATTCTTTGTTTAGCTCTGTACTCCATTTTTAATAGGGTTATTTGTTTCTCTGGAGTCTAAGTTTTTGAGTTCATTGTATGTATTTGATATTAGTCCTCTATCAGATGAAGGATTGTTGAAGATCTTTTCCCAAACTGTTTGTGGCCCTTTTGGATTATTAAGTGTCCTTTGCCTTACAGAAGCTATGCAATTTTTTGAGGTCCCATTTGTCAATTCTTCATCTTACATTACAAGCCATCGGTGTTCTGTTCAGGAATTTTTCCCCTGTTCCAATATGTTCGAGGCTTATCCCCACTTTCACTTCTATAAGTTTCATTGTATCTGGTATTATGTGAAGGTCCTTGATTCACTTGGACTTGAGCTTTCTACAAGGAGATAAAAATGGGTATATTTGCCTTCTTCTACATGCTAACTGCCAATTGAGCCAGCACCACTTGTTGAAAATGCTGTCTTTTTTCCCACTGGATGGTTTCAGATCCTTTGTCAAGATCAAGTGGCCATAGATGTGTGGGTACATTTCTGGGTCTTCAATTCTATTCCACTGATGTATCTGCCTGTCACTGTACCAATACCATGCAGTTTTTTTCACAATTGCTCTAGAGTACAGCTTGAGGTCAGGGATGGTGATTCCACCAAAAGTTCATTGTTGAGAATTGTTTTTGTTATCCTGGGTTTTTTGTTATTCCAGATGAATTTGGAAAATGCTCTTTCTAAATCTATGAAGAACTGAGCTGGAATTTTGATGGGGATTACATTGAATAGGTCGATTGCTTTTGGCAAGATGGCCATTATTACTATATTAATCCTGTCAATTCATGAGCATGGGAAATCTTTCCATTTTCTGAGATCTTCAATTTCTTTCTTCAAAGTCTTGAAGTTCTTATCATACAGATCTTTCACTTCCTTAGTTAGAGTCATACCGAGTTATTTTATATTATTGTGAGTATTGGGAAGGGTGCTGTTTCCCTAATTTCTTTCTCAGCCTGTTTATCGTTTGTGTAAAGGAAGGACACTACTTTGTTTGAATTAATTCTATCTATCTATCTATCTATCTATCTATCTATCTATCTGTCTGTCTGTCTGTCTGTCTGTCTGTCTGTCTGTCTGTCGTCTGTCTGTCTGTCTGTCTGTCTATCTATCTATCTATCTATCTATCTATCTATCTATCTATCTATCTAGTTTTGGCTTTTTGAGACAAGGTTTTTCTGTATAGCCCTGGCTGTCCAGGAACTCACTTTGTAGATCAGGCTGGCCTCAAACTCAGAAATCCACCTGCCTCTGCTTCCTGAGTGCTGGGATTAAAGGAGTGCACCACCAACCACTTTGCTGACGTTATTTATCAGGTTTAGGAATTCTCTGGTGGAATTTTTGGGGTCGCTTAAGTATACTATCATATCATCTACAAATAGTTATATTTTAACTTCTTCCTTTCAATCCCTTTGATCTCCTTTTCTTGTCTAATTCCTCTGGCTAGGATTTCAAGCACCACACTGAAAGAGTGGGCAGCCTTGTCTATTCTGTGATTTTAGTGGGATTGCTTCAAGTTTCTCACCATTTAGTTTGATGTTGGCTACTGGTTTGGTGTGTATTGCTTTTATTATATTTAGGTATGGACCTTGAATTCCTGATCTTTCTAAGACTTTTATCATGAATGGATTTTGGATTTTGTCAAATGCTTTCTCAGCATCTAACGAGATGATCATGTTGTTTTTGTCTTTGAGTTTGTTTATATAGTGGCCTACATTGATGGATTTCTATATATTGAACCATCCCTGCATCCCTGGGATGAAGCCTACTTGGTCATGATGGGTGATTGTTTTGATGTATTCTTAGATTTGGCTTGCAAGAATTTTATTGAGTAATTTTGCATCGATATTCATACAGGAAATTGGTCTGGAGTTCTCTTTCTTTGTTGGGTCTTTGTATGGTTTAGGTATCAGAGTAACTGTGGGTTCATAGAACAAATTGTGTAGAGTCCTTTCTGTTTCTATTTTGTGGAATATTCTGAGGAGTATTGATATTAGGTCTTCTTTGAAGGTTTGTTAGAACTCTGCACTAAACCCATCTGGTCCTGGGCTTTTTTTTTTTTTGGTTGGCAGACCGTTAATTACTGTTTCTAATTCTTTTGGGGATATGGGACTGTTTAGATCATTAATCTGATTCTGATTTAACTTTGGAAGCTGGTATCTGTCTAGAAAATTGTCCATTTCATCCAGCTTTTCCAGTTTTGTTGAGTTTAGGCTTTTGTAATAGGAGCTGATAATTTCTTGGCTTTCCTCAGTTTCTGATGTTATGTCTCCCTTTTCACTTCTTATTGTGTTAATTAGGATTCTGTCTCTAGGCCTTCTAGTTAGTCTGCTTAAGGGATTATTGATTTTGTTGATTTTCTCAAAGAACCATCTCTTGGTTTGGTTGATTCTTTTTGTGGTTCTTTTTGTTTATATTTGGTTGATTTCAGCCCTGATTTTCATTATTTCCTGCCATCTACTCCTCTGGGGTGAATTTGCTTCTTTTTATTCTAGATCTTTCAGGTGTGCTGTCAAGCTGCTAGGTTATGCTCTCTCTAGGTTCTTTTTGGAGGCACTTAAGAGCTATGAGATTTCCTCTTAGGACTGCTTTCATTGTGTCCCATAAGTTTGGGTATGTTGTTCCTTTATTTTCATTAAACTCTAAAAAAAAGTCTTTAATTGCTTTCTTTATTTCTTCCTCGACCAATTTATCACAGAGTAGAGTGTTGTTCAGTAAAAAGAAGGTGGGGAGGACTCTGGGGCCCTGGGGAAGAACTGAAGGAAAAAGATGCCCACACCCCGCTAGAGTTTCCCTATTCTCTGGTCAGTCAGGCGTGGGAGGGCTGCTATCTACCCTATCCACTCACTCCTGGGTGGCCATTCCTCTATCCCACTCTTCAGGGGGTGGTCAAGTGGCAGCCCTGCCTGGGGACCCCTCCAGAGCTACTTTGCTAAAGCCACCAGGGTTGTGGGAGAGAGGGAAGAGGGAAGAAGTTCCCAACACTGACCAGAGTGCGCAGTGGAACTTGAAGGAGCAGAGCAGGGACTCTATGGTTTTAGAGCTTTATTATAGAAATACAGGGGAAAGAGAGAAGGTAGAAGGGAGGGAGGGAGAGAGAGAGAGAGAGAGGAAGAAAGAAGAAGACAAAGAGAAAGGGAAGAGGAGAGAGAAGTGAGAGAAGAGAGGTGAGAGGACAAAGGAATAAGAGAGCAAGGTAAGGGCTGAGCCCCCCTTTTTATTGTCTTCACTGTTGCTAGGTAACTGGGGAGGAGTTTAGCCTGAAGGTCAGAAGTTTGGGCCATTTGCTTACGTGACTACTGACCATGTTTCTCTTGTGGGGGTTGTGGGAGGTGGTTCCTTAGGCAGGGGCTGGAGTTCCAGGAGCATGAGGGAACGCCTACCATGTCATGTAAGTGAATTATGATCATCAGGGTTCAGATCTCAGCTCGACTGGAGACCAGCCTGCAATTCCCAACATGTGGGCTTTCTATTATTAATGTTGTTATTGAAGATCAGCCTTAGTCTGTGGTGATCTGATAGGGTGCATAGGATTATTTCAATTTTCTTGTATCTGTTGAGGCTTGGTTTTTGTTTTTTTGTTTTTTTTTCCTATTATATGGCCAATTTTGGAGAAGGTACCATGAGGTGCTGAGAAGAAGGTTTATTCTTTTGTTTTAGGATGAAATATTGCATAGATATCTGTTAAATCCATTTGTTTAATAACTTTTGTTAGTTTCACTATGTCTCTGTTCAGTTTCTGTTTCCATGATTTGTCCATTGATGAGAGTGTGGTTTCAGTCTTCCACTATTATTGTGTGAGGTACAGTGTATTTTTTGAGCTGCAGTAAAGATTCTTTAATGAATGTTGGGGCCCTTGCATTTGGAACATAAATGTTCAGAATTTTGAGTTCATCTTGGTAAATTTTACCTTTGATGAGTATGAAGTGTCCCTCCTTATATTTTCTTAATTTTAGGTTGAAATTCGATTTTATTTGATATTAGAATGGCTACTCCAGCTTGTTTCTTGGGACCATTTGCTTAGAAAATTGTTTTCCAGCCATTTTATCTGAGGTAGTGTCTGTCTTTGTCACTGTGTTAGGTTTCCTGTACGCAGCAAAATGTTGGATCCTGTTTACGTAATCTTTCTATTAGTCTATGTCTTTTTATTGGGGAGTTGAGCCCATTGATATTAAGAGGTATTAAGGAAAAGTCATTGTTGCTTCCTGTTATTTTTGTTGTTAGAGTTGGGATTCTGTTCATGTGGCTATCTTTTTTTAGGTTTGTTAAAAGATTACTTTCTTGCTTTTTCTCAAGCATAGTTTCCCTCCTTGTGTTAAAGTTTTTCCTTTATTATCCTTTGAAGGGCTGGATTTGTGGAAAGATATTGTGTAAATTTATATTTTTCTTGGAACATCTTGGTTACTCCATCTACGGTAATTGAGAATTTTGCTGGGTATAGTAGTAGCCTGGGCTGGCATTTGTGTTCTCTTAGGGTCTGTATAACATCTGCCCAGGATCTACTGTCTTTCATTGTCTCTGGTGAGAAGTCTGGTGTAATTCTGATAGGTCTGCCTTTGTATGTTACTTGACTTTTTCCCTTAGTGCCTTTAATACTCTTTCTTTGTTTTGTGCATTTGGTGTTTTGATTATGTGACAGGAGGAATTTCTTTTCTGGTCCAAAGTATTTGGAGTCTGTAGGCTTCTTGTATGTTCATGGGCATCTCTTTCTTGAGGTTGGGGAAGTTTTCTTTCAGAATTTTGTTGAAGATATTTACTGGCCCTTTAAGTTAGAAATCTTCCTTATTGTCTATACCAATTATCCTTAGGTTTGGTCTTCTCATTGTGTCCTGGATTTCCTGGATGTTTTGGGTTAGGATCTTTTTGCATTTCACATTGTCTTTGATTGTTGTGTCAATGTTTTCTATGGTATCTTCTGTGCCTGAGATTCTCTCTTCTGTTTCTTGTATTCTGTTGATGATGCTTGTATCTATGCTCCTGCCTTCTTTCCTGGGTTTTCTATCTCCAGGGTTGTCTCCCTCTGTGATTTCTTTATTGTTTCTACTTCCAAGGAGAAGGAAGACCAAAGTGTTGATACTTCAGTCCTTCTCAGAAGGGGGAACAAAATACCCATGGAAGGAGTTACAGAGACAAAGTGTGAAGCAGAGACTGGAGGAATGACCACCCAGAGACTGCCCAACCTGGGCATCCATCCTATATACAATCATCCAAACCAGACACCCTTGTGGATTCCAACAAGAGCTTGCTGACAGGAGACTGATATAGCTGTCTCCCGAGAGACTCTGCCAGTGCCTGACAAATACAGAAGTGGATGCACATAGCCATCCATTGGATGGAACACAGGGTCCCCAATGAAGGAGCTAAGGAAAGGACCCAAGGAGCTGAAGAAATTTGCGGCTCCATAGGAGAAACAACAATATGAACTAACCAATATCTTCAGAGCTCCCTGGGACTAAACCACCAACCAAGGAAAACACATGGTGGAACTCATGGCTCTAGTTGCAAATGTAGCAGAAGATTGCCTAGTTGGTCATCAATGGGAGGAAACTCCATTGGTCCTGGGAAGGTTATATGCCCCAGTATAGGGGACTGTGAGTGCCATGAAGAGTGAGTGGGCAGATTGGTGAGAGGAGGAGGGGAGAAGGGATAGGGGTTTTTCAGTAGGGAAACTAGGAAAGGGAATAACATTTGAAATGTAAATAAAGAAAATATCTAATAAAAAATTGGGTTTATAAATGTCCAAGAACGAATTAGCTGTCTGATTCTCATACACTTCAAATACATTTCTTTATGGGAAAAAAAAAGAATGAGGACATTATGAATTTTGCAAGTAAGTGGATGGAAGTAGAAAATATTATCCTGAGTGAAGTATCTCAGACCCAAAAGGGCATGCATGGTATGTACTCAACTAACAAGTGAATGTTAACCATAAAAGTACAGAATACCTAAGATACAATCCACAGAACTCAAGAAGGTTAACAAGCAGAAGGTCTAAGTGAGGATGTTTAAATTCCACTTGGGAAGGGAGAAGAAAGCAATCACAGGAGGCAGAGGGAAGGAGAGAAGGATCTGGGTGGGAAAGGGAAGGGGGAGGGTAAAGGGGGAAGAAGATCAGGTATGGGGGTGGGGGAGACAGAGAAGCCCTGAAGGCCAACAGAATGAATGGAAATATATAACTTCAGAGGTGAGGGGTGGACCCTCCAGGAAGTACCAGAGACTTGGGCAGTGAGAGACTCTCAGGACTCAAAGGGAGGAACGTTAGATGAGATGTCCAGTGGGGAGAGGGCACTTGTAGAGTCCACCTCTAGTAGAAGGATGGGGTTGCCATCCCACAGTCAAAAACTCTGACCCAGAATAGTTTCTGTCTAAAAGAACTGCAGGGACTAAAATGGAGAAGAAATTGAGGGAAAGGGGGGACCAGTGACCAGACCAACTTTGGATCCATCTCAAGGGGAGGCCTAACAATATTACTGGTGCTATGGTGTTCTTAAAGACAGGAGCTTAACGTGGCTGTCCTCTGAGCGGCCCAACAAGCAGCTGAGACAGAAGCTGATAGTTACACCCAACTGTTGCGGCCTGCCCGCAGTCCACAACACGAACGGTTCAACTGAGAATGGCAGTTCGAACTGAAAAGAGAGGAATCTAGACGGGGCGGAAGAAAGAATGGAGCCAAGACAACATACATTCTGTTTAAGGCTCAATTTTACTATTTTCAGACACTCAGTTATAAAGGAAGGGGGAGGGAACCCAATATCCCGCCAAGTAACTCAGGGTCCAGTAGCAGGACGAACAAGTGTGTGCCTCCAGGCAGCAAAGGCAGGTTCCAACAGTAGGCGTGGCAGGACGAATGAGCCGGTAGCTCCACCCTTGAGCAAGCAGGTTCCAGGCTGGGGGAAGGGAGGCCACACCCAACCAGTGGTCCAAAGTGGGGAGCCCTGTGGTTGATTTAGGGGAAAGGGTGGAAGAAGGTGAGGAGGAGGGTGAGCCCACAGGAAGACTAGCAGTTTCAACTAACCCAGACCCCTGAGATCTCTCAGACACTGAGCCACCAGTCAGCATACAGGAGCTAGTTCAAGGCCCTTGGTACATATACAGCAGAAGACTGCCTGGTCTGTCATCAGTGGGAGAAGATGTGCCTAACTTTATCCTTGAGAGACTTGAGGCCCCAGCGTGTAGGGTGGCCTGGTGCAGGAGGAGGGTGGACATCTTCTTGGAGACAGAGGGGAGGAGGAATGGGATGAGTAACTGTGGGAGGGCAGACCAGGAGGGGGAGTAACAACTGGAGTGTAAAAAAAAAAAAAGGTAATAAAAAATAAAAATAGTAAAACTTTAGGATAGCTAAACAAATTTTTTATGAATAATAAACTGTTGGAAGAAATCACCATCCTCAATCTCAAAATTATGTGTAATTTTGGACATAATCGACCCTGTCTACTAACCATGAGAACTGTTTAGGCTGTACTCAATGATGATGTGAAGTATAGTTGTGAATGACCCAATATTTGTAAATAGAAACTTTGATGGCTATTCTCGGTTGTCAATTTGACTAAACTTGGAATTAACTAAAACCCAAGTGGCTGGGTAAATCTGTGAGGAAATACTTTAATTAAATCATTTAAACTAGAAAGAGTCACTTTTGGTACAGATCATTTGAAATGGGAAGATTCTATTTTAATCTGGTCCACACCTTCTTCTGGCAGCACATAGAAAGGATATGGAAGAAGTAAGGGTCTTAAGATATCCAGCCTCATTAGCAGATCAACTGCTGGATTCTTGGAACTTCTCTTGGAATACAACTGTTGGGCAATCTGGACCATAGCCTATAAGTATACATAGAAATTATCTCATACTTTTCTATTGTTGTGAAGAGACACCATGCCCACAACAGTTTGTGTAAGAAAAGGGTGAGTCTATGACCATCATGGCAGGACACATACAATCAAGCAAGCAGGCATGGTGCTGGAGCAGGTGGAGAGGCAGATACTGAGCACAATCCAGGTGAACTCTACAGGATTTTCATAAATTTTATGTACATATTCAAATATTGGAAACAGGTCCTGCTGAGGTAGAGTTATGTACATAGGTGGTATATCTAGCACTGAATATGGGTCTCTGTTTTATTCTCTTTCTTAAGGCCATTGTGGTTTTTGAGGTCCTTGATAACTTTCTTTACTAAAACCTTTAACCTGTGCCGATTCTATTTATTGTTGAAGTTTTAATAGTTTTACTCTTTGAAAAAGAGAGTTGATCCTTCAACAAATAAGCATAATTCATTCTCTTAATAAGTTTGTTGAACTTTTTCCAGTGCCAAAGTTTAGGAAGATAAGCCTTTGTCAGCTCATGGAAAACTGGTACATCTTGCATTCAAGAAAATGGTTACCTCCCACTCAGTGTGCCATTATATTTCATCAAAAAATATAGCAGCAGATATCAATCAATGAGACTTAACTATCTGGGAACTTCTTTGTATTGAAAGTACTCAGTATCTTCTAAGTCACAATGAAACAGTTAAAGAACCTTATGCATACACCATTTAAAAACAGCAAGTACTAGATGTTGTTAGTTTGGGGATCTTGACTTTTTCCATACTGTAAATGTACTCCGGAGTGCAACATAAATGAAAACTTTGGAAAAGTAAAATCTTATCGGTGTATGCTTTGCAAACATTGAGTTTATTGGTTATTGCCTTAAAAAGTTCTGGTGGAGATATGCCATTTTCTTCTCCATTCTGTGTTAATCAAGTTGGGTACATTAATCACCTAGTCAAGGAACCATGCCTCCAGAAGTTTGATTCACCTTATTATCTTCGTCACTCTAAGGACGAAGATAATAATCCCTTTAATGAGATCCTTCCCAGAATTCCAGTCCCCTTAAGGTAGTTTCTGTAAGTCTCCATGAGGTTCTGTTGGAAGTACCAATTTTCTGAGGAAGGTGGATTCAGAACAATTTAACTTTTTCTTTCTCTTCACTTCTGTGTCTCTCTTTTAGGTATTAGCCAGAGCTAAGGTCTTGTACTCTGGGCTTCTATATCTTCTTCCCCATCTTTGCTATGAAGTTACCAGCCCATAATGTGGCTAACCTCCATGCCTAATGCTTTTTCTTTCTCTTAAGTTTCTGTCTAAGGATCTATAATAAACTTATCTCAAAAAGTGAAAAGCAATCAGGATAACATTAAATGCTGATGTTATTTCTTAGCAGTCAAGAAGAAACACGTGGCTACTACTAATCACAAAATGCTACATTATCAGAGAAGGGGACCTACTCCTCTAGAATTTTATACTCATTTCATCTCAGCATTAGACTATTGAGAACAATCTTCTCCATAGCCCATAGAATTAAGAAGCAAATAATTTTACTCCAATAAATTATCTTTCTAACCCCTTGTGATTCTGCTCTGAAGCATAAAAGTACTTGAGAATTATAGCAAAAGGTGATATTTTTAACTAACTGCTAACTATATGTCTAATTCTATTAAAATTTTATGGCTTGGTCATACTAAATAATTTCCCACGAATAAAGATTTATAAAAGCATTCCCCTGTACTGAGGCATATAAAGTTTGCAAGACCAATGGGCCTCTCTTTCCACTGATGGCTGACTAGGTCATCTTCTGAACGCCAGGGACAAGAAGTGGGAGTTGGGGGGGAGGGGAGTGTGTGTGTGGGGGTTGGGGGACTTATGGGGTAGTATTGGATATGTAAATGAAGAAAATACCTAATTAATAAAAAAAATTTTAAAAAAGAAACATAAAACAAAGAAAGCAGAAAAATAAAGAACTGAAAAGGAGGAAAATGCTTTAGTAAAAAAAAAGATTTATAAAAGCAAAAGACTATGGCTAGTAAAATACAAGAGAAAAATATATCTTGCATACTGTTCATGTTGTTCCTAATGTTTAAAATCATGTAGTCTAAACATCTCTTTAGATTATGTGTATAATGCCAAGTCAGGTCCTACAATCACATTTTCAATATGTTCTTTCCAAGCACTTTCTTCAAGAGGGATATTCATATTAAGTTTCTAGAAAAGGTTTGAAATAAAGCACCAATATCCTATAACAGGGCAGCAGACTGTCTATAGATTTCTGGAGTAACTGACTCTTGAATGACTACATTTATTCTTCATTAAGGAGTCTTTTGCTATGATCCAATTAGTGTCGGAGAATATATATGCTTTATTATCCAACTCATATTAATCCAAACTAATCAGACCAGTGCCCCTTAAACAGACGGCCGACTTAGTAATTTAGAAATTTACAAGACCGTAACTAATGGGAGGAATGAAAACATTACCACCAGATTGACATGGGCAGCAAAATAATTCTTTGAAATCATGGAAAATATTCACTGTATGTCAAATATTACTATGGCTATATCATTTATATGAAATTAAGCTACATATATTCAATCAACTCTAAAAAATAGCTTCAGAAATATACTCCATGGGTTTTTGCATACATCAGAATAGATTATAGATATGTAGTGTTTTTAAATAAATTTATTTTTGTGGTTGGTAAGGTCACCCAAATTTCATTTTGCAAGACTGCCCCACATGTTATGGGACTCTTAGCATACCTGGCCCTTACTATCTATCACAATGATGATAATCATTCTGATGGGCAAAAGAACCCCATATCTTACTTTTTAGATGGAGTGATTTCTCATCTTAACTGAGCTCCTTGGTTGGTTTTAGATGAAATGGATCAAGAAGTTAAAAGTCTCTTCCTTCTGTATAGCATGCATACCTTCTCTTGGCACTTTCTGTGATTATTTGGACAAAACTTTCTTTCTTTAGGTAGTTTCTTGGTGGTCAATGCCATAGATACAGACATCTTGTAGGAGACTTTCTGGGTACAAGAATGGAATTCATTTAGAAGACTCCTAAGCAGCCCCTAATTGATTTGCTAGCATAGCCAGTAAGTTGCAGTATACATTTTTTTAATAGTCAGAATCTTTTCCCAAGATGCTAATGCTACACTATAGCTCCATGAAAATTTAAGGATAAAAGTGAGCTACTCTGATAGAAATGGTAATGTCGGTAATGAAACGGTAATGACAGTAGAAAGGCTCAAGAGATCCCTGCCTGCCTATCTTGCTTGAACTCTGTGAAACAGCCCATGAAGATAACTATGAAGGTCGAAGACTCCAGGAAGTACAAACTATAGCTCTGATTGTCTAGGCTGTTACAGTTTTGTTTTATCAGTAAGAAAAATACAATGGACATTCTAGTCTAGTGTGTGTTCTCAGGATTCTTCAATGGTAGATTAAAAATGGTACTTGAAACTAATCAAGTGAAAGATCTGTATGATAAGAACTTTGAGTCTCTGAAGAAAGAAATAGAAGAAGAAGAACCCAGAAGATGAAAAGATCTCCCATGCTCATGAATTGGCAGGATTTATATAGTAAACATGACTGTCTCACCAAAAACAATCTACAGATTCATTGCAATCTCCATCAAAATTCCAATGCACTTCTTCACAGAGATAGAAAGGGCAATTTGCAAATTCATCTGGAATAACAACAACAACAACAACAACAAAAAAACAGTATAGCAAAAACTATTCTCAACAATTAAAGAACCTCTGGGGGAATCACCATCCCTGACCTCAAGCTGTACTACAGAACAATTGTGAAAAAAACCCGCATGGTATTGGTACAGTGACAGGCAGATACATCAGTGGAATAGAATTGAAGACTCAGAAAAGAACCCACACATCTATGGCTAATTGATCTTGACAAAGGATCTAAAACCATCCAGTGGAAAAAAAAACAGCATTTTAAACAAATGGTGCTGGTTCAACTGTCGGTTAGCATGTAGAAGAATGAGAATTGATCCATTCTTATCTCCTTGCACAAAGCTCAAGTCTAAGTGGATCAAAGACCTCTACATAAAACCAGAGATACTGAAATTAATAGAGGAGAAAGTGGGGAAAAGCCTAGAAGATATGTGCACAGGGGAAAAATTCTTGAACAGAACACCAATGGCTTGTGCTGTAGGATTGAGAATTGACAAATGGGATTTCAAAAAATTGCAAAGCTTCTGTAAGGCAAAGGACACTGTCATAAGACAAAACAGCAATGAGCAGATTGGGAAAAGATTTTTACCAATCTTAAATCTGATAGGGGGCTAATATACAATATATATATAAAGAACTCAAGAAGTTGGACTCCAGAAAACCAAATTATCCTATTAAAAATGGGGTACAGAGCTAAACAAAGAATTCTCACCTGAGGAATACCGAGTGGCTGAGTAGCACCTAAAAATATTCATCATCCTTAATCATCAGGGAAATGCAAATCAAAACAACCCTGAGATTCCACCTCACTCCAGTCAGAATGGCTAAGATCAAAACCTCAGGTGACAGCAGATGCTGGTGAGAATGTGGAGAAGGAAGGACACTCCTCCATTGTTGGTGGGATTGCAAGCTTGTACAACCACTCTGGAAATCAGGCTGGCAGTTCCTCAAAAATTGGACATAATATTACCTGAGTATCCAGAAATACTACTCCTGGGCATATACCCAGAAGATACTCCAGCAGGTAATAAGGACACATGCTCCACTATGTTCATAGCAGTCTTATTTATAATAGCCAGAGCTGGAAAGAATCCAGATGTCCTTCAACAGAGGAATGGATACAGAAAATGTGGTACATTTACACAGTGGAGCACTATTCAGCTATAAAGAAAAAAAAACCAACGAATTTATGAAATTCTTACGCAAATGGATAGATCTGGAAGATGTCATCTTGAGTGAGGTAACCCAATCACAAAAGAACAGACATGATATGCACTCACTGATAAGTAGATATTAGCCCAGAATCTCACAATACCCAAGATACAATTCATAAACCACATGAAACTCAAGAAGGAAGACCAAAGTGTGGATACTTCAGTCTTTCTCAGAAGGTGGAACAAAATACCCATGGAAGGAGTTACAGAGACAAAGTATGAAGCAGAGACTGAAAAAAATGATCAATCAGAAACTGACCCACCTGGGGATCTATCCCATATACAACCTCCAAACCCAGACATTATTCTGAATGCCAACAAGTGCTTGCTGGCAGGAGCATGATGTAGCTGTCTCCTGAGAGGCTCTGCCAGTGCCTGACAAATATAGAAGTGAATGCTCACAGCCATCCATTCGATGGAGCACAGGATCCCCGATGAAGGAGTTAGAGAAAGTACCCATGGAGGTGAAGGGGTTTACAGCTCTATAGGAGGAACAACAATATGAACTAACCAGTACCCCCAGAGCTGCCTGGGACTAAACCACCACCCAAAGAATACACATGGTGGGACTCATGGTTCCAGCTACATATGCAGCAGAGGATTACCTAGTTGGTCATCAATGGAGGAGAGGTCCTTGGTCTTGTGAAGGCTCTATGCCCCAGTGTAAGTGAATGCTAGGGCCAGGAAGTGGGAGTGGGTTGTTTGGAGAGCAGGAGGAATGGGGAGGGAATAAGGGGAGGGAGTTTTCAGATCGAGGCCAGGAAAGGGGATAACATTTGAAATGTAAATAAAGAAAATATCTAATAAAATAAAATAAATTAAAATAAATTAAAATAAAATAAAATAAAATAAAATAAATGGTACTTGAATTTAGAAACTCATACCTGCCTCCCTTTTCTTTCAACATTTGGGTTACTCCTGATGAAAAAAATGATACTTCTCTCCTGAAACTGTGCTTTAGGGTAGAAGGATGGGAGTATGTACTGCCACTGTAGGACCCTAAACTATCTTGGATGTTTATCAGTGCTTCCTCCTACACAATTCTATGGCCTCTGCCCACGTCTGACTACATATTTCAGTATCTTCAACTGTTTATGTTAGAGGCATATAGTTTAAAGATGGTTTTCCATTGTTTTTTCTTAATCTCTCTCTCTCTCTCTCTCTTTTCTTTATTTACATTTAAAATATTATCCCATTTCCCGGTTTCCCCCCTTCAGAAACCTTCTATCCCATCCTCCATTCACCTGCCTCTTTGAGGGTGTTCTTACAGCCACCTGTCCACTTCCACTTTCCTGCCCTCACTTCCCCTACACTGGGGTATCTATGGAGCCTTCACAGGACCAAGGACCTCTCCTCCCATTGATGCTTGACAAGGCCATCCTTTGCTACATATACACTTGGATACGTGAGTACTCATTGGTTGATGGCTTAGTCCCTGGTACCCCTGGAGTGTCTGGTTGGTTGATATTGTGGGTTTTCCTATGAGGTTGCGAACCCCTTCAACTCCTTCAGTCCTTTCTCTAACTTCTCTATTGGGGACCTGGTGCTCAGTCCAGTGGTTGGTTGCAAGTATTCATTTCTTTGTAAGGCTCTGGCAGAGCCTCTCAGGAGACAGCCATATTAGGATCCTTTCAGCATGCACTTCTTCACATCCACAATAGGGTCTGGGTTTGGTAACTGTATATGGGTTGAATTTCCAGGTGGGATAGTCTCTGGATAGTCTTTCCTTCAGTCTCTGCTCTACACTTTATCTCCATATTTGCTCCTGTGAGTGTTTTGTTCTCCTTCTAAGAAGGACCAAAGCACCCACACTTTGGTCTTCCTTCTTCTTGAGCTTCATGTGGTCTGTGAACTGTATCTTGGGTATTCTGAACTTCTGGGCTAATATCCACTCATCAGTGAGTGCATACCATGTCTGGTCTTTTGTTGTTGGGTTAACTTACTCAGGATGATATTTTCTAGTTCTATCCATTTGCCTAATAATTTTATGAATTTATGGTTTTTAATAGCTGAGTAGTACTCCATTGTGTAAATGTACCACATTTTCTGTATCCATTCCCCTGTTGAGGGACATCTGGGTTCTTTCCAGCTTCTGGCTATTATAAATAAGGCTGCTATGAACATAGTGGAGCATGTGTCCTTATTACCTGCTGGAGTATCTTCTGGGTATATGCCCAGGAGTAGTATTTCTGGATACTCAGGTAGTACTATGTCCAATTTTTGAGGAACTGCCAGCCTGATTTCCAGCATGGTTGTATCAGCTTTTAATCCCTCCAGCAATATACAAGTGTTCCTCTTTCTTCACATCCTTGCCAGCATCTGCTGTCACCTGAGTTTTTTATTTTAGCCATTCTGACTGCTGTGAGGTAGAATCTGTGTTGTTTTGAATTGTATTTCCATGATGACTAAGGATATTGAACATTTTAAAAATAATTAATTAATCTTTTTACACTCCATATCCCCCCCATCCACTCTCTGACTGTTCCACATCCCATACCCCCTCCCCATGCCCCTGTTTCCATATGGATGTCCCCAGCCCCCATCCTGCCTGACCTCAAACTACCTGGTGCCTCCAATCTTTTGAGGGTTAGGAGCATCATCTCCCAATGAACACAGATCTGGAAGTCCTCTACTGTATATGTGTGTTGGGAGCTTCATATCAGCTGGCGTATGCTGCTGGTTTGGTGGTCCAGTTTTTGAGAGATCTCAGAGGTCCATATTAATTGAGACAGTTGTACCTCCTACAGGATCCTCAGCTTCCTTCAGCCTTCCCTAATTCAACAATAAGGGTCAGCTGCTTCTGCCCATTGGCTGGGTGCAAATATCTGCATCTGATTCTTTTAGCTGTTTGTTGCGTCTTTCAGAGGGCAGTCATGAAAGGTCTGTTTTTCTGAGTGCTCCATAGCCTCAGTTATAGTGTCAGGCCTTGGGACCTCCCTTTGAGCTGGATCCCACTTTGGGTCTGTGGCTGGACCTTCTTTTCCTCAGGCACCTCTCCATTTCAAGCCATGTCATTCTTCCAGACAGGAACAATTGTGGTTCAGAGTTGTGACTGTGGGATGGCAACCCAGTCCCTCACTTGATGACCTGTTTTCTTGCTGGTGGTGGGCTTTCACTCTCCCTATTGTATGACATTTCATCTAAGGTCCCTCCCTTTGAGTCCTGAGAGTCTCTCACCTCCCAGATCTCTGCTGCATTCTGGAGGGTCTCCCCAACCTCCTATTTCCCGAGGTTGCCTTTTTCCATTCTTTCTGCTGGCTCTCAGGGCTTCATTCCTTTTCCCTCACCCAATACCATATCAGGTTCTCCTCTCCTCCCTACCCCCTCGTCCACTTTCCCTCCTAGCTCCATGCCCCTTTAGGTGCTTCAGGGCCATTTGACATTCCTCAGTTGAAAATTCATTTTTAGATCTGTACCACATTTTTAATAGGGTTGGTTATTTGATTCTTGGGAGTCTAACTTCTTGAGTTCTTTGTATACATTGGATCTCTCTTTATTGTTGAATTTTATTGTGACAGCTTATGTATTTTGATTTTTTTTTTTAATTCTGAGGCCTGTTTCTGTGTTTCCATTCATGTAACTTCTGTGGTTATCTGTAGGTAGATCCAGAGGGATACCTGCAACAAAGCTAAGATATCAAAACAAACAAACAAACAAACAAACAAACAAATAAACAAAAAAACTGTAAGCTTTTATTTTGTAGTCATATTCCCAGCAATTGGTAATATGAATGACTAATAGAATTATGTTCCCTATCAGTCCTTAGTGGTGCATTTTCAAATCAGAAAGGAGAATTTTTGACTGGAATAGAACTGAAGCAGCTGTGCTCTCTGAGATCACTACTTCTCTTCATGGGAAATATTCACTGCCATCCCATTACATGATGGGTAGGAAACAGTTGACCACACTATACTAAGAGGATAGATTCTGCTATGCTTTTTCTTTCTTTTAAGGTTCAACAAAGGCAAAACATCCTTTCCTTTAATAAACCCACATTCCCCTCCCCCTATATTCTCACTTTTGAAATTTAGTTGCCCATTTATTTACTTTTTAGGTCTCCACATTAGCTCTTGTATACTTATTCTTACCTTTTTAAAAATTGTAAAAAAAAATCTATTAAATATATAAAATGAAGGTTTATTGACAGCAGATCTCAGGCAGTAAGGAGCTAAGCAAGAACTATGCTATGGGGTGACATTCTAGAGGTCTAGATGTCCCTCTGTGTGGACCGTTCTCTTTCTATAATTCAAATAAAAGGGCTTGAGAATTTGATCTATTTTTGGCATCTTTGGTTTGCAAGATTTTGTTGTCTGTAGGTGTAAAAATACTCACCATTCCAGGTCTCTTTTATTTAAGAGAATCAGTAGACTTACACCCTCATCTTAATATCTTTGTGACACATTCTTTCAGTATATGGCATAAAATATTCTGAAGACCACCACCACCACCACCACCACCACCACCAAAAAGCTTACTTTTAACATCTCTTGGTTTGCCTGTTCCATAGACCTTACTTGAAAGGTTTATTTAGGAAGTGGTGAAATCTGCTTAGGACTTACATTTTTTTTGCTTGCTTCAACCTCTTCTATAAGAAAGCTTCACCAAGATATGTGTGTTGCTATTAATAAAGTAGCTGTTGTCCTTTGCATGGAATTTCAACAGATAATTTGACTGACAACCCAGAAGAGGGGAAGACAAAATTCAAGATGAGGGCAGCATTAATTTGAACAAAAACATCCTATAACAGAGGCAATGAGCACAGTGCTATGCTGCCTAGTTCAACTATCATGATGTCATCAGCTTGTCAGAGTATGTCTTCCATGAAACATTATATGTAATGTATATATATATGTATACATAACATTCCATGATTACTAATATCAATCTTCCCTCTGTCCTAGATTGAGTAAAATGTCTGTTTCCAAGTAGTAGCAACATGTCTTCCAAATGTGCCTGGTAAGTGTTATTATTAAAGTTATTATTAAAGTTAACCAAGTTATTATTTGGTTTAAAAGCAGATATAGAAGAGCAAAAATAAATGTGTCATTACAATAGAAACTGAGATAGCTTTACTTTCTTGACAATTTTAATGGGCTACATGAGACCACTAGCTGGGTTTGAAGTGTGCTGAAGGATTTGGGAAAACTAAATAGTCTTGATGGTCAGTCTAATCATTAGCATGTATCACCCATAAGTGGTAGGCTCCAAGAATTTCAGTGCTGTCCTCAGAATCACAGAGTTATGAACTCCAGTGCTCTAACTTGGATTGAACCCATATTATTCACTGAGTCATTTCCCTAGCTCTCATAGCCTTTTTGAGTGAATCAAATTACAATAGATTATGAGTATGAATGAATAAAATTTGTCTGTCACTCAAATGTCTAACATGTTACTTTATAAAAACAACCATAATTAAAGATCAGATTTGACTTAGATAACACACCAGCAAACTTACACACAAACACTGAAAATTATTTATTGTGAAAAGTTTGCATAATTGCTTTCTGAGTTGGCATGGCCACCAGTTCAAACACAGACAATTCAAAAACTAAGTACAGCAAAAGGCTGAGACCATGTAGTATATTCGAAAAGTCCGAGACTGTGCAAGTATTTTATAAAAGTCTGAGATCACACTGTGAATGAGTTGAATTTAACTTGAAATTAGTTTAGTATACCAACAATGTTTTATTGATTAAAATGTGCTTGCTATTTTATTTGGTTGATACTCAGCATGGGTTTGATCCACCTAACTTTAATTCAGATTTTATAGGGAGGATCTGTAGCTTCCTGTATTTCATAATTTTCTGGTACTTTATTGAAGACAATCTTAATGTAGTCTACTTATAAACAATAAATTGCATATAAGATGATATATTAAACCTCTATCTTCTAGCTGGCAACTCTCCAAAATCAATACTAGTCACATTTTGCAAAGCGAGTAGAAGTAATTTGTGCAGTTCTGAAGGACTGGTGACTCAGCAGTAGTGAAGGCCAGACCCAAGGCCTAGTTGAGCTCACAATGGGTCTTTCAATGTGATTGTTGTCATTAGTAGGACTTGTCCTTATCATGGGTTGGACTCTCCAGCTGTACTCCTCTCCAACACTAACATTTCTTTCCAGACTAAAGTTCTAATTGAAGGTCCACATTCACACAATGAAAAACAGAAAGTTTCCTTTCTGGTGCTAGCTGTGAAGTTAAATGGTGTCTATGTTATGACCAGATGGGAACACATCAATTATCAGAACAGAGTGTTCCTGTTATCATCAATAACGAATAACTCTTGTTTCATTAAAATGCATTTCTAGAGATTTCATAGATTTATGATGCTATGAGGACATTAAAACCTCCCATAGATATCTATAAATCAAGGAAGTAAAGTCTCTAAGTACTATTCAAAACAAAAAGACACAGACAGGATAATACCCAGGAATGGGAAGCCCTTCCCACTGATCAGACCTTTACTGTATGAAGGACACTTACCAAGGGATTTCATTTGCTGCTTCTAAAACTGGTCAGCGTGAATTTGTGCCTTTCCTTTATTGCAAAGCATCTTGTGACTCTGGTTTCTTGACAACTAAATGTGAGCTAAACTATGCTAACCTTTGTGGATTTTGTTGTGTCTCATTTCCTGTCTTTTCTTAAGTTCTAGCAGTATTTTATTTGAAAGATCATTTCCAAAGGATATTTTTAGTGGTACGGATAAGAAAATCTCCAGCAAAGGTCAGATCTTTCACTGTTTTAATTAAATTGCAGCTGAAAAAGATTCTATCATGTGGGTGGCTAGCCAACTCACTCTTCTGCAATATACACAAGGGTAGCACAATTCCCTTCATTACCATACCTGTGTAAGAGTGATGTGGGCAACCAGGACTGGGTTTTGATTTGAAATGAGACTTGATAATTACTTAGTTTTTCTTCAGAGATGCTAAGGGATATTTAATAATATTTTACAGAAATGTTGTGGTTATAATTATTTCTTTATAGTGGTATAATATTTCATTCCTTTGTCTTCAGACGTGAGTAGGTAGTTTCTACACAATAGGGTGTTGTTAGTCACTAAATGCCTCCAACATAAATCCTTCCAGTAACTTTCAGAAATACATCTCTATTGGAAAATATCCATAGCACTCCATACCTTATCATGTATTCTCAAGAGGACAAACTTGTTAAGAGTCCATGTCAAAAGCAAATATTACACAAAATTCAGAAAAGATGTTTTATTTCAAGGAAGAAATACCATTAGAGTATTTTTGCAGTATCGAGGCTGAGATGAGGGTCAAACACTAATGCTCTTATACTAATACTTCCTCATTTATGCTACATTTATGTATGGCTCACCACATGGCAACTATTCTGGTGCACAGATGATCCATTTTTTTTGCATTATGTACTCAGCAGGCAGTCATGAATTTTACTTTATTTTAAATTGGCTTTCTTGGGTTCCAAATTAGTTACTAACATCTTTATTTAGTCATAGAACACTTTCTCAAAATTGCTTTTATAAGTAAAAGGAGTTTTTTTCAGAACTTCTTATCATGTGGCTACATTTCATAAATTTATAGTAACATGCTACCTATTATTTATCATCTAAGTGTCTTTGTGTCATTATCATCTATCTATCTATCTATCTATCTATCTATCTATCTATCTATCTATCTACCTATCATCTAATATATAACCCACCCATCCATCTATCTGTGCTGGGGATGTAACTCATGGCTCCATATGTGTTAGACAAGTACTGTTGAGTTAGTCTTACCCTAAAACCAATAATTGTGACTTATTAAAACACCATTAGGACAAAAATTGTTCAAAATTAGGAAGAACAGAAAACTACATGAACATAGACTAGTGCTGGGTAATGTTTGTTAGTGATGATTTTTTTTTTTTTTGGTTTTTCGAGACAGGGTTTCTCTGTGTAGCCCTGGCTGTCCTGGCACTCACTTTGTAGACCAGGCTGGCCTCGAACTCAGAAATCTGCCTGCCTCTGCCTCCCGAGTGCTGGGATGATTTTTTAATGTGATTACATTATCTGACACACACATACACACACATATGCAGGCACATGCACACCTGCATGCACACACTCACAGATGAATAAGGAAAAGGATAGAAGAAAGAAGGAATTGAGATAGAGAGAATAGAAAGAGACAGGAAAGAATAGGGCTAGGACAAAGGGAATTAAAATATGGATATACTTTCCTGTGAGAATGACCCCAATGTCCCTACACTGCTTCTTCCATTTTCACACCTCTTTGTCTGATTGAGAACTTCTGTCTCCATGTACAAATTTACCAGGAATCCTCAATCCTAAGTAGACTGTGAAAGGTGACCATTATCACAAATGACCATCTTCAGTGGCAATCTTGTCCTTTGTGTAGCTATTTTAGTCTAAAATCTGTTTCCCTTCTCTTTATTCTCCAAAACTTTTTTTTCTCAATCCAGCAGTATAGACTGCCATAAACTTTCTAAAATAATCTCCTAATCTAGATTTCCAGTGTGATTACATTATCTGACTTCTGGTCTATTTCATTAATTATTATTTCTTCATCTATAAATTCTGTTTTATCCAATTCCAAAAACCTCAGTGCCTATCAAATGTCAATGACATTCATTGTTCTATTTGAGTCAACCTTTTCACTGACAAAGTTATTGACACACCTACTTAAGCTGTTAACACTAAAATGTTAAACTGTCCAGGAATGAATGAATCTTCTCTGTACGAAGTGCAACCATTCAAAACCACTCTGTTAATGTTCTTCTTTTAGACTGATTCAGAGTGTGTTACTATTTTCTGCAGATCCCCCAGCTCTTCAGATCTGTATTTAGTTTCTGTCTTCCCATTTGTCATAGCTTTACTCTGGATTCTAAACATCACCACTTGGTTTCCTCAACAAATTGTTCTAATTCCTGCCTCTCTGAACTGCAACCCCACATCCCACCCTACAGGCAGAATCATCTCTCTGTGATGAATCTTCCCTCTATGTTGCTCACCTCACTGACATTCTGAATGTCTTCATATTCTCAGTGTTTGGATAAAAATCCAAATTTTGTTACCTGACTAAATCCCCTTCTGTTTGAAATTTTCAAAAGTTTTTCAGTATCTTCTCTTGATTGATCAAGGACAACTCCTCCTTGTAGATCCTCTAATGAATTTACTTTCTCTAAACCTATATATGCTGTTTCAGCTGATTGGCATAGGTTTGTATCCTCTTCTTCCTGGTCAATTATGTCTCATATTGTCTTTAGGTTTCAGGTTTTCCTTCCTGTAATTTCTTTTAACTTCTCACCTTCCTTGACAGACTTTTAGGCACATGAAGACAATGTTTTATATACCTGGCTAGGAATGGTAAGCAGTCATTAATTTTGGCATGCTGGAATAGAATCATGCATTATCACTAATTTACAAAGAAAATGCATTTTTATTTTTAAGGCTCTGGAGGTTGGGAGATGTTTTAAGTCGGTAAATATTTAATAAGGGTTGTTTTGCTGCGGCCTCATGGAGAAGAGGCAAGTAAACTTGAGGAGAGAGGAGGAAAGATTATCTTTAAAATAAAATCTCACTCCAGAGATGATTAATCTTCCCCCATATACTGCATTAACACATTCAAGAATGACTACAGTTTGAAAGACCCACTTTCCAGCACTGTTGTATTTGTGATGATTAGATTATGTTAATTATGATGAGAAGTTGTTTTCAAATCATAAAACTCATCTCAATGATGATCTTCATTGTCCTTGTCTATACTTACTCTTTTGTCTCCTGTAAGAGCTCATCAGAATGTTGGTTTTTTTTTTACCATAAATATTTCTACCAACTTCCAAATCACTGCCTCTGCTACTGCCACTACCAGCGCCACCAATACCACCACCCACGAGCTCAAGATCCCATTTAATGTTCTATTCATAGCTATCTATAAGTTTTCAGTCCTGTTCCTCCCAATTTTTAATCTATGGCAATATATTTTAAAGCTACTTCCAAACTTTTAGCTACTTGTTATAGTAAAAGATGATCCACTTCTCAATATCAGTTTCCTGTTTAATTTTTTTTTTTTTTTCTGAGACAGGGTTTCTCAGTATAGCCCTGGCTGTCCTGGAACTCACTTTGTAGACCAGGTTGGCCTCGAACTTAGAAATCCGCTGCCTCTAATTTGTTATATATTCTTGTAACATAATTCTACAGAAAGATAATTTCCAAAGAAATAGATATATTTCTCATAGTTTTAGAGATGGAGAAACCTAATATAAGTGTGTCAGCATTTGGTAAGGACTTTCTTCCTATATCACTCATGGTAGAGGCAGAAGGCAAGAAAGAATAAACCTGACAGTTAGAAGAGTGAGCGGGGACAGAAACAAAGGCTAGACGTGTCTTTTTAAATTATTTACTTATTTATTTTTGGTTTTTCGAGACAGGGTTTCTCTGTGCAGTCCTGGCTGCTGGCTGTCCTGGAACTCACTCTGTAGATCAGGCTGGCCTCGAACTCAGAAATCCACCTGCCTCTGCCTCCAGAGTGCTGGGATTACAGGCCTGACTCATCTTGTCTTAAACATATATAAGGACATACCCCCACAATAACAGTCTTAACTTTTTTTTTTTTTTTTTTTTTTTTTGGTTTTTCGAGACAAGGTTTCTTTGTATCCCTGATTGTCCTGAAACTCACTTTGTAGACCAGGCTGGCCTCAAACTCAGAAATCCACCTGCCTCTGCCTTCCAAGTGCTGGGATTAAAGGCGTGCAGTACCACACCCGGCAGTATTAACCTTTTTTAAGAGGGTACAACCTTGATGATGCTATTATACTTGGGACTAGTTTAGTAACACTTGAGCTTTGTGACACATAGTTATAACGCTATATAACTCACTGAACATTTGTGCATGGTTAAACATTTTATAGACAAGCTCCATAGCAGATTTGCCTCTAAATATCCTTACTCCATTGACTTACTGTTGCCCAGTTGGTTGTCCAATAATTTAATCAAATAGACAAGCACATCTAGAATCAGATGCTGGTTATGAAGGTTCTTTTAACACTGTCCTTGAATGTTCAATGAACTGCAAAGATGAACCCAAATCTTACATGGAAAGACACTGCCCTGGGCAGAGTCTAGCAGGTGGCTTATAATGTCTTCTGGGTGATGGAGAGTGCTGGCTTGGGCTCTGTCCACCCCTTTTCTGCTCTATGTACTCCTCCTACTGCTAATGGACTACTGATTTGATTTTCTACAGTGACTGATTCATTAGTTACCTCCATTTACACCCATTTCACCCTCATCTCTTTTATTATTGGGTACTCTTTGTGCATCCCTTCATGGTCACTCCTCTACCTCCCTCTCGTCTTCTCTCCTGTCATCTCCTGTCCAGTGACACATTTCTTCCAGCAGAACCACACCTCCTAACCCTCCACAAACAGCCACCCACTTAGGACCAAGTATTTAAATGTCTGAGACTTTATGGAGGATTTCTGAATCAAACCACCTCACTATGTAAATATAGCCAAAGATGGTCTCGAACTCTCCCTTCTTCCTACCTCCCTAGTTCTGGGAGACAGGTGTGTACCACCTTATTAAAAGGGTCATTTAAAACAAACAAACAAACAAACAAACAAACAAAAAAGACAACCAAAGTTTGCTTGATGAGGAAAATCTGTACTTTTCTATCTCCCACTTCCCAATCTCTTCTGATGCCACAATCCTCATTTTAGAAACATTGATTATATGTTCCAGTATAGCATTTGTAACCTGGATACTTGAGTAAAATCAGTGCAGAAAAGTCATATTCTTTTAGCAAAAGTAATGATGAGATAATGATAACTAGGGAAAAGGACATGAAGATTTTGCAATTAACATCTTCTATAATAGCACACAATCACAGTGAGGGCATCACAACCCTGGGAGCATTGGGCATTATCATTGGAAGTTAAAGCACTATGAACCAAAATATATTGGAGGCTATTGTGAGTGATAGATAATATCTGTGAAAGCAAATTGTGAAACTGATGGTAAATTATCCTAAAAGCCAACTATTTTGTTGAGATAGGCAAAAGCCAACCTAGACTGATAGACCAATTACAAAAATATGATTAAGAAAGGGGTTGGCTACACAATGAGAATAAAGAAGCCCCATATTATGTGTGTATGTCTGTTGATCTCTCACCACTACTGCTTTCTTTATAGATATTCATCTCTTCATGGAATCTCAAAAAAAATGGTAAAAGAATCTTCCAGAAAATTGTGAATAGACTGGTTTGACTTTGACTTAAGAAACATAAAAACCTAGTTTTTTTAGGCTTCCTGTGATTGTAGAAGTTTGTGTCCTTTTTTGACATACTGATCTACCATCAACTACATCAACTACCCTAAAGAAAACAGAATTGGGGTGTTGCTGAGATCTCTGGACTTCATTACATGGTTTCTCTGAATAGACACTTTAAAAAGTCATTCATGACTGGTGTTGAGAGTGTTCCCTGTTCTAGAGTAAATCAAGAGCTGAGATCTTATATTAAGACGACCACAAAGAAGATATGTCAGTATATTTGTATGTCTATGTGTGAGAGTGAGGTATGGAGGAAGGAGATGCCTTGGCAGGTCTATGCCAAGGCATCCCTTCCCCTTGAGGGACCAGCCACATGATGGTATAGTATAGAATAGAGTTCATTCAGGGCATGGGGAGGGGAGTTAAGATTGTAGGAGAGGCAGAGAAAAGGAGAGAGAGAGAGAGAGAGAGAGAGAGAGAGAGAGAGAGAGAGAGAGAGAGAGAGAAAGGAAGGGAAGAGGAGAGGAGAGGAGAGGGGAGGGGAGGGGAGGGGAGGGGAGGGGAGGGGAGGGGAGGGGAGGGGAGGGGAGGGGAGGGGAGAGGAGAGGAGAGGAGAAGAGAAGAGAAGAGAAGAGAAGAGAAGAGAAGAGAAGAGAAGAGAAGAGAAGAGAAGAGAAGAGAAGAGAAGAGAAGAGAAGGCTGGCTATGATCACATGGAGAGAGGGGAGAAGAGAATGGGTCAAGAGGCAAGAGAGAAGGGGGCAAGCTGCCCCTTTTGTAGTGGGCCCAGGTACACCTGGCTGTTACCAGGGTGGAGTCCAGACAGAATACCAATATTCCCCAGTTTTGAGTTAATTAAAAAAGAAAAATTGGAAAGAGGTGATGGCAAAGCAGGAATAGGGTTGTTGTGATATCTGGCTGCTTCATGCTGGCATTGGGGTAACATGTCTCTGGGGAACCTGGAAGGATGGATATAGGGGGTGTTTGTTCAATCTTAGGAGAGTTGTCTGTTTCCTTGCTGTTCAGGGTCTGTGGAGCCATCTGAGGATAAGTCAGAAGGAACAGGTGCTGTAGAAGCATCAGTGACAAGAGCTGTAGCATCTCAAGGTTGCTTCTCTGGAGCTGTCCTGGATGTAGTAAGTGCCTGGACTTGACAAGAAGTTGAAACACATTATTATGTGTATGTAGAGAATAAGATTAAATACATTTGGGAGAAAGAAAAAAAATAAGAGTACAGTTGAAACCCAGAGGAATCTCACCCTCTGGAATAGGTTAGGCAGATGTACTTATCAGGATGGAGCCTATTTGGTCCATATGAGGTAGATATGGGTAGGTGTTCTGTAGATAACAACATGAGTTAGCAACATGAGCAGTCTTTAAGATGTAGCAGAAGGAACAAGGAAAAAAAAACTTGGCAAAGTTGGATTGTATTGTGGAATATTTTATTAGAGTTAGGCAAATTTTAAGAACTCAGATAATGTTAGGACAGTGGCATAGCCAGAAGAGGAAATATGAAGCATTTAATTAACAAAAATTGAGTTCAGGTAAGGAGATAACAGATTATATCTGTAAAAGTTTTTTTCTAGCTTCTGTCTTAGCTGTTAATGTAGTAAGAAGTCTGGGGGATAAATAATAGTTTAGCAGTTATATTATTTTTTAAAATGACAGAGTCCACTAGTCAACAATTCCTATGGTCTCTATGGCAACTTGGGCAGTATGTCTGGCTTTCAAGCCCAGAAGACACAGGGATTTTTCTCTGTGGAATGGATATGTGTGACATGAGAAATAGCTTACGTTGGATTAGCTAAGTCATTTGACTCAGAGTTTCCAGTTTTGTCCACTGTGTATTTCAGTGACTATCATATCACAATCCAGGCAGCATCCTGTAGCTGTGTCCACTGAGACCTCTGGGAGAAAATGTTACAGGCTTTGGGGAATTCTGTCTTTCATAAACTTAATAATTAACAAACTTCTGACAGGATTGAGCACTATATAGATGGTTACAACTGAATGGAATTTAATGACAGTTGTAAAAATCATATTAAGACAGGATAGAAATGAAAACCTTAGGTAACTTTGACAGGTTGTGTAGGTAGAGAAAAGTATATTTTTTATCAACAAAGAATCATTTGGCTAGGAACAGATTAAGAAAGCTGGCATCAGTGATGTAAGATGGTACAGATCATACCCTGGCTCTGTGGGGCAGGACTTCCTACTTGCAGCCAGAAGTCTCTGCCCAGTGCCCAGCGTCCTCAGTGGGCAGGGAAAAGGCAGCCCTGCTAGCACTCACTTTATAAATCCTGGCCAGAAAGGGGCGCCCTTGCCTGTGAGGGAGTGGGCAGCCAAGTGCTTTGTTTGGGAGAGAGTGCGCAGGTGGTCACAAATGGGAAAGCAAATACTAACATAACAGTCTGGACCTCTGGCAGGACGCAAGGAGTGGAGAGCAGAGCGGGAAGGGCAGCAAGTAGAGTCTCCAGAAGTAGGCAAAGCCAAACCTACTTCTCAGGCAAACTGACTGAACCAGCAGGTTGCAAATGAGAGAATGGGGAGGGGAAAGTCTAAGCTAAGGGTCAATAGCAGACTGACCCAAGGGAGAGACACATCGGGGCTAAAGTCTAATGCTCAGAGCTGGTGCTGTTGAGCCAAAGAGCAGTTGTCCACGCCCAGCCTGGAATTCTTAGCTGTGAGAAAGAAACTATCTCCAAGGAAAGGGAAATCTCATCCAAGGGAAAGATTCCCAAAACAAGGGGCAGGGCAGCACAGGGGTAGCTCTGAACTCAAGATATCTTCTCTGGGACCATGCAGATGGTGACTCTGACCAGTGAGAATGGGGGTTTACCAGATCTGGGTTAGTGAGTGTGGATCTCTTGTGGTAGCTGAGGTGGGATGCAAACCTGTAGAGTTTCTAGATCAGAGTCACGGCACTAATGTTGTGATTAAAGAAAGATAAAGGAATATTAAGATATGTTCTATAGGGGTGTGGTGAGGCATGAGGGGAGTTCCTCAGCGGGCCCATGACGAGCCATCTCTTTCCCCTGAGGGACCAACCATATGACTGTATAGTATAGAATAGGGTTTATTCAGGGCATGGGGAGTGAAATTAAGAGGGTAGTAGAGGCAGAGAAAGGCAGAGAGAGGGAGAGAGTAGAGAAGTAGAGGCTAGCCAAAACCACGTGGAGAGAGTGAGGGAAGGGGAGGGGAAGGAAGGGGGAGCAAGACAGCAAGAGGCAAGAGAGAGGTGTGTGTGGGGGGGGCGGGGGGGGGACGGTAAGCAGACCCTTTTATAGTGGGCCAGGTCTACCTGGCTATTGCTAGGTAACTGTGAGGAGGAGCATATCTGATTGTTGCTAGGTAACTGTGGGGGTGGAGTCCAGACAGAATACCAACAATAAGCATGATAGCTTTCCAAGTTAATGTTGTCAGGAAATAGTAAGGTCAAGCAAGTAGGCATAAACATGGGAAAAACAAATTTGGTGCCATTTAAAAATAACTAGAAGCCTTGGATATGAAAAGTCAATAAAAACAGAAGTTAATAAAATACAGTTTTACTATAAATATATTATTTTCACCTTTTAACACATGCCAAACATCTCTTTATTTCCTATGGCTGAATTATATTTACTTATGAGGTTCCCACCAAAGAGGGGGCAACGTCTCAGGTCTCAGTCAAAAATGTTTCAGTTGCTTTAGTTTAAATGGTCTCTTAGACAATAAACTAAGGTACTTTGAAGGTGACTGCCATTTTTGCCCAGGAGAAAGCAGTAGAGTTCTGGCACATAAAGGGAAGTTGCCTTCCAGAACAGGAGAGGTACAGGCTTGGCTCACTGGCTGCCTCATTTCTCTCAGTTGTGAAGCAGCTCTTCAACCATTCCTGAATTTGTTCTATCTTGACTGCAACTGATTCAGTTTACACAAAGACGTGACTGTCACCTTTCCTGGGGCACAAGGTCCCAACATCAATCCCTCATTTTGCAAACTCCCTTGTAGACTCTTACTCTACCCACAAAGTTTTGGCATTCCACAACACAGGGTAGGAGAATTTCTAAATCTTTTGTTTCCACACATGGGCAAAGTGAGTTCACCAAAGAAATGCGTGCTCCCCCAGAGCTCATGTCTCTAGCTGCATATGTAGCAGAAGATGGCCTAGTTGGCCATCATTGGGAAGAGAGGCCCCTTGGTCTTGAAAACTTTATATGCCCCAGTACAGGGGAAACCCCGGGGCCAAGAAGTGGGAGTGAGTGGGTAAAGGAGCAAGCGGGGGGGGGGGGGGTGAGGGTATAGGGGACTTTCGGGATAACATTTGAAATGTAAATGAAGTAAATACCTAATAAAAATTGAAAAAAATATATACAAAAAGAAATGCATGCTCAGTAGAGCCTTCTCTACCCTATTGTGAACTTTCAGCATGGAGGCCCCTCTGGGGGGCCCATCAGTACCTCTGGCCTGCTATACAGTATTTTTTTTTTTTTTTTTTTTTTTTTTTTTTTTTTTTTGCTATCTGATTAAAGCACTGTTGGGCCTGAAAAGTCTGTTTACAGTCTCATGACTGACATAGGATGGACAAGGGAATATCTAGAGATTTTGTTATGTATGTTTCCCTGAAATTGGAGCTGGAAGCTAATCTTAGCTGGGATTTAGAAGTTTTAGTCCATCAGGTGCAGAAGGAGGAAAGTGCCATGGCAATAAATTCTTATTAATTCAATGTTACCCTAGGATGGAGAGCAGGGAGGCTGTGAGCCTAGCAGCTTCCTCAGTCTTGATGCTAACTTTTTTTATCCAGACTAGCAAATAAATCATACTGACAGAGCCATTTTTTAGGTATTTATTTCATTTACATTTCCATTGCTATCCCAAAAGTCCCCCACACGCTCCCGCACCCACTCCCCCACCCACCCACTCCCACTTCTTGGCCCTGGATTTCCCCTGTACTGAGGCATATAAAGTTTGCATGACCAATGGACCTCTCTTTCCACTGATGGTCGGCTAGGCTGTCCTCTGATACATATGCAGCTAGAGACACGAGCTCCAGGGGATACTGACTAGTTCATATTGTTGTTCCACTTATAGGGTTGCAGATCCCTTTAGCTCCTTGGGTACTTTCTCTAGCTCCTCCATTGGGGGCCCTGTGATCCATCCAATAGCTGACTGTGAGCATCCACTTATGTGTTTGCTAGGCCCCAGCATAGTCTCACAAGAGACAGCTCTATCTGGGTCCTTTCAGCAAAATCTTGCTAGTGTATGCATTGGGGTCAGCGTTTGGAAGTTGATTATGGGATGGATCCCTGGATATGGCAGTCTCTAGATGGTCCATCCTTTCGTCACAGCTCCAAACTGTGTCTCTGTAACTCCTTCCATGGGTGTTTTGTTCCCAATTCTAAGAAGGGGCAAAGTGTCCACACTTTGGTTTTAGTTCTTCTTGAGTTTCATGTGTTTAGCAAATTGTATCTTATATCTTGTTTATTCTAAGTTTCTGGGCTAATATCCACTTATCAGTGAGTACATATTGTGTGAGTTCTTTTGTGATTGGGTTACCTCACTCAGGATGATGCCCTCCAGGTCCATCCATTTGCCTAGGAATTTCATAAATTCATTCTTTTTAATAACTGAGTAGTACTCCATTGTGTAAATGTACCACATTTTCTGTATCCATTCCTCTGTTGAGGGGCATCTGGGTTCTTTCCAGCTTCTTGCTATTTTAAATAAGGCTGCTATGAACATAGTGGAGCATGTGTCCTTCTTACCGGTTGGGACATCTTCTGGATATATGCCCAGGAGAAGTATTGCTGGATCCTCCGGTAGTACTATGTCCAATTTTCTGAGGAACTGCCAGACTGATTTCCAGAGTGGTTGTACAAGCTTGCAATCCCACCAACAATGTAGGAGTGTTCCTCTTTCTCCACATCCTCACCAGCATCTGCTGTCACCTGAATTTTTGATCTTAGCCATTCTGTCTGGTGTGAGGTGATATCTCAGGATTATTTTGATTTGCATTTCTCTGATGATTAAGGATGTTGAACATTTTTTCAGGTGCTTCTCTGCCATTTGGTATTCCTCAGGTGAGAATTTTCTGTTCAGTTCTGAGCCCCATTTTTTAATGGGGTTATTTGATTTTCTGGAGTCCACCTTTTTGAGTTCTTTATATATATTGGATATTAGTCCCCTATCTGATTTGGGATAGGTAAAGATCCTTTCCCAATCTGTTGGTGGTCTTTTTGTCTTATTGAAGGTGTCTTTTGCCTTGCAGAAGCTTTGCAATTTTATGAGGTCCCATTTATTGATTCTCAATCTTACAGCACAGGCCATTGCTGTTCTATTCAGGAATTTTCCCCCTGTACCCATATTTTCGAGGCTTTTCCCTACTTTCTCCTCTATAAGTTTCAGTGTCTCTGGTTTTATGTGGCGTTCCTTAATCCACTTAGATTTGACCTAAGTACAAGGAGATAGGAATGGATCAATTCACATTCTTCTACATGATAACTGCCAGTTGTGCCAGCACCATTTGTTGAAAATGTTGTCTCTTTTCCACTGGATGGTTTTTGCTCCCTTGTCGAAGATCAAGTGACCATAGGTGTGTGGGTTCATTTCTGGGTCTTCAATTCTATTCCATTGTTCTATTTGTCTGTCGCTATACCAGTACCATGCAGTTTTTTATCACAATTGCTCTGTAGTACAGCTTTAGGTCAGGCATGGTGATTCCACCGGAGGTTTTTTTATTCTTGAGCAGAGATTTTGCTATCCTAGGTTTTTTGTTATTACAGATGAATTTGCAGGTTGCCATGACAGAGCCATTTTTAAAGCAGTTATAAATACTAGATTGGTGAAGTGTAATTACTAAACTGAGTCTGAGACCTCAAACCTCCATGATCTCTTTAATAATGTGACGGTACATATTTATATGGAAGAGAAAAATTTGCATTATCCTAACCCCAAAGAAAGAACTGTAGGCAATGAATGACTGCTGGGAGAACGAGAATTTGTCTTTCCCAAAGATGAGCCTTGTTATTGGTCGTCTAATCCTTAAATCCATATATTCACCACCAACAAAACAGACTAAGAAGGTTGTATTTGCATACATCTGTGCACATGCACACACACACATGAATAATAATAAAAGAAAAAGCTATAAAGTACAATTTGAAATCAGGAATGGTGACACCTCTGAATATTCTATTATTATTCAAGATTGTTTTTTACATATCCTGGGTTTTCTTGTTTTTCCCTATGAAGTTGAGAATTGCACTTTCAAAGTTTGTGAAGAATCATGTTGGAATTTTGACAGAGATTACATTGAATATATAAATTGTTTTGGTAGAATGGCCCTTTTCAAACTATTGCTCCTACCCATCAACGAGCATGGGAGACCTTAACCTTTTCTAATATATTTTTAAAATGTTTTCTTAAGTGACTTGAAGAATTTAACATACAAGTTTTTCACTTGCCTGGTTAGAGTTAGCTCAAGATATTTTATATCATTTGAGGCTATTGAGCAAGGTGTGGCTTGCCTGATATCTTTATCTATTGATTTGTCATCTGTATGTAGGAAGGCTATTGATTTTTGTGAATTAATTTTGTATACAGCTACTTTGCTGGAAGTGTTAATCAGCTGTCAGAGTTCCCCAGTGAAATTTTTAGGGTTACTTACGAATATTTTGACTTCTTCCTTTTCAATTTATATATCTGTTTGGTCTCCTTCAGTTGTCTTACTGAGCTAAGGAAGACGTCAAGTACTATATTTAATAGTTATAAAGAGAGTGGAAATTTTTGTTTTGTTCCCGATTTTAGTGGAATTGCTTAGAGTTTATTTCCATTTAAGTTGATGTTGGCTATGGGCTTGCTGTAAACTGGCTTTATAAATAGATTGATGACTACAAACGTGTTTAGACCTCATTACAGGAGAATACTTTCTCTTTGTTTCTTCTTCTAGTACTAAATAGATAGCAGGTAATAGGGATGCTGTGCCTATGATTCATTCACCAGTATTGTATTTAAAAGTAAGTTATGTGGCAGCTCAACCACTGAGTGATTTCTAAATAGATGGTAAAGTATGTGAGTGTGATTAAATACACCCCCATAAGAACAAATGTTTATTCTCAATATCATCATGAAGCCCATACAGCTCTAATTCCAGTCTAGGTATTCAAAAACAACTATCAAAATACACAGAACATGACTATGCTTTATATAGTAGGTAGGTGTGTGAAAAGCTAATGTTCTTGACTCAGAAGCAAACCATGATGTGGCCTATCTTTTTCCAGTAAAGATTCAGGTGATACTTTGTCTATTCTTAGGAGTTATTTCAAATACAGAAAAAATATCTTGCATATTTAGAAAACTTGTTTACTTTATTTCATCTGGATAATTTCTCAGGTTGGTGACTTTAAGACTTGGTTAAAAGTTGACAGAAAGCACCCCTTTGTGTGCTACATGTGGGGAAAGAGAATCTACTGTCAAATAACTATCAACATGGCATGCAAATAATACCCGTATGTATCCTCATATAAGTAAGATTTCCAATAGGTTCTATTCCTAATTTGTTGATGGCATATGTTCTTCTGGAAGGTATCTCTGTATGGGAGCACCCTGAATACTGTAGACATAATTTGTCAAAGACATACACATATTTACACTTACAGAAAATTTCCAAGGAATATGTGTTTAATTGACTCTAAGATTATCAAAAAATATGGTTTAAATGAAAAATAAAATTCACTATATTTTTTAATCAGTGAGTATTATATTTAACTTAGTCTAGCTAAATTTATTTCAGAATTCTTAGTGGAAGTTTCCTTGATAGAGTCTAAAATCACATTCTCACTTACCCTAAGCATTCCATATTTCTAGAGGCAAAATTAAGTAAAAACAAGAAATTTAAGTGAATACATAGCAGGAAGAGGGGATGGTACCTTAGAGATGGTAAAATAAATAATTTATATTGGACAGACACATGAAGTCTAGAGATTATCAAATTGTGAATAAAATATTATTGGTGTACAATATGTAGTACCATGAAACATACTATGGTATTAACCAAACTATGATAGAAACAATCAGATAATGATGTAGGTAAAATAATAGTAAGATTGGAAAGGAAAGACCAGAAAAACAAAACAAAACACAAGACTGCTAACATTCAATTTATGTGTATACATGAAACATTTTAACCTTAGCACATAGTGCTATGTGTCAACTGGGATTTAAAATAGACTAATTTAAAATTAACTAATTTAAACTAACTTTAAATTAGCTGCCGGGCAGTGGTGGCGCACACTGTTAATTCTAGCACTTGGGGGGCAGAGGCAGATGGATTTCTGAGTTCGAGGCCAGCCTGGCCTAGAGTTGAGTTCCAGGACAACCAGAGCTATACAGAGAAACCCTGTCTCAAAAAACCAATCTATCTATCTATCTATCTATCTATCTATCTATCTATCTATCTATCTATCTATCTATCTATTTTTAATTAGTTAATGTGCCAATTTATCTTACATATTTCAATTATGAGTAACTTTAATAGTACATCCATTAACTTAGTCATAAATTGCTATAGATGTTACATGAGAACAAATGGATTTACACATCTTTCCTATTTAAGAACCAAGAAGAGCCAGGATATTTGTGAAAGCTGCTAGATGTATTACTAGGCTGCTTCTGATCTTTGATGCTATCTTAAGAGTTATTTTCTTACATAGTTAAAGGAAATACATCTCTATATATAGAAGGTGTTTTAGTTACAACTTCCATTGCTGTGATAAAAACACAATGATCAAAAGTAACTTGAGGAGGTAGAGATTTTCTTCATCTTATAGCGTATAGTTCATTATCCACTGAAATTAAGGCAAGAACTAAAGGCTGATACTGGTGCAGAGGTATAGAGGAATTGCTGTCTACAGATTGTGCTCCATGGCTTGCTCACTATGATTTCTTAAAACACACAGGACTACTTGTCCAGGAGTAGCACCACTCAGTGAACTGGGTCCCTCCCATCAATGAACAAGTGAGAAAATGCACCATAGGCTTGTCTTCAGTAGGTTAATCTGATAGGTGCATTTATCAATTAAGCATCCCTTTTCTCAAATGATTTTGCTTGTGTCAGGGTGACATAAAATTAGCCAGTACAAATATGTTGCAGATTAATTTTTTTCTAGAAATCACACTGTGACATCTTAATGAGTTTCCGTATTCAAATTAAACTAACCAAAAGACTTCAGTGACTAAGAGTCACAGAAGCTAAAAGTGACTGGTATCACTAGACATATTAAAGACAAGTTAAACTTACATGGTTTTGTGATTTTCAAACATTAAAAATCAATAACTTCATAGTCATATTCTTCAGATATTAAGTGAGAGAGAATTAATTATTTATCACAACAGATACTAGGAGAGAACTAAAGAGAAAGTTTAGGAGTTAAAGACAGTCCTTGCTATGCAATCATGAGGACCTAAGTCCAGATCTCCAGTCATCATGTAAAAATTCTGGGCATGGCAGTGCATACTTGTATTCTTTGTGATGAGATGGTGGAGACGGGAGGTCATAGGTGCTTGCCAGCTCAACCAGCATAGTGAAATCAGTGAGTTCCAGGTTCACTCAAAGAGACCCTGTCTAAGAAGAGACCTGTCTAAGAAAATAATGTAGAGAATGATGGAGGAATGAATTCATTAGTAGTGCACAGCCTTAATTTGTACAACCATATGTGTATGTATATATATATATATATATATATATATATATATATATATACATATGATATAGATGCACACATATATCTATATCTATCTATATATCAATATCTATCTCTGTCTCTATATCTATCTATCTATCTATCTATCTATCTATCTATCTATCTATCTATCATCTATCTATCTATCTATCATCTATCTATCATCTTTCTAGATAGATGATAGCTAAATAGAGATTCATGAGGAAATTTACACTGAACTAGATCTTAACTTACATCAGTATTGCATAAACATTACTGAGTGGAAAAAAAAGAAATAAAAAGAAAAAGACATGACTGCTCCTAGGTATGATGCAGGAGAAAGTTTATTATAGATATGTGGGATAGCTTAGCCCAAGGCATAGACATCTGGAGAATAACAGAGTGGACATAATCCTGAACTATATGAAGAGAATCGGGATGGGAAAAGAGAGGGAGAGAGAGGAACTAGGTGTAGCAGCCAGGAGGACCAAAAGAGAGTATATGTAAAGGACCAGGTAACAAAAATGGTTAAATGATATAGGGAAGGGCAGTTGGGGGGAAGGTGGCCCAGGCACAGGGCTAGAGAAGTTTAGCATGTGGGACTGGGTATGCCAGCCAGGAGGGCCATCTAACATATATGGACTGAAGGGTTCAGGGAGAACCTAGTGATCGGCATCTGCTTTAATAAGTTAAACAGGCACCTCAGCCATTTGTCCCAGGTTGCAAACCTGACAATTACCATGATTTCTCAGGTAATGCTCTCTGGACAAATTTATGTTTCATTTCATGTTTATACAATCAAACTGTGATGAAGAAATTTAGATGAACTAACTAAAATAACATTACAGATGTGATCAGGAGGCAGCACAACAGGAACCAAGAAGCCTTGCTATAAAATCACCTGCTGTACAGAAAGTGAACATTCAGTGCTTTTGCAGATACAGAAGACTTTACTTATCTGGAAACTGATTTGCTGTACAGTATCTCTTTTCACCTCTTTACAAGTCTCACCAGATTTTAAAGCAGTTGAACTGAGATTAAGGGACTGCCTCCCATCACTCAGAGCATCATTTAAAATCATTGCCTCACTTCAAATAAAAACAGTAGTTCAGCTATTCTGTCTTTTCTGTGGTTTCCCAATTGGATTATCTTTTAGTGAGTAAAAAGTAAACTTTGAAATTGAGAGATGTAGAGGAAGGGAAAAGAGAAGAAAAAATATGCACGCACCCCCTTGTCCTCAGTGTGCTACCTCACTTCTGCCCCAGAAGCAATGAGAACAGCCAATAAAGAGCTGAAACCTCAAAAACTGTGAGATAAAAATAAATATTTTCTCTTTAAAGATTCATTACTTGATGTGTTGTGAAAGCTACTTTATGCTTTCTGACAGTCACGGTTTACACTCATTTTATCTTAATATTCTAATGCATTTAATTTTAAATAAATTAATCAATGTGCAAGCAATCCTACAAATGTTAAAGAAGCATTTATGATTATGATATTAAATCAATAATATCATCACACAGGGTTTGGGAAAAAAGAAAAAGCCTAAGTAGGTTTATGATATTTCACATCAATTCCAAGGCAAAGGACAAAATGAACTATGCACAATTACCCTGGTTAGTGAGTTCAGGTTTTGCAGTGATTGTGCTATACATTTAAAGCTTCATTGTGTGTACTCTGTGACTGATAAAACAAGCAAATACATTGTAGGTAATGAGATCCAGATGTTCTTATTGGAGGAAAGAATTACAGATAAGGAAAGGCCGTAGACTAGAATGGATCCTACAAGATTGGGTTGGAATTGAAGCCGAATTATAAACTTGTAGACAGATTGTAGATGATAGATAGATAGATAGATAGATGATAGATAGATAGATAGATAGATAGATAGATAGATGCACACACGTGCGCGCACACACACAGCGAGAGAGAGAGAGAGAGAGAGAGAGAGAGAGAGAGAGAGAGAGAGAGAGAGAGAGAGAGAAATAGGCATAGATATGTGTATGTGTACATGTATACAGTACTCCTGAAAAAGATATAGGGAGCATTTGGTGTGTTGGATGTCATTCATGCTTTGCCTAGGTCTGCTCTCTAAGAAGTAGAGAAAGGAGAGGAATCCAACAATCATGAGAAACTTAGTGATAAATGTTATAAAATTCAATATGATTCATGATTTTAAATGGTAACAAGATGATGTTAAAAGAAAATGTTCTACATTAGATATAAAGGCACACTAATAATTGATAGCCCTGATTATATTCCATAACTAAAAAAAATGAAAGTTTACCTTCCCAGATATGTTTCTTGCCATCAACATTTCTGCTTCATATTACACTAGAAAACAGGTCAAAAGAAAATAAAGGAAAATTTAAAATTTAAAAGAAAATTAACCCAAATTAACATTACTTTTATACATATGTTCTATATCTTACATGCCCAAAGATTCTTCATTTATAAGAATTACAAAGATAAGGCTCAACCATAAAGGTAAACTGTCCCAGAGGAATTTGATCGATTCAAGTTACAGAAAACCACATGGAAGCTCAAAACCTCTGTGATTCCAATCTCAAGTGCTATAACACACTATTCCAGTCTCTGTGGTCACAAGACATGTAATTGAGACACAGACATATATGTAGACAAGCACCCATGAATACAAAATAAAAATAAATTAAAATTTAGAAAAGATGTATAAAGATAGTTGGCGAATTCCAGGTTAAAAATATCCAACATGTAAAAAGATCAATTTTATTTAAAAAATGACAGAGCATAAGGAGTACAACTTAAGATAAAGACATTTATTATATTAGAAAAGCATTGCATTTCTAAACCGAACCTGCCAGGTACAGACATGTGAGACATCTACAGAGAAAAGTAGAGGATATTCTGAGGACAAAAACAAAGAAACAAACAAACAACCCTACAAAACCCCCAAATAAACAATAACAACCGAACCTGATAATACATACAAAAGTCATCGATTAGAAGAGGAAACTTTTTATGGTTAGTTTTCTCCATATTGATGATTAGATACAATGCAAACCTAACCAAAACCCTGGTGGTATTTCTATTCCTAGATGAACATCTGTTTCTGGGATTTAAATGGAACAGTAAACAGAAGGAACTACTGTACTCCTGAAAAAGATGTAGGGAGCATTTGGTGTGTTGGATGTCAGTATTATCATGATCTGTAGCTGAAAATGTGTGCCACTTACTAGCCTCTGAAATGATGATGGTCTAGTGTTCACAATATATATTATACTGTCTATTAAAGCTTATCACTTTTTTGGCCATTTATTGTAATATGTTCCATAATAAAAATGGTATATAAGAATTTTTAAAAGTTTTTTTTCTTAACTTTCTAATCCAAAATCCATTCATGAGACTAAATCTGAGACTGCATGTTGCTCTAAGCTACTTTTGCTGGTGGGAGTTTGGTTAAATACTTCTTGACCAGTTTGGAGTTGGTTGAGAAAGCTGACCTTCAGGAACCCATAATGAAAAAACTTTGGCCTGTGATTAAAATGTATTTTTTACATGTACACTTGGGCTTAGTCCTACAATTCAATTATATAATCACTACTTTTAGGAAGTGTTTTTTACAAGTTCATCAGAGATAGGAAATGTTTTCATTTTTTGCTGAATGAAAGAGTTCCTAAGTAATATAGGCAGGGAAATAATACCCCAAAATTGTTTGTGCACAATTTTATATATAAGAAGAGATATGTTCATTAAAGCCTAAATATTTGAGATGGATCTTACCCAAAAGCCTTGTTCTTGCACTCGAGCCTCCAGGGTACCAGAAAATGCTATGAGAGCTGGCAAGGAAGGGAAGCAATTAAACAGCCCTACACAACTGCAACACCTATGAAACATGACAATGACAAGCATAGCAGGCTATTCATAAAGATGCAATAAATGTCCCTTACCCATTGGTGTTAATGAACACTGATCGTATTGCTTAAGTCTAACTCAATAGGAGGGAAATTATGCCTCAGACTGAAAACCTAGAAAAGAATCTGCTACTACCACCAAGCTAGACCAGCACAATTACTTACTTTATTCTAAAACTTATACATATATCCACAGAGAAGTATAGTTATCATTCCTCATCAAAATATTGACACTTTAGCAAATGGAAACCACAACAATAAAACACAATTAGACAAGGCAAGGGTTACTGGAACATGGGGCTCCCAGTCACAACAGATATTTGACATCTGCAGTATACCCCTCATGTATGACTTAGGGACCATCAAAGAAGGGAAGTCAGAAAGATTGCAAGAACCAGAATCTCCTAGTCCTCTGGTTTTTTCCAGCTTCTTAAAAATTAGATATTTTCTTTATTTACATTTCAAATGTTATCCCCTTTCCTGGTTTCCTCTCAGAAAATTCCCTATACCTTCCCACCTACCCCTGCTCACCAACACACCTAATTCCTGGTCCTGGGTTCTCCTATATTGGGGCATAGAGCCTTCACAGGAGTAAGGGCCTCTCCTCCCATTGATGACAGACAAGGCCATCCACTGCTACATATGCAGTTGGAGCCAAGAGTCACACCATGTGTATTCTTTGGTTGGTGGTTTAGTCCCTGGGAGCTCTGGGGGTACTGGCTAGTTCATATTGTTGATCCTCCTATGAGGCTGCAAACCCATTCAGCTCCTTGGGTCCTTTCTCTAGCTCCTGCATTGGGGACCCTGTGCTCAGTCCAGTAGATGGCTGAGATCATCCACCTCTGTATTTGTCAGGCACTGGTACAGCTTCTCAGGAGACAGCTACAACAGGCTTCTGTCAGAAAGCACTTGTTGGAATCCACTTGTTGGTCTGTGTTTGGTGACTTTATATGGGATGGATCACCAGTTAGGGCAGTCTATGGATGGTCATTCCTTCAGTCTCTGCTCCACAATTTGTCTCTGTAACTCCTTCCATGGGTATTTTATTGCCCATTCTAAGAATGACTGAAGTATACACAATTTGGTCTTCCTTCTTCTTGACATTCATGAGGTTTGTGAATTGTATCTTAGGTATTCCGAACTTCTGGCCTAATATCCACTTATCAGTGAGTACATAACATGTGTATTCTTTTGTGATTGAGTTACCTCACTTAGGATGATATTTTCTAGTTTCATCCATTTGCCTAAGAATTTCACTAATTCATTGTTATTAATAGCTGAGTAGTACTCCATTGTGTAAATGTACTACATTTCCTATATCCATTCCTCTGTTGAGAGACATCTCAGTTCTTTCCAGCTAATGGCTATTATAAATAAGGCTTCTATGAACATAGTGGAGCATGTGTCCTTATTACATGTTGGAGCATCTTCATATGGCCAGGAGTGGTATTCATGGATTCTCGGGTAATACTATATCCAAATTTCTGAGGAACTGTCAAACTGATTTCCAGAGTGGTTATACCAGCTTACAATCCCACCAAAAATGGAGGAGTGTTCCTCTTTCTCTACAGCCTCACCAGCATCTGCCAACACCTCTGATTGGTGAGAGGTGGAATATCAGGTTTCTTTTGACTAAGGATATTGAACATAGGTGCTTCTCAGCCATTCAGTATTCCTCAGTTGAGAATTCTTTGTTTAGCTCTGCACCCCACTTTTAATAGGGTTATTTGTTTCTCTGGAGTGTAACTTTTTGAGTTCTTTGAATATACTGGATATTATCCCTCTATCAGATGTATGAATGATAAAGATATTTTTCTAATCCATTGTTTGCTGTTTTGTTCTATTGACAGGGTCCTTCGCCTTACAGAAGCTTTGCAATTTTATGAAGTCTTATTTGTCAATTCTTTATCTTAGAGGATGAGCTATTTGTGTTTTCTTCAGGAAAATTTCCCCTGTGACCATGTGCTCTCGACTCTTCCCCACTCTTTATAGATTAGTATCAGTATATCTGGATTTATGTCAAGGTCCTTGATCCACTGGACTGGAGCTTTGTACAAGGAGATAAGAATGTATCAATTCACATTTTTCTACATGCTAACCACCAGTTGAACCAGCACCATTTGTTGAAAATGTTCTTTTTTGACTGGATGGTTTTTAGCTCCTTTGTCAAAGAACAAGTTACCATAGGTGTGTGGGTTCATTTCTGGGTATTCAATTTTATTCCATTGATCTACCTGCCTGTCACTGTACCAACACTATGCAGTTTTTATCACAATTGCTGTGTAGTATAGCTTGATGTCAGGGATGGTGGTTCCACTAGAAGTTTTTTTTTTTTTTTAATTGGTGATAATATTTTTTGCAATCCTGGGCTTTTTGTTATTCCTGATGAATCTGCAAATTGCTCTTTCTAACTCTATGAAGAATTGAGTTGGAATTTTGATGAGGATTGCATTAAATCTGTAGATTGCTTTTGGCAAGATGGCCATTTTTACTATATTAATCCTGCTATACTGTGAGTATGGGAGATCTTTCTATCTTTGAGATCTTCTTTGATTTCTTTCTTCAGACTTGAAGTTCTTGTTGTACATATCTTGTGCTTGTTTAGTTAGAACCACACTAAGGTATTTTATATTATTTTTGACTACTGTGAAGGATGTGTTTCCCTAATTTCTTTCTCAACCTATTTATTCTCTGTAGAAGAAGGTTACTGATTTGTTTGAGTTAATTTTATATCCAGCTACATTGCTGAAGTAGTTTATCAGGTTTAGGAAGCTCTCTGGTAGAATTTTGGGGGTCACTTAGGTATACTATCATATCATCTGCAAATAGTGATATTTTGACTTCTTCCTTTCCAATTTGTATCCCTTTGATCTCATATGTTATCTAATTGCTCTGGCTAGGACTTCAAGCACTATTTTGAATAGGTAGGGAGTGAACACACTTTCCTAGTCCCTGATTTTAGTGGGATTGCTTCAAGTTTCTCTACATTTTGTTTGATGTTGGCTACTGGATGCTGTATATTGCCTTTACTATGCTTAGGTATGAGCCTTGAATTTCTGATCTTTTCTAGTCTTTTATCATGAAGGGGTATTGGATTTTGCAAACAATTTCTCAGCATCTAATGAGATGATCATATGGTTTTTTCCCCCTTAAGTTTATTTATATAGTAGATTACATCGATCAATTTTCTTATATTGAACCATCCCTGCATCCCTAGGATGAAGCCTACTTGATCATGATGAATGATTGTTTTGGTGTGTTCTTGGGTTTGGTTTGTGAGAATTTTATTGAGTATTTTTACATCGATATTCATATGGGAAATTGGTCTGAAGTTCTCTTTCTTTGTTGGGTCTTTGTATGGTTTATGTATCAGAGTAATTATAGCTTCATAGAATGAATTGCATAGAGTACCTTCTGTTTCTATTTCATGGAATAGTTTGAGTATTGGTATTGGGTCTTCTTTGAAGGTATGATAGAACTCTGCACTAAATCCATCTGATCCTGGGCTCTTTTTGGTTGGGAGAATTTTTATGACTGTTCCTATTTATTTAGGGGATATGGGATTGTTTAGATTGTTTATCTGATCCCGATTTAACTTTGGAAGCTGGTATCTGTCTAGAGCACTGTCAATTTCATCCAGGTTTTCCAATTTTGTTGAGTATAAGCTTTTGTAGTAGGATCTGATGGTTTTTTTGATTTCCTCTGTTTCTGTTGTAATGTCTCCCTTTTCATTTCTGCTTTTGTTAATTAGGATACTGTCTCTGTGCCCTCTAGTGAATCTAGCTAAGGGTTTCTCTATTTTGTTAATTTTCTCAAAGAACCAGCTTCTGGTTTGTTTGCTTCTTTGGATAGTTCTTTTTGTTTCCAGTTACTTGATTTTAGCCCTGAGTTTATTTCCTCTCATCTACTCCTCTTGGGTATATTTGCTTCATTTTGTTCTAGAGGTATTAGATGTGCTGCAAAGCTGCTAGTGCATTCTCTCTCCAGTTTCTTTTTGGAGGCACTCAGAGCTATGAGTTTTCCTCTTAGGACTGCTTTCACGGTGTCCCATAAGTTTGGGTATGTTTTGGATTCATTTTAATCAAATTCTAAAAAGTCTTTAATTTCTTTCTTTATTTCTTCCTTGACTAAGTTATCATTGAGTAGAGTGTTGTTCAGCTTCCATGTATATATGGGCTTTTTATTGTTTAAGTTGTTGCTGAAGACCAGCCTTAGTCTGTGGTGATCTGATAGGATGCATGGGATCATTTCAATCTTCTTGTATCTGTTGAGGCCTGTTTTGTGACTGATTACATGGTCAATTTTAGAGAAGGCACCAGGAGATGTTGAAAAGACATTATATTCTTTTGTTTTAGGATAAAGTATTCTATACTATCTGTTAAATCCATTTGGTACACAACTTTAGTTGGTCTCACCATGTTTCTGTTTAGTTTCTTTTTCTATGATATGTTCATTGCAGAGAGTGAGGTGTTGAATTCTCCCACTATTATTGTGTGTGGTAAAATGTGTTCTTTGAGCATTAATTAAGTTGGTGCTGGTTTTTGTTTTTGTTTTTGTTCTTGTTTTTGTTTTGAATGTGGATGCCCTTGCAATAGGAACATAGATGTTCAGAATAGAGAGTTCTTCTTAGAAGAGTTTTCCTTTGATAAGTATGAAGTGTCCTTCCTTATCTCTTTTGATAACTTTAGGTTGAAAGTCGATTTTATTCAATGTTAGAATGGCTAGTCCAGCTTGCTTCTTTGGACCATTTGCTTGAAGAATTGTTTTACAGCCTTTTGCTCTGAGGTAGTGTCTGTGTTGTAACTGAGGTGTGTTTCCTGTATGCAGCAAAATGTTGGGTCCTGTTTACATATCCAGTCTGTTAGTCTATGTCATTTTATTGGGGAATTGAGTCCATTAATATTAAGAGATATTAAGGAAAAAAGATTGTCGCTTCCTGTTATTTTTGTTGTTAGAGGTGCTTTTATGTTTTTTTGTGGCTATCTTCTTTTTTGCTTGTTAAAAGAAGATTATTTTCTTCCTTTTTCTTGGTTGTAATTTCCCTCCTTGTGTTTGATTTTTCCATTTATTATCCTTTCAAGGGCTGGATTTGGGAGAAATATTGTGCAAATTTATTTTTGTCATGGAATATCTTGGCTTCTCCATCTATGGTATTTGAGAGTTTTGCTGGGTATAGTAGCCTGGACGCCATGGCATTTGTATTATCTTAGTGTCTGTAGAACATCTGTCCAGGGTCTTCTGGCTTTCATAGTCTCTGGTAAGAAGTCTGGTGTAATTCTAATAGGTCTGCCTTTATATGTTACTTGACCTTTTTCCCTTACTACTTTTAATATTCTATCTTTACTTAGTGCATTTGGTGTTTTGATTATTATGTTACAGGAAGAATTTCTTTTCTGGTCCAATCTATTTGGTGTTCTGTAGGCTTCTTGTATGTTCTTGGGCATCTCTTTCTTTAGGTTATGGAAATTTTCTTCTATAATTTTGTTGAAGATATTTACTGGCCCTTTAAGTTGGAAATCTTCACTCTCTTCTTTACCTATTATCCGTAGGAGCAGTCTTCTCACTGTGTCCTGGATTTCCTGGATGTTTTGAGTTAGGGTCTTTTAGCAGTTTGCGTTTTCTTTGATTGTTGTATCAATGTTTTCTATGGTATCATCTGTGCCTGAGGTTGTCCCTTCTAATTCTTGTATTCTGTTGGTGATGCTTGCATCTATGCTTCCTGATCTCTTTCCTAGATTTTCTATCTCCAAAGTTGTCTCCCTTTGTGATTTGTTTAATATTTATACTTCCATTTTTGGATCCTGGATGGTTTTGTTTAATTTCTTCACCTGTTTGGTTGTGTTTTCCTGTAATTCATTAAGAGTTTTTTCTGTTTCCTCTTTAAGGGCTTCTCCTTGTTTACCTGTGTTCTCCTGTAATGCTTTAAGGGATTTTTGTGTTTCTTTTTTAAGGGATTCTACCTGTTTACTTCTGTTCTCCTGTATTTCTTTAAGGGAGTTATTTATGTCTTTCTCAAAATCCTCTATCAGTATCATGAGATGTGATTTTAAATCCACATCTGCTTTTCTGGTGTGTTGGGGTATCCAGGACTTGCTGTGGTAGGAGAACTGGGTTCTGATGATGCCATGTAGTCTTGGTTTCTGTTGGTAAGATTCTTGCATTTCCCTTTTGCCATTTGTTTATGGTGTTAGATGTTCTAGCTATCTCTGGCTGGAGCTTGTTCCTCCTGTCGGTCTGTAAGCTTGTGTCAGCCCTGCTGGGAGACCAGATTTCTCCTGGAAGAATTTGTGTACAGAGGGCTCTGGAACAGCCCAAGATATGGGTGCATATGGTGACTGGAAGGATCCTCTCCCAGCTGCTCTACTGTTCTTATTCCCTGTGTGCTCCTTGCTAGCCTGTGCCTGACAGTTATTGGAGAGAAAGTGGCTATCTCACCTCCAAGCCCTGGAGTAAAGCACTCCTGGGGAGAACAGGTCTCTCCTGGCAGGACCTGTGCAGAGCAGGCTGTGAACTACCTCAGCTCCCAGGTGCAGATGGTAGACCAGTAGGAAGTCTTCTGTTAACAATCTCTCTTAGAAATGGTTGCACAAATAAGTCAAGAATGACATAAATCTCAAAGGCTGTAATAGCATGGAAGGGGAAAATGTTGTGAGGCCCCACCAACCAACAAAGAACTAAGGACTGCTCTGAGAAGAATCATCCTCTTCTAGTGATGAGTCCCCTTATGGATGCTCAATGCAGAGTAGCCAGCTCTGAAACCATATACATACAAACAACAAAAACACACTCAGCAGGTTCTATTTGTGCATGTATATGTGTGTATTATGCTACAATAGTAATAAAAATAGGCCATCAACTTGAGAATTGGGAGCAGGAGAAGGGTTTGGGGAAGGTTATTTGGGAGGGGTTATAGGGAAGAAAGTAATATGATTATTCCAATTAAAATATATATTAAAAAAATAGACCTGGTTCTTGCTGCTGGGGCAGAGCACTAGTTGCTCTGCTTCTGTGAAGAAACCACTTCAACTCACACACTCCCACCCCAGAGCTGCTGCTGGAGTCCTGAGGGACCCATCAACTGCCAAAACCCTACCCTCTCAAATACTACTCTCCTTCCTTCCTTCCTTCCTTCCTTCCTTCCTTCCTTCCTTCCCTCCCTCCCTCCCTTCCACCCCTTCTGCCTTGCCCTTGCTGCTACGACAGGCTCCTAGTTGTTCTGCTCCTGTGAAGACTCCATATCCTGATACATTGTAGAGAACCCACTGCACTCAGAGCAGTTGGACCCACTGCACTCAGAGCAGTTGATCAGTTGAGGATCCGCTGCTCTCAGAACAGTTGAGCATCAGCTGCACTCAGAACAGTTGGACAGTGGCTTGACTGCTCCACTGAAGACCCAACAGTCTGAAGGCCTCCCAGGAGATCTACTGCAGCCAGGGCAACATATCAGTAGCTTCTATGTACCTGTGAAGAAGGCCCTATAGGTGATCTGATACAGCCAGGGCTGCAAGCCTACAAGGAGACCTGAAGCAACCCAGGGACAAAAGAGGCAGACTCCATACAGTTGCCCAGATCAACAAACACCAGGGATATCCAGATGGTGAAATATAAGCACAAGACAATAAGTAACAGAAGCCAAAAATATCCTGAATATACCAACACACCTGAAATTCAGGAATCTATCCTAAATTCCTATCTCATGAAGGTAATAGAGTTCTTTAAGGAGGATAGGAATAACTAACTGAAAGAAATACAGAAAAGCATAGGTAAACAGGTGAAGGAATTGAATAAAGCAATCCAAGACTTAAAAATGGAAGTAGAAACAATAAACAATATACAAATGGAGGCCAACCTGGAAATGAAAAACCTAGGTGAAAGGTCAGAAATTACAGATATAAGTATTATCAAAAGAATACAAGAGATAGAAGAGAGAATCTCAGGTGTAGAAGATATGGTAGAAGAGATTGACACAACTGTCAAAGAAAATTCAAAACATAAAAAACTCCTAACCCAAAGCATCCAGGAAATTCAGGACACAATGAAAAAATCAAATCTAAGGATAATCAGAATAGAGGAGAAAGAAGCTTCCCAGCCTAAAGGACCAGAAAACATCTTCAACAAAATCATAGAAGAAAACATTCCCAACCTAAAGAAAGAGATGGACATAAAGGTACAAGAAGTGTATAGAACACCAAATAAATGGGACCAGAAAAGAAAATCTTCTCGTCACATAATAATCAAAACACTACATGCATAGAGCAAAGAAAGAATATTAAAAGCTGCAAGGGAAAAGAGTCAAGTAACATACAAAGGTAGACCTATCAAAATTAAACCAGACTTCTCAACAGAGACTGTGAAAGCCAGAAGAGCCTGATCAGAGGTCATGCAGAATCTAAAAGAATACAATGTCAGCCTAGGCTACTATACCAAGCAAAATTCTCAATCGACATAGATTGAGAAACCAAAATATTACAGAACAAAACCAAATTCAAATAGTATCTATCTACCAATCCTGCCCTACAGAGGAAAACTCCAACACAAGAAGGTATCTATACCAAAGAAAAGACAAGATATTAAGCATGTCACAACAAAGTAAAAAGGAGAGAACCACAAGCACACAAAGCCACCACAAAAACAAACATATCAGGAAACAACAGTCATCTATCTTTAATATCTCTCAATATTAATAGACCCAACTCACCTATAAAAAGATGTAAGCTAACAGACTGGATATGCAAACAAGATCCAGCATTTTGCCCCCAAATTATATAAATTCATTGTTTTTAATAGCTGAGTAGTATTCCATTGTGTAAATGTACCACATTTACTGTATCCATTCTTCTGTTGAGAGACATTTGGGTTCTTTCCAGCTTCTTCCTATTATAAATAAGGCTGCTATGAACATAGTGGAGTATGTGTTCTTATTATAAGTCTCTTAAGAAAGAAATCAAAGAAGATCTCAGAAAGTGGAAAGATCTCCTATGATCATGGATTAGCAGAATTAACATAGTAAAAATGGCTATCCTACCAAAGGCAATCTAGAGATTCAATGCAATCCCCATCATAATGCCAACACAATTCTTCAAAGACATGGAAAGAGCAATTCTCAACTTCATCTGGAAAGACAAAAAACAAAAACAAAACAAAACAAAAACAAACAAACAAACAAGCAAACAAACAAACAAAAAAAAACCACAATGGCAAAAAAAAAAATTCTTAACCATAAAAGAACAGCTGGGAGTATCACCATTCCAGATCTCAAGATTTACTACAGAGCAACAGTGATTAAAAAACTGCATGGTATTAGTACAGAGACAGACATGTTGATCAATGGAATAGAATTGAAGACCCATAAATTAAACCATACACTTACTGTCACTTGATCTTTGACAAAGATGCCAAAAATATATAATGGAAAAAAGAAAGCATCTTCAATAAATGGTGCTGGTCTAACTGGCTGTCTCTATGTAGGAGAATGAAAATAGACCCATATTTGTCACTTTGTACAAAGCTCAAGTCCAAGTGGATCAAGGAACTCAACCAGATACACTGAATCTCATAGAAGAGAGAATGGGAAAGAGCCTTGAATTCATTGGCACAGGGGAAAATTTCCTAAATAAAATTCCAGTGGCTCATGCTTTGAAATTGAGAATTGATACATGGGACCTCATGAAACTGGAAAACTTCTGTAAGGCAAAAGATAGTTGAAAAGACAAATTGGCAACCTACAGATTGGGGAAAAAATTTCACTAACCCTACATCTGATAGAGGCCCAATATCCAAAAGATATAAAGAACTCAAGAAGTTAAAAAACAACCAAACAACCAAACAAACAAAACAAAACATGCAACCCAATTTAAAAAAATGGGGTATAGAACTAAACCAAGAATTCACAACTGAGGAATCTTGAATGGCTGAGAATCACCTAAAGAAATGTTAAAAGTCCTTAGTGATCAGAGAAATGCAAATCAGAAAGACCCTGAGAATCCACCTTACACGAATTAGAATGGCTAAGAACAAAACCTCAGGTGACAACACATGTTGGAGAGGGTGTGGAGAAAGAGGAACACTCCTCCATTGATGGTGGGATTGCAAACTGGTACAATTACACTGGAAATCAATATGAAGGTTCCTCAAAAAATTGAAGACCCAGAAGTACCACTCTTGGGAATATACCCAAAAGATGCCCCATCATACCACAGCATCACATCTTCCACTATGTTCATAGTGGCCTAATTTGTGATAGTCAGAAGCTGGAAGCAACTTAGATGTCCCATGACAGAAGGATGGATATAGAAAATGTGGTTCGTTTTCCCAATGGATACTACTCAGCTATTAAGAATGAGGCCATCCTGAGTTTTGTAGGCAAATAGGTGGAACTAGAAAATATCATTCTGAGTGAGGTAACTCAGACTCAAAAGGACATGCATGCTATGTACCCACTAATAAGTGGATATTAGCCAAAAAAACAAACAAAACAAAACAAACAAACAAACAAACAAAAAACCAACCAAGCAACCAACCAACCAAAAACATACATAATACCCAAGGTACAGTCCACAGAACTCAATAAGCTCAAGCGGAAGTGCACAAGTGAGGATGCCTCAGTCCCAAGTGGGAGAGAAAAGAAAGTAATCAAAAGTGGGTAGTGAGGGAAATACCTGAAAGGGAAAGTGGACAGGGTAGGGAGGAAGAAGGGGGAGAGGGAAACCTGATCTGGTATTGGGTGAGGGAAAAGGACTGAAGCCCTGAGGGCCAACAGAAAATGAAAACAGGCAACCTCAGGAAATAGGAGGTTGGAGGAACCCTCCACCCCAGAAAGCACCAGAGACCTGGGAGTTGGGAGATTCACAGGACTCAAAGGGAGGGACCATAGATAAAATGCCCAATAGTAGGGAGAGGGAGAGCCCACCTCCAGCAGAAAGACAGGACATCAAGTGAGGGATGGGGTTGCCATCCCACAGTCACAACCCTGACCCACAATTTTTCCTTCTGAAAGAATTACAGGTATGGAACTGAAGAGGAGGCTGAGTAAAAGAAGGTCCAACAACAGGCCCAAGGTGTGATCCAGCTCAAGGGAAGGTCCCAAGGCCTGACACTATTACTGAGGCTATGGAGCATTCACAAAAAGGGATCTGTCATGACTGTCCCCCAAAAGATCCAACAAGCAGATGAAAGAGTCAGATGCAGATATTTGCACCCAACCAATGGGCAGAAGCAGCTTACTCCTGTTGTTGAATTTAGGAGAGGCTGAAAGAAACTGAGGAGAAGGGCGATCCTGTAGGAAGACCAGCAGTCTCAATTAATCTGAACCCCTGAGATCTCTCAAACACTGGACCACCAAAGAGACAGCATACACCAGCTGATATGAGTCCATCAACACACATACAGTAGAGGACTTCTGGGTATGTGTTCATTCAGAGATGATGTGCGGGAAGTGGGTGCGGCTGCATGGGCCAACATGGCACCCTGGCCCATTGCCAGGCCCCGTGAAACCCACATGTTTACTGCCTTGCCCGAACATGCTCAGTGAAACTGCATGTGTAAGCTGCCTGCCAAGTTAGATTATTCCTTGTGATCCGGATCTATCAGCCTATCTGTGACCAACCTGAGCTCGTGTATGATTCTGATTGGATGAGGTGGTGTGGAACAAGATGAGGTCAATTGCCGCTACTGTATAAATATAGCCCTTGCCCCAAGTAAAGTGGAGAAAAGCTGGTAGAAAGCTGTAAGTAAAAAAACTGGAGGCTGTAAGTAAAGTGCAGCTGTGGAAGTAAAGAAGCTGTGGAAGCTGCGTGAACCTGTCTTGGTGTCTGTGTAGTTCTTGTCTTTGCACCACCGGAGTGCAGACAGCACCAAGTGGTGGCCTGTACGGGGAATCAACATTTTGGTAAGCAGTGGCAAGTGGTGGCCCGTATGAGGAAATTTTGGTAAGCATTAAGGTTCTCAGGAATAGAGAGACGAAGAGTAAAGAAAGCATAGGCCTGAAAGGTTCCCCAGAAAAAAGGAGACGGAGCACTAAGGTTCTCAGGAATAGAGACGAAGGGAATTTCAGCAACATGGGTTCAACTGCATCTAAAATGAAAGTAAATATGGTGTACGGGGAAATTTTGGTAAGCAGCGGTAAGTAAAGAAAGCCACCTAATTCTTAAGGGCATAAAGGTGGGGCTAGGAGCTTTTGGTAAACAACCTGATGTAAAACAGATTGAGGTACTTGCCTCCACTAATTGGCTTCAGTTTGTCATGAGAAATCCTATGATATACCCCAGAATTACTTGGACTGAGCCAATCCCAGGTGCTGTTAATGTATTTACTGATGGATCCAAAGGCAGCATGGGAGTAGTTTATGTTGAAGGAAATCAACCCTGAGCTCATGTATTTCCCTATCAATCTGCACAAGCTGTTGTTGGACCAGTTAGTATTTGTTTCCTGCATTACTTATATGTCAGGAATGTGTGTAACCTCTGTTCAGTATCAGAATATTTCCAGAGCTGCAAATCTGTTGTGTGCAATTGGTGTGATACTGCTACACAAAGATGAAGGAATTGCGAGCATCGATTGTTGCCATCAACAACACCCATGTGGAGATTGCAACTGCAAAGCAATGGCTGGAGATCATCCAGGGAACTGTGGGATTCTTAAAAAATTGGGGAGGGATTGCCTTTTGGGCACTCCTGCTGACTGTTGTGTGTGGAGGAATGCTTTGGTGGATGACACATATGCGAAGGCGGCACAGGGCTGATAAAGGAGCCTTAGTGCAGGCTATGGCAGCCTTGGAAGCAGAAACATCCCCCAATGTTGGCTCAACATGCTGAATCAGTAATAAATGACAGGTAAGACCCTCATGTGCACATACCAACCTAAGACAGGATGGAGAAAGTGAGTTCGTCACTCCCATGATGGTAAGGATGTTGCACGGACGGGGGCGACCTAAAACATATGTTGACTTCAGGGCTATTAATAAAACTAAAAGGGGGAGATGCAGGAAGCGGGTGTGGCTGCATGGGTCAAGATGGCGCCCTGGCCCATTGTCAGACCCCGTGAAACCCACATGTTTACTGCCTTGCCCGAACATGTGCAGTGAAACTGCATGCGTAAGCTGCCTGCCAAGTTAGATTATTCCTTGTGATCTGGATCTGTCAGCCTATCTGTGACCAACCTGAGCTCATGCCTGGAGTGTGTGTGATTCTGATTGGATGAGGTGGTGTGGAGCGAGATGAGGTCAGTTGCCGCTACTGTATAAATATAGCCCTTGCCCCAAGTAAAGTGGAGAAAAGCTGGTAGAAAGCTGTAAGTAAAAAGCTGGAGGCTGTAAGTAAAGAGCAGCTGCAGAGGTAAAGTAGCTGCGGAAGCTGCGTGAACCCATCTTGGTGTCTGTGTCGTTCTTGTCTCTGGGAGTCGGAGACTGCAGCAATGATGCACTAACTCTCAAGAGACTGGAGGCCCCAGGGAGTTTTGAGGTCAGGTAGGGTGGAGGATGGGGTGGAGTAGGGAGGAGGTTTGGGATGTGGAACAGACAGAGAGTGGATGCAGGGGCATAGAATGGAATATGGAGTGTTAGAAATAAATTAAAAATAAAATAAAATTTAAAAAACAAGTGTATTGTAGACAAAAGCAACAAGAGCCACATTGGGCAAAGGAAATTCTTTTCAAACATAGTATTTATGTATACAGCTTTCTAATTACAGTAAAAACTAAGTCTCTTTCACCATGCTCAAGAAAGAAGGAGGTAGCAAGGAAGGAAGGAAGGGAGGGAGGGAGGAAGGAAGGAAGGAAGGAAGGAAGGAAGGAAGAAAGAAAGAAAGAAAGAAAGAAAGAAAGGAAGGAAGGAAGGAAGGAAGGAAGAAAAAGGAAGAAAGAAAAATAGATTCATATGGACCAAAGACCTCAAGGTAAGACCTAAAACCTGTGTGGCTATTCAAAGAAAATACAAGAAAAATGTGTTTAGACATTGGTATTGGCTTTTGGGATGGTATGTTTCCCAAAATACTGAAAGCATGCATTGATATATTTATGAGATGTACTGGCTAGTTTTGTGTCAACTTGACACAGCTGGAGTTATCACAGAGAAAGGAGCTTCAGTTGAGGAAATGCCTCCATGAGATCCAACTGTAAGGCATTTTCTCAATTAGTGATCAAGGGGGAAAGGCCCCTTGTGGGTGGGACCATTTCTGGGCTGGTAGTCTTGGTTCTATAAGAGAGTAGGCTGAGCAAGCCAGGGGAAGTAAGCCAGTAAGGAACATCCCTCCATGGCCTCTGCATCAGCTCCCGCTTTCTGACCTGCTTGAGTTCCAGTCCTGACTTCCTTTAGTGATGAACAGCAGTATGGAAGTGTAAGCCGAATAAACCCTTTCCTCCCCAACTTGCTTCTTGGTCATGATGTTTGTACAGGAATAGAAACCCTGGCTAAGACATGAAGTATTTTACATATATCCAATAAATATGTAAAACTGCTAGAAGTGTCAATCACAAATTTGCAGTAAACTAAAATGAATAAAGCATTGGACTTATGGAAATGTATCTCCTAAAACTATAACTCTGGGCTACAGTTGAGTTACATTCAATGGATCTTCTCTATGGAAATCAATAGCTTTGCCTATATACAGATTTAGCTTCTTATCCCTGATCTTCACTATTTGGTTGCAGAATCTTCAACCAACCACCCTCAACCCTTATCCTTCAGTGAATTCTTTTGTAAAATATAGCCAATGATGTTTATCCATGGAATCTGATTAGGTTTACATCTGATGTACAGCAGTGTCCAATACAAATACTGCCCAAACCAATGATGTTGTTCTAGTTGCATGGGAATACAATTTAAGGCAGGAAGATAAACATGCCTGTCAAGTTGCAGGGAAAGAATGGAGATCATTTTTGCTGTACAGCACAGACTCTTTAACACAGTGGTTCTCAACCTTCCAAGTTCTGCAACTCTTTAACATAGTTCCTCATGTTATGGTAACCTGAAAATTTTGTTGATACTTCATAACTATAATTTTGCTCTTGGTATGAATCATAATGTAAATATATATGTTCTCTGAGAGGCTTACATGACCACTGTGAAAGGATCCTTTGATCACCAAATGGATTGCAATCCACAGGTTGACGAGAACTATTCTAGCACAATGTCTAACATATTATTTCCTACTGAAGATAATGTGACTGCTACACAGCAATAATGTTAGAGCTCTGGATACGGAGGCAGCTAAAAAGCCCCTATCATTGTTTTTTGTTGTTTTTGTCTGAGCAGTCTACTAAAAAAAAGAAAAATTAGAAAGAAAAAATAGGAAAAGAAATAGCTGTCATGGTGGTATTTAATTCTAGGACTTGAAGGGCTGAGGCATCTCTGTGAATTCAAAGCCTGCTTGGCCTATATATTAAGTTCCTGGCCGGCCAATAATACATAGAAATATCCTGTCTCACAACAAAAATAAAAACAAACAAACAAACAAACAAACCGAGACACCTATGTTCTTATCCTAGAAACACCTTTTTTTCTTGTTCTTCAGTTGTTAAGAATATGTTCACATCGAGCTTGAGCACTGTGTCTATTAGTTTTTATCAACTTGATACAAACTTGGAGGAAATCTAGAAGAGAGAATTTAAAGAATTGGCTCTATTATATTGGTTTTTGGGCATGTGTGTAGGGTTGTTTTCATGATTAGTGATTGATGTGGGAGGGCCCAGCCAATTACAGGCCATGCATCCTTTGACTTGTGATCCTTGGTTGCATGAGAAAGTAGGTTGAACAAGATATGGAGAACAGGCCAGAAGCAGTGTTCCTCCAGGGTCTCTGTTTGAGTTTGTCTCCAGGTTCCTGCTTTGGTTTGCAAAAGTGATAGACCATAACTTGTAACCCTTCCTCTCCCTGTTGGAATGGGGAAGGAAGAGCACAAATATGGATGGAGCAGAGGGATCCATTAATAATGGGATTTTGTTTTCTATGTTTTGCTCAGCCATATAAGAACAGTGGAGCCATGTGGAAAGCCCTTTACCATAAACTGATTAACATCCATCCCAACAGGATGAAGCTGAGGAATACCCATTCTTCCTGAGTGAAATTTGCTAGAAATTACATGTTTTGTTTAGGATAAGATCAGAAAAACCAAGTTTAGACTTGTCAAACAGGGACTAGAAAAAACCAGAAAGGACCTGTGGTCTTCCTATAACATGGCCTCCCAAATAACATTGTGCTCTGGAAGTTACTTTGGAAATTTGAAATGCTGCACAAAGATGACCTTTTCTAAATCGGAAAGCAAACGATGCACAGAATTCGATTTCACTGAAAAGGGCACTTGAGATTGGATCATTTCTAAACTTCTCCTGCTATGTTACCATGTATCACCCATGTATAAGAACTAAAGTTGAGCTCCAGGTCACCAATGACCTAGAGAAAAACCTTGGTTACTGAGTATGACTTTGTCTCCATGAATGAAACTGTATTTCCATACAGCCAAGTTCTGTGGAAACTAAAAGGGGTGTAGGGGGAAACAGGGGAGGGAACGAGCCCATGTCCGGCCAGAGTTCCTCCTGTGCTCTGGGCAGGTGGATGCAGGAGGGCTGCCAGACACTTTCCACTCAGTCCTGGGTGGGCATCTAAGCCACTGATCCCACTCAACAGGGGGTGGACAAGGGGCAGCCCCCAATACCAGGACCCCTGGGGCGACACCCTCGGCCCTGAAGTTAAGGGAGAGAGGGCAGAGGGAGAGAGGTTCCCATGCAGGTGAGAGTCCTTAGTCCAGGCCTTGACTGGAGCACAGGAAGGCCTTCCATCAGGAGATTAGAAATGGCTCATTAGAAGAAAGCCTATCCTATCATCCAAGCACAGTGGGCCTTGATGAACAGAGACAGTCTGTGGTTTTAGAGCTTTATTGTAGAAAGGCAGGGGGAAGGAGAGAAAAGAGAGAGAGAGAGAGAGAGAGAGAGAGAGAGAGAGAGAGAGAGAAAGAGAAAGAGAGAGAGAGACTGGCTATGGCCAAGAGGAGAGAGAGGGGAAAATGGGAGAGAAGAAAGAGTAAGAGGTTAGAGAAAGAGAGAGCGCGCAAGGAAAGAGAGTGAGAGGAGAGAGAAGGAGGAGAGGAGAGTATGAGGAGAGGTTAGAGAGCGAGGTGGGGCCAAGCAGCCCCTCTTATGGTGGGCTGTTATCTATGGTGTTGCTAGGTAACTGGGAGGAGTTTAACCTGAAGGTCAGAAGCTTGGGACATTGTCTACATGACTGCTAGCACTTCAACAGGAGCCTTGAGTCCAGGAGACATGATCAAATACCTACCGTCCCATGTAGGTGGGAATTACCACCCATCAGGTTCTCCTGGGCTTCAAGGTCTAACCTTGACTGGAAACCAGGCTATCTGTACATAGCCCAATGCTCCACCAAGTTCCTCCATTTTCATGCCTGCTTACAGCACCATACCATCTAGTCCAGAAATGGAATATTCATTACCACTGTAGATATAGTGCTAAAAACCTGTAGTATCAGAATGTCAAAATGGGAGGCAGTATACGTTTTAAAATTTGTATTCAAAGGATACCAAACATTAAAATAAAAATCTATTTATTTATTTATTCACATTTTTACTCTATGTGTATGAGTGTGTTGTCTGCTTGTGGGTGCTGGGTATTGAACTTAGATCCACTAGAGGAGTAGTCAGCACTCTTAAGCAATGAGCACTCTCTCTTGCCCAAAATTCAAAATTTAAATAAAAGATGAATATTTATCAATTGTTCATTGTATGGTACTAGATTAAATGTCTTAACTGTCACTGAATGAATTCTTTATAATAACTCAATGAGGTAGAAACTATGAATATATTTTATAGCTAAACATCCTTACATGTAGAGAGAGGTACTGTATAGGTAGGTAAAACTTTACAGTTGAAATTTTAATTGAAAACCTTGTACAGAATTTCTGTAGTATTTCCTGCCAAGATACTTTATGTCCAGTACTCAAGCACAAATGCTGAAAAAACAATAGTAGGTTGGAGATTTGTTCTAATGTTTTGAATTAATCCAGCCCCCAAATCAGAAATCTATGTGTCCAAACATTGAAGTTCTTTGTCCCCAGTTGGTTTTTGATCAATCAATAAAAAGCCAATGGCCAGTGGCTAGACAGGTAGAATGAGGTGGGACCTTTGGATGTGCATAGACTACAAACTGTAAGAGAAGACAGGAAGAGATGACAGGGAAGAAGGAAGATCAGACCTAAAAGCGTGACGACATGTGAGAATCAGACAAAGTGATCCTACAGACCTCTTCCCCAGTTGTGTTTGGGGTAGCAAAGATGAAATATAGACTTTAAAAGATGTTGACTCAGAAGTACCAGAGGGGAGTGTTTGCTAGCAGTGGGAAGGATTATAATTGCCCAGCCTTTGAGCTAGTCAAGGCATTTTATTCACCGCTACAACAATACATGATAAAAAAATTTTTTTTCAACCTCCTCATGAAGGTTATAGTCTGCAGCCCAACATAACAGATTAGTGAAGGAATAATGGGGAGCCTTTTAAGTATAGTGCTAAGGTAAGTACATGGAGACTATAGTAAGCAAATAGGAAAACATATCTACCTTGGTTCAGAACTGTAAGGGTTAGAGCACAGGGCTAGACAGAATGGGAATGAAGATCCCCTGATCCCCAGGCCAAGATCCTTCAGCAACTCATGAGATAATGATCCATGAAGCTCCACTAGGAATAGCCCTACTTGCCATCAGTATATCTGTGTTTCTATGCTGCTGTGTTTTCTCAGAAAGCAGTTATAGTTAGGACTGATGTTCTTCAGAGAATGGAGTATATCTACTTCAAGGTAGGATATAGTCACCTGTCCACATATATGCAATTTGCCATTGTTTTGACATAGAGTCTCATATACGCCAGATTGACCTCAAATTTGAACTTGTTATGCAACTAAGAATGACCTCGAACTTCTGGTCGCCCTTCTTCTACAGTCTAAGTTCTGAGACTATAAGTTATGGTCCTATGCTGGACTTATATGATCCTGTAAATCTAACTAAGAGCTTTGTGCATTCATGGAAATCTCTGTCAACTCAAACAGTCCCCAAGTGAGAAATTGTGACAATAATTTACACACAACACAAAACTTGACTTTGCAAATGAAAGCATGTTTAAGCTTTATACTTGACATATAACTGCTATCTACTGACAGATTGCTGTGAGAGTAAAACTACCCTATAACTAAATATTTTTTTTATTTTTAGTTTAGTTCATTTAGTTTGAAATTTAAAAAATACTATGAATTATATTATACCAAAGATCTAGTCCTATCTTATTTTGTAGGTCAATCTGGAAAATCTGCTGAGAGTCATTTTGATCAGTTGTCTAGGGTAATTAGTTGCCTTGGAACGTGTTGGATGAAAACCTGTTCCCTAGGGAAGCTGAAATCTTTACCCTTTGTTGATGAAATTCCTAAGGTTAAACATAAAATTGCCAAAAATTCCAGCAATCCCACTGTTTTATATATGGAAGATAGATGAAAATGGATGTTATATAAAACTTGATGTAAATGTCCATGACATTCTTATTAATGATAGTCCAAAAGAAGTTATTAAACCATCCCTTAATTGATGTGAGATATAGTGCAGTACTACTAAGTAACAATAAAAAGTAATAAAGTACCTGTCTTCGTTTCTTTTTCTGTTGCTGTGATAAAATATACGAACAAAAATGACTTGGGGATGGAAGGGTTTATTTGATGCACAGAAGTTACAGTAAATATGGTGCAGAAGTCACAGCAGCAAGTGCTGAGGCAACTGGTCTTTCTAGCATACATGTTCAAGAAGCAAAATTCAGTTAATAATTGTGATCAGCTTACTTTAATCTCTTTTTATAGGGTCAAGGGAACAGTGCTATCTGGAGGGGTATGCAGTATGAATATTTTCAATAAATCTCTGCATGTGGGTACTACCTACATTAATGATTTATGTTCTCTAATGAAAGACATACACAGCCTTTATATTCTAATATGCTTTAAGCATCTCAACAGCTGGGGAACTGTCTAACGCCCATGCTGTTAGAATCTACTTTCTATCTATAACTCCATTATTACTTTCTAATTTCTATGTTCCACCTTGGCTGCTCTTGACCCAACTGAGCATCCCCCTGGGCCTCTTTCTTGTGGGCCTTTTACATGGTGGCTCTGATTCTCTCTCCTGCAAGTTCTTCTTTTTCTATGGCTGGTCTCTTCTCTCTTCTCCTGAACATGCTCCTAAAGCATGGTGGCTCTCCTTTCTCTTCCTTCCTTGTGGTGGTCCCAAGCCCAGGAAACCTAAATCCCCATTCATGTCTCTCCTCCCCAGCTATTGGCTGCTGGAATTTCAACCTCAACCTCAACAGGATAAATCTTGCCACATTAATAAACCAAGACAATCTCTCACAGGCATGCTTGGGGGCTTGTCTACCAGGTAATCTACACCTCATTAAGTGGACAGATGAAGTTAGCCAAAACAGCAGCAGTATGTGCTACAGCATGGAGAAATATTAAAAGTATTATAATAAGTAAAACAGGACTGACACAAAAGTCACATACTATAAGGCTTCCATTTGTGTGCTAAAATAGAAAGCTGCTTCCCATTAACAAGGCTAGAAAGAGAAAGAAAGGAAGGGTGCATACTAAGGAGTATAGATTTGGGGAAATAATGAGTATATAGAGTTGGATTATGATAGTATTTACATAAACAGAGATTGTTAAAAGAAAAAGCTATTACCTAAAACTTTGTCTCATACAGAAATCATGAATACGGTAAACATTTTCATATATATTTTTTACTTTAGAATAAATACAAAATTTAGGATAATGTGAGGTTACTCAGACCTAAAAATACTTTTAACTATAAATATTCGTGTGCTTTATGCAACCATGATGTTTTTCCATTTTATTTTCTCCCTTCTCCACTATATTACAATTTACATAGATAAACAAACAATTGTTGAATGCCACTTTCAATTCTAAAGCAATGCTTTGGACTTGACTTTTCTTTCTTTTCTAGTAGTATTTTTATAATTTTGTCTCTATCTGAACGTTTTCAAGCAACTCTTCGCACTCCTTATTGGCTGTTTTTAGATTCCACTTTTTGATAGTGCCATGAAAATGTCCCTAATCTGCACTCTATTAAATTCTAGTGTTGGACACATGTGTCCTCCCTCAGATCAGAGCCTCTTCTGTGGTTTCAGGCACTTATCAGCCCTCTCATCTTCTGGCTGTTGACCTGAGCATTTCCAACTCCTTTTGCCTGGTTGATTCTAGAATTGTTAGCCAAACAAAAGAAGCCTGGAAAGAAGAATTGTTCCGAGGCTGCTTCCTGTTTGCAGTGCTTGGTGTGGTCAGAGAGGAGGGCAAGGCCTTGTTCTGCTTATGTCTATTTGAACAGAACAGAGGGGAGGCTGTTTGTGTCTCCCTTATGCCACACCAGCACTCACTCGGTACTGCTTTGTGCATCCATCTGTAGTAAAACCTGAAAATGTACTTTGCACAATTACACAAGCAAACACAATTTCCCAAGGCAAATATGCCTTATTAGTAAGCAGGCCAGAATTGAAGTAAAAGCAGGTGTTTCCTATGTTGAATCTGATTGTCTACATGTGTGTCTACTCTAAATTACTTCCTAATGACTTTGAGGAGTAATCTCCAGCAGAAAAGACAGAAAAAAAATATCAGTTATTCTGAGAGCTCTCTGATCTCTGCTGAATTAAAACTTACAAGTTGAGTCTTATAATTAACTTATATTTTTTAGATCCACCACCACCCACTTTTTTCTAAGTCAGGAAATGATAAATTCTAACTCCGAATTAGATTTCCTCTTCATGTTATCCCTGAAGGATCATGTGCTTTTTAAGCCCAGAATTTTTTTTTATTAGGTATTTTCCTCAATTACATTTCCAATGCTATCCAAAAAGTCCCCAATACACTCCCCCCCCCAGTCCCCCACCCACCCACCCCCACCCCTTGGCCCTGTTAAGCCCAGAATTTTAATTTTAACTTGAGAGATGTTGCTTGACTGAATGCCACACCGTTAATATGTATTCATGAATTGTAATGCGCATTACAGTGTACAACTCTAAGAAGAATGAATTACATAGAAGGAATTGTGATATTAAGAGTGAGGGGGCATTCTGTCTTGTTTGGGTTTTGAAGCTTAATTATATTAACCAGTTCTAGAAAGCAGCTCATTTCTACCAAGTAGAAAAGACCAATGATCTTGATTATTTCTGAACATTAGGATTTGACAAAGAAAAGTAAAAGGGACAGCATTCAAAGCCAGAGTGGTCCTCAGATATAGAGAATACAGAACACAGCAGCATTGGATTTATTCTTAGCACTATAATGCACCAAAGACCAAAAGGTGAAAAAAATAAAGCTGATAAATTACCTCTATTTTCAAACATACTCAAGGATACTAAGATGAAATTGATCCCAGATATATATGCAGTATATTAAAACAACTAAAAATTGACCTGGTCTACAGGTCAGTCAACAGGGTCTGCAAAAGAAACAGTGGGGACTGAGGGGCAAGAGACAAGAAGAATGAAGACAGTCTGATCAAGGATCAAGTCTCAGGTCTCAAGTCTTGAGACTCGTTTATTGAAAGGCAACTATGGGTATATATGTACTCACTGGGGCGTGCAGCTGTAGACACTTAACCACAGGTCCAGTATGTATAGGAGGAAACCAAGATGTTATCAGAGTGTGTTCAGCTGTGGTGGGCTTCTTGCAAAAACATCATGCTAGGAAAACAAGTCTCTTGTCAGGGTGGAAAATTACTACCTGTAAGTAAATAGCCCGAGTTGGCTGCAGAGATGATAGCTGCTTTCTGCTAAGAGTCAGCTCCCAAAAGAAATCAGTATATAATACCATACTATAAGCATTATATAAAGGTGTGATCTGAGTGGGTAAGCTAAAGATCAGACAGGAAAACAGGGTGACTGTCACAGGGCTAACTCTAGATGTTTGCATGATGTCATTAAGAGTTTATCCCCGGAATGGAATACAATATCTGTTCCAAAACAACTGGCAGGGGCCTGCGCTAGCAGGAACAGGGACACAGGAAACCTGCCAGACCAGCAGCTGAGGTTCATTCCAGTCAGCGCCAGCCCCATGCTCAGCAGACGGTCCCAAGGTCCCTAGAGGACTATCCATACCACAGGCGCCCTAGCACACCCATGATCTTAGGATCACTGAGGAGAGTTGGCCTCTAGAGAGGGCTCTGACCCCAGGACTCAGGTGAGAGAGCCATCTTGTATCCTGGGTCTCTCAGAGACAAGTCCACACAGGAGAGCATGTGGGCCACAGAAGCAACAGAGCTTCTTGGACAGGGTCCTTTCGGGCCTTTATCTTCAGCCAGGAAGCAGATCTGAGCATCAGACCTTTGTGCACATTCCCTGCAAGAAGAAAGCTTGCCCGCCAAGAGTGCTTTGACCACTGGGACTCAGGAGAGAGCTGGACTCTCCTGGGAAGGGGTGCTGACAAAGGCTAACAGAATCACAGGAGGAACAAGCACACATTGCACCTCACACAATAAAGGTGGGAGACTTCAACACCCCACTTTCATCAATGGACAGATCCTGGAAATAGAAACTAAACAGAGACACAGTGAAATTAACAGAAGTTATGAAACAAATGGACTTAACAGATATCTACAGAACATTTTATCCTAAAACAAAAGGATATACCTTCTTCTCAGCACCTCATGGTACCTTCTCCAAAACTGACCATATAATTGGTCACAAAACAGGCCTCAACAGATACAAAGATATTGAAATTATTCCATACACCCTATCATATCACTATAGACTAAGGCTGGTCTTCAATAACAATATAAATAATGGAAAGTCACCATTCATATGGAAGGTGAAAAACACTCTACTCAATGATAACTTGGTCATGGAAAAATAAAGAAAGAAATTAAGTCTTTTTTGAGTTTAATGAAAATTAAGCCACAACATACCCAAACTTATGGGACACAATGAAAGCAGTCCTAAGAGGGAAACTCATAGATCTGAGTTCTGCCAAAAAGAAACTAAAGAGAGCATGCACTAACTGCTTGACAGCACACCCCTAGAAGCTCTAGAACAAAAGGAAGAGAATTCACCCAAGAGTAGTATATGGGAGGAAATAAACTTAGAGCTGAAATCAACCAAGTGGAAACAAAAAGAACTATAGAAAGTATCAACCAAACCAGGAGCTTGCTTTTTGAGAAAATCAACAAGATAGATAAACCTTTAGCCAGACTAACTAGACTGCACAGGGACCTTAGCCAGACTAACTGGAGGAATCAGGGACAGAATCCTAATTAACAAAAGCAGAAATGAAAAGGGAGACATAACAACAGAACCGTAGAAAATCCAAAACATCATCAGATCCTACTACAAAAGGCTATACTCATCAAAACTGGAAAACCTGAATGAAATGGACAATTTTCTAGACAGATACCAGGTACCAAAGTTAATCAGAATCAGATTAACGATTTAAAGAGTCCCATTTCCCCTAAAGAAATAGAAGCAGTCATTAATAGTCTCTCAAACAAAAAAAGCCCAGGACCAGATGGGTTTAGTGCAGAGTTCTATCAGACCTTCAAAGAAGACCTAATTCTCCTTAAACTATTCCACAAATTAGAAACAGAAGGTACTGTCCCCAATTCATTCTATGAAGCCACAATTACTCTGATACCTAAACCACATAAAGACCCAACAAAGAAAGAGAACTTCAGACCAATTTCCCTTATGAATATAATAAAGTTCTTGCAAACTGAATCCAAGAACACATCAAATAGATCATCCATCATGATCAAGTAGGCTTCATCCCAGCGATGCAGGGATGGTTTAATATACGGAAATCCATCAATGTAATCCACTACATAAACAAACTCAAAGACAAAAACCACATGATCATCTTGTTAGATGCTGAGAAAGCATTTGACAAATCCAACACCCATTCATGATAAAAGTCTTAGAAAGATCAGGAATTTAAAGCCTGTACCTAAACATAATAAAAGCAATATATGGCAAACCAGTAGCCAACATCAAACTAAATGGAGAGAAACTTGAAGCAATCCCACTAAAATCAGGGACTTGACAAGGCTGCCCACTTTCTCCCTACTTATTCAATATAGTACTTGAAGTCCTAGCCAGAGCAATTAGACAACAAAAGGAGATCAAGGGGATACAAATTGTAAAGGAAGAAGTCAAAAATATCACTATTTGAAAATGGCATTGTAGTATATATAAGTGATCCAAAAATTCTACCAGAGAATTTCTAAACCTGATAAACAGCTTCAGTGCAGTAGTTGGATTTAAAACTAACTCAAACAAATCAATGCCTTTCTGTACACAAAGCATAAAAAGGCTGAGAAAGAAATTGGGGAAACAACACCCTTCACAATAGTCACAAATAATATAAAATACGTTGGTGTGACTCTTACTAAGCAAACTAAAGATCTGTATGATAAAACTTAGGATAGCAAAAACGATTCTCAAGAATTAAAGAACCTCTCTGGTGAAATCACTATGTCTGACATCAAGCTGTACTCCAGAGCAATTGTAATAAATACTGCATGGTACTGGTACAATGAAAAACGAGATCAATAGAATAGAATCCAAGACCTAAAAATGAACCCACACACCTATGGTCACTTGATGTTCGACAAAGGAGCTAAAACCATCCAGTGGAAAAAAGACAGCATTTTCAACAAATGGTACTGGCTCAACTGATAGTTAGCATGTAGAAGAATGTGAATTGATTCATGCTTATCTCCGTGTACAAAATCCAAGTCTAAGTGGATCAAATAACTCTACATAAAACCAGAGACACTGAAACTTAAAAAGGAGAAAGTCAGGAAAACCTTGAAGATATGGGCACAAGGGAAAAATTTCTGAACAGAACAGCAATGGCTGGTTCTGTAATATTGAGAATCAATAAGTGGGACATCATAAAATCACAAAGCTTCTATAAAATAAAAGACACTGTCAATAAGACAAAAAGGCCACCAACAGATTGAGAAAGAATTTTTACCAATCCTAAATCTGATAGGGGACAATATATACAGAGACCTCAAGTAGCTGGACTCCTGAAATTCAAATAACTCCATTAAAAAATGGGGTACAGAGCTAAACAAAGAATTCTCAACTGAGGAATAACAAATGGCTGAGAAGCACCTGAAAAAAAAATGTTCAACACCCTTAATCATCAGGGAAAGGCAAATCAAAACTATCCTGAGATTCCACCTCACACCAGTCAGAATGGCTAAGATCAAAAATTCAGTTGACAGCAGATGCTGGTGAGGATGTGGAGAAAGAGGAACACTCCTCCATTGTTGGTGGGATTGCAAGCTGGTACAACCACTCTGGAAATCAGTCTGGTGGTTCCTCAGAAAATTGGACATAGTACTACTGGAAGATTCAGCAATACCTCTCCTGGGCACTTACCCAGAAGATCTTCCAACTTGTAATAAGGAAACATGCTCCACTATGTTCATAGCAGCCTCATTTATAATAGCCAGCAGCTGGAAAGAACCCAGATGTCCCTCATAGAAGAATAAATACTGAAAATGTGATACATTTACACAATGGAGTACTACTCAGCTATTAAAAACAATGAATTTATGAAATTCTTGGGCAAATGGATGGATCTGGAGGATATCATCCTGACTGAAGTAACCCAATCACAAAAGGTCACACATGATATGTACTCACTGATAAGTGGATATTAGCCCAGAAACTTAGAATACCCAAGGTACAATTTGTAAAACACATGAAACTCAAGAAGAAGGAAGACCAAAGTGTGAATACTTCGTTCCTTCTTATAATGGGGAACAAAATACTCATGGAAGAAGTTACAGAGACAAAGTTCGGAGCTGAGACAGAAGGAAGGACCATCCAGAGACTGACCCACCCAGGGATCCATGCCATATACAAGCACCAAACCCAGACACTGTTGCATATGCCAGCAAGATTTTGCTGACAGAACCCTGATATATCTGTCTTTTATGAGGCTATGCCAATGCCTGGTAAATACAGAAGTGGATGCTCCCAGTCATCTTTTGGATGGAACACAGGGCCCCCAATGAACGAGCTAGAGAAAGTATCCAAGGAGCTGAAGGGGTCTGCACCCGTATAGGTAGAACAACAATATGAACTAACCAGTATCCCCCCAGAGCTCTAGCTGCATATGTAGCAGAAGATGGCCTAGTTGGCCATCGTTGAGATGATAGGCCATTGGTCCTGGGAAGATTATATACCCCAGTTCAGGGGAATGCCAGGGCCAGGGAGCAGGAGTGTGTGGGTTGGGAAGCAGGGCAGAGGGAGGGTATAGGGGACTTTTGGGATATCATTTGAAATGTAAATGAAGAAAATATCTAATAAAAAATTCCTAAAAAAATAAATAAAAAAGAGGTTTTTTCCCAGCAGAAGATGACCAACACAAAGTTCACTGAATGTTGTTTTTTGTTTTTTGTAGACTTTTTGTTTCATATGCTTTTGTTTGGTTGTATTTTTTATTACTGTACTTTTACTTGTATATTATGGCTTCTAATTTTGATTTTTATGGTGTGTGTGTGTTTCCCTTTTTCTTTCTTTTGTTTGTTAATTTTTTATTCTGGCTGGTTTTAGGTGTTTGTTTTTTAACCTGTTTGTTTTCTAAAGAAATAGGGAAAGAATGGTCCTGGAGTGAGAAGGTGGGGAGGTGGTAAAAAGCTGGGGTTGGTGATGGAGGGGAAACCATGCTAGAATATGCTGTATGCTATGATATGTGTGTGTGTGTATGTGTGTGTAATAAATACATATATTTATATATTCATATATATGAGATTCTAAATCAAAGAAATTAAAGATTAGAAAGAGTAAGCAATGAAGTCCACTTCTTCTACATAGAGAAGACCAGATCTTCAATTCAACACAGTTATCTCTAAAGTCCTGCCCTCATTCTGAGGAGCACACATAGCAAGATGTACGAAGCATGTTTATTAGGTAAATAATGAAGTTTTCTCCTTCATATCACCTGAAAAGGAGAATAATGGCGAAGGAGGGTTAAGTATGGCAAGGTTTGAGAGGGTAAGGCAGAGGACATGTCTAAGGATGTCTGAAAACTTCATGAATAAACCCATTTTATAAGTTTTAAACATATAGATACATATAGATGTACATTTAATTAGGGGATTGTGCCCTCCCAGAAGACATAGGTTGCTATAAAAATAAACACAGTTCCAGGTGTTGGAATCCTTCTCCTCATTTGTTGGTCAGAGGTGATGGTTAATATACAAGCTCATTGTTTGTAAGTGACTACAAAATGCTTAGCCACAAATAAAAAATTTATATCACATGGCTTCCCCAAAGCTCACAGACCATCACAGAAGGGATAGAAAGTTCTAATAGCTAAAGTTTGAGAAGGACCAGAACAAGACAGTATCTTCTGGAATGGATAGCAATACTGCACTCATGAACTCATAGCAATTGTAATTATGCACACAAAGCATGCACAAGATCAAGTCAGTCAACAATCTGGCATGGAGTGTGAAGAAATTCATGAGTCCCTAACTCTAACTAAGGAACTATGGACATTTGATGGCTTCTGGGTGAGGGAGATTTATTTTTCATTAATGATATAGTTCTTTAGTATGCCAACCACATGCCAGTGGGTGATCCACACCAATGAGTATATGGAAATCACAACCTAGGCTTTTCAATTTGAAAAATAAGATGATAATGGGGTCTATAAAGATGGAGAAATAGGGAGTTGAGGAGGACCTAGGAGGAATTAAGGGGAGGAACATGTTCAAACAAATTATATGAAATTGTCAAGCTAATAAATATTTTGATTATTAAAAAACAACTTTGGCAATGATAAACTTACTATTCTCCTACATACTTAAATTGTATTCAGCCAAGAAACCTCTAAATTTGTTGATCATTTCTCTAGATCAAATTTGTCTAAAGGACTGAATAGGAAATGCTGTAGGTTTCTGACGCTTTCAGGTATCATTTGCAACAACCCAAATATTGTAGTATAGGACAAAAGCTGACAGAGACAAAATATGGATAAACTAGCATGACTACATTTCAATTAAATTTAATTTAGACAGAAAAATATTAGTTTTGAAGGATGTTCTTCTCTTGTATAATATACTTTTTAACTATTTGGGAGTACAGTAACTATTCATGGCTCATAGCTTACTAAAAATAGATTGATTGGGCATATTTGTCCCTTGATTCAAAGTTTACTACTCTTGCTCTAGATGACTCTGCTCTAGATTGGGCAGGAAACCCCATAGAAATGGAAAGCTCAAAGATTGATTTTGACAATTTTCTGTAATGATGATTTCTTTTCACATAAATACCTCTCATTCTGTATCAATCTGACACAGCAAAAATAGAGAACATAAAAAAGATGAAATTCACCAGGTTTCAAGTCAAAACACAAATTGGAAGGCACAGAAAATCTGTGGCTTCTCATCTTTCTTGGCTTCCAAGTAGAGAACAGTGACAATCCCTAGTGAGGTCAGGGGAACAAAAGATCATTCAGTCCTTTAAAAAAATCATTTACATAGAAAGCATATAGGATGGTTGATTGTTAAAAAAGGATTTACTTGCACCTATTTGTGCAGAAGGAAAAGTCCAAATTGAGTTCAAGAACAACAGATAAATCAAAAAGTAGGATTTGAGCAAAAATAGGATTGGGCAAATATGCCCAATCAATCTATTTTTAGTAAGCTATGAGCCATGAATAGTTACTGTACTCCCAAATAGTTAAAAAGTATATTATGCAAGAGAAGAACATCCTTCAAAACTAATATTTTTCTGTCTAAATTAAATTTAATTGAAATGTAGTCATGCTAGTTTATCCATATTTTGTCTCTGTCAGCTTTTGTCCTATACTACAATTTGTCCTATACTAATTGAAGGTTGAACATAGATGATCACTTAGGGGAGGATAGAAGTCTTTATGTTAGTTATGTCAGATGTCAGAGGTTGGAAGTGAGTTGTCAGGGAATACATCTACTGTATAAACACACACACACACACACACACATTGGGATTGGACTATTTCAAATTGCAGTTTCCTTTGAAAAATAAGATTGGACAACATTGTTCTAGCATTTTTATACCTGCATATGAATAGTGTCTCACTTTTTCATAATTCCAAACTCTTATATAGGATTAACTTTTTCACTATTTCACTAATTTTGATATATCTATATAAGGATGGTCCAGCTATGCTTCATGTCCATAAAATCATCATGTACTCATTGTCTCTAAGTGTTAATGCACGTGTGCGCACGCGTGCTTGCATGCACACACACACACACACACACACACACACACACAAACTCACTACAGCTCTCACAACAGTTGCTTTTCCATCATGGATATTGTTACAGTGTTTAGTGTGGTTCTGTATGCTAATGATGATGATAATAAAATAAGAATTACAATACATATTCAATTCTCCTGGCACTTAAATCAGGTAAACATTATAAACAATCTGTGAATTTAAAAACTTAATTAGGTTTTGTCGTGGAATACTTTGGTTTCTCCATCTATGTTAATTGAGAGTTTGGCTGGGTATAGTAGCCTGGGCTGGAATTTGTGTTCTTTTAGTGTCTGTATAACATCCGTCCAGGATCTTCTGGCTTTCATAGTCTCTGGTGAAAAATCTGGTGTAATTCTGATAGGCTTGCCTTTATATGTTACTTGGCCTTTTTCTCTTACTGCTTTTAGTATTCTATCTTTATTTAGAGCATCTGTTGTTCTGATTATTATGTGTCGGGAGGTATTTCTTTTCTGGTCCAGTCTATTTGGAGTTCTGTAGGCTTCTTGTATGTTCATGGGCATCTCTTTCTTTAGATTTGGGAAGTTTTCTTCTATAATTTTGTTGAAGATGTTTGCTGGTCCTTTGAGTTGAAACTCTTCATTCTCATCCACTCCTATTATCCGTAGGTTTGGTCTTCTCATTGTGTCCTGTATTTCTTGGATGTTTTGAGTTAGGATCTTTTTGCATTTTACATTTTCCTTGATTGTTGTGCCGATGTTCTCTATGGAATCTTCTGCACCTGAGATTCTCTCTTCCATCTCTTGTATTCTGTTGCTGATGCTCGTATCTATGGTTCCAGATTTCTTTCCTAGGGTTTCTATCGCCAGTGTTGCCTCATTTTGGGTTTTCTTTATTGTGTCTACTTCCCTTTTTAGGTCTAGTATGGTTTTGTTCATTTCCATCATCTGTTTGGATGTGTTTTCCTGTTTTTCTTTAAGGATTTCTACCTGTTTGATTGTGTTATCCTGTTTTTCTTTAAGGACTTGTAACTCTTTAGCCATGTTCTCCTGTAATTCTTTAAGTGAGTTATTAAAGTCCTTCTTGATGTCCCATATATCCAGAAGATGTCCCAACCAGTAAAAAGGACACATGCTCCACTATGTTCATAGCAGCCCTATTTATAATAGCCAGAAGCTGGAAAGAACCCAGATGTCCCTCAACAGAGGAATGGATACAGAAATTATGGTACATTTACACAATGGAGCACTACTCAGCTATTAAAAAGAATGAATTTATGAAATTCCTAGCCAAATGGATGGACCTGGAGGGCATCATCTTGAGTGAAGTAACACAATCACAAAAGAACTCACACAATATGTATTCACTGATAAGTGGATATTAGCCCAAAACTTAGGATACCCAAGATATAAGATACAATTTGCTAAACGCATGAAACTCAAGAAGAATGAAGACCAAAGTGTGGACACTGTGCACCTTCTTAGAATTGGGAACAAAACACCCAGGGAAGGAGTTACAGAAACAAAGTTCATAACTGTGATGAAAGGATGGACCATTTAGAGACTGCCGTATCCAGGGATCCATCCCATAATCAGCTTCTAAACGCTGACACCATTGCATACACTAGCAAGATTTTGCTGAAAGGACCCAAATATAGCTGTCTCTTGTGAGACGATGCCAGGTCCTAGCAAACACAGGAGTGGATGTTCACAGTCAGCTATTGGATGTATCACAGGGCTCCCAATGGAGAAGCTAGAGAAAGTACCCAAGGAGCTAAAGGGATCTGCAACCCTATTGTTGGAACAACATGATGTACTAACCAGAACCCCGGAGCTCTTGTCTCTAGCTGCATATGTATCGAAAGATGGCCTAGTCGGCCATCAATGGAAAGAGAGGCCCATTGGACTTGCAAACTTTATATGCCCCAATATAGGGGAATGCCAGGGCCAAAAGAATGGGAATGGGTGGGTAGGGAAGTGGGGGGCACTATGGAGGACTTTTGGGATAGCATTGGAAATGTAATTGAGGAAAATATGTAATAAAAATATTAAAAAAAAACTTAATTATAATGTGTGTCTTAGTTAGGGTTTTACTGCTGTGAACAGACACCATGACCAAGGCAAGTCTTATAAAAAACAACATTTAATTGGGGCTGGCTTATAGGTTCAGAGGTTCAGTCCATTATCATCAAGGTGGGAGCATGGCAGTATCCAGGCAGGCATGGCGCAGGAGGAGCTGAGAGTTCTATGTCTTCATCCAAAGGCTGCTAGTGGAAGACTGACTTCCAGGCAACTAGGGTGAGGATCTTATACCCACACCCACAATGACACACCCATTCCAACCAAGTCATACCTATTCCAACAAGGTCACACCTTCAGATGGTGCCACTCCCTGGTCCAAGGATATACAAACCATCACATTGTGGAGAAGTGCCTAGTGAGCTAGAAAACATAAAGCAGAATGCAGGGCTGAGGAACATGGATAGGCATCAGTTTGCTGCTACCTGTATTGTATAAAGCCAGTCTTTGCTCATAGACAGAGGTGGAGCAGACACATGAGGGGAGCAGGGGAGGAAGGCATGTGAACATCGGGAAGACCAAATCTGCTAAATAAAGAGAAAAAACTGAACAAAGCCTAGGGGGAGTTTGTGGGATGCTGAAGCAGACCCACCGAGAACCATGGACGTTTATTGGAAGGCTTTGAGTAGGGAGGTGACATGATTTGATATATTTCTAAAGTGCATCATGCTGGCTTGCTGCTGTTTTGAGGACCGACTAGAGCAAGTGATCAAGGAGCAAACAAAGGGAGACTGACAGATGTTTTAATTCTTCAAATAATATCTATGTTGACTTAGGCTAGAGCAACATTAATGATCAGAAAACAAAGAGATATGAAGAAATTTGTGAGACCTAAGATAACATCCATTATCTGTGAGAATTAATTTCTTGTGAGGAGAGATAGCAAAGGTCATATTTAGAGGAACATTAACATGCTGTTGGCATATCTTTCTGACACTCATCTAAATCCCTAGTGGGGCAGAAGCTCAAGAACTAGAAAAATGTCCATATTACTTATGATTTTATCACTAGTTAGTGGCATAGAGCACATACTACAGCTTCTTAGGTAAATTGATGAATAAAATAAACTGGGTACATTAAAAACAAAGCTTGTAACCATGTGGACTTCGAAGATAAACCTTAAAACAATGGTCTTGACTTTCTTGAGGAAATTAAGCCAAAAGGAGGGAATGGTGCTGGGGGTTTTAAACCAGTATAACCACTTTAAGATATTTTGGGTCTGGGAAACCTATGCAGAGGTCAAAAGTTATCATGGAAGGTAGGTCACACCACATATCAGTATATTTAACTTTTAAAGCAATGGTTCTTTTAAAAAAACTTTTATTTAGATCAAGAAATCATTTAAAATTTAGGTTTCTATCCTGTACAGTTTTCAAGAAGAATGCTAGTGGAAACTAAGTTCCACCCCAGAGTCTTTAGGAAGTATGCTGCCTCTCCTCCGGATCATCAGGTTTCTCATTATCCCTAATTGACCAGATGAAGGAAAGGTCTCCTCTGTCACATTCAGCACTCTTTCTTCCTTTTTATTTTTCATCTTAGATGTAGGAGTTAGGGATTTGTTCTCAATGGCATCTCCTAAGTGCAAGCTTGCTCTATCCTCCTCTGATCTAGCTTTTCCCAGCTGGGGAACATAAATGGATGCTACAGTCAGCTATTGGATGGATCACAGGGCCCCCAATGGAGGAGCTAGAGAAATTACCCAAGGAGCTAAAGGGATCTGCAACCCTATTCTTCCTTGTATTTCACGAGCAAGTACTGATGCTATGGTTTGTTAGATACTGCAAGTGCAATGGCCTGTAACTAGGCCTAGGGATTTGCCAGTACAGATCTTCAAGTATAAAAAGAAGACACAAGAATTAAGAAAAAAAACCTAACATAGTTTTATGCTTTGGCAAATGTCATCGAGAATAGACTCTGTGCCAAGAAACTCACATGCATGGGAAGTGGAAGTCAAATAATATGATCCAAAGAGGCAGTGGTAAGATATTTTACCTGGATTAGAAGCATACAAGAAGAGAGCTGGAAGGATCTGGATGACAAGGGTATTGAAGCACTGGTGAAAGGAGGATAAACTTGTTGGAGGATTCTCAGTCAGAGTAGAAAGTGTGAGACAACATTAGAATGCAGGAGAGAAAGAGACAAAGCCTGCAGGACATGAATGTTCCCTGAAGTGCTCCTGTTTTCAGTGCCATGTGAGGCTCATCTAGCACGTGGTCCACCACAATCACCGAAAATCACCATCATCACGTTAAGCTAAGCTAACAAGTGCAAAGTAATTTTTTTTTTTTTTTTGTGGCATGCCTTTAATCTAACCACTCAGGGGGCAGAGGAAGGCTGATTTCCGAGTTCGAGGCCAGCCTGGTCTAGAGAGTGAGTTCTAGGACAGCCAGCTCTACACAGAGAAACCCTGTCTTGAAAAAACAAAAACTAAATCAAATGAAACAAACAAACAAACAAAACCCCAAACAAACCCTAAAACAAACAAAACAGGATGTCAGAAGTTGTAAAGTATTCCAAGCCACCAGCTCCTTGAGATCAGAGGTTATTTCATGTACATACTTATATAAGTATATAATTTTTGCAAAGTAATATTTTACCTTTTTAGCAGAGGTGGATTTTTATGTTAGTAAGAATCAAACACACAAGCAAGTTTGCCAGGCCAAGACGAAATGTGTTAGAAGAATATATGGAGATTAGACTGTGAACTCTACCACCACTCATTAGTGTGAGAAGTCAAATATTTCAGAGAAACAGTTCCCAAGTTAGGAAGTAACCAGGCAGAGAGGGAAACACAGACTGAAGGATGAATGTCTTTTTTAAATAAATTGAGATGTAGATACTATTTCAGCCTCAGGGGTCACAGATAGATCTAGAAATACTAGCTTGGATATTAAAAAAAAAAAAAAAAAAAGGTTATCCATAGCTGTCATGGACCTGACAAAGTCCCTGAATTAAGCTCAGAGGCATAAACCACTTCACTAGAGAGTGCTCCTAATTTTTAAAAATAAGTTGCCAAAATTGGGTTTTAAAAAGGGAAATATCAAAATTAACAGTAAGAGTTTGAAAAGTTGACCACTCCAAGGTCATTTTAGTCCAGTGAAGTCACTTCATGAGCTTCATGATGGTTCCTGTGGGATCAGCAGTTCCATATGCTTTGTTAATTTTCATAGTGACAACCCAGATGCACGGAAGTACTGCTGAGTCACGGTGTAGACTAGAGACTGTTTTATAAGTTAAGGAAGAGTGAGAAATCCCATGGAATGATTTCTTTATAGGATGATTTTTCAGGAGCTTAGATAGTGAGGTTTATTAATTTAGCCAGCAAGTGAGTAAGGAATGCTTATCACAAATTCCTGTAGCAGACAAAACTCCATCCCAAAGGGACTGTTCATTTTAGAGAGCGTCAGCCTATGAGAGGTATGGAAAGGTAGCTAATGGCATAAAATCACCAAGCTTTGAATCTGGTACATTTGCTTTCTGTGGAGTGTGTATTCTCTGACAGTGTTAGACAAGATAGAGCCTTAATTGTCTGTCTTCACAGTAAGGGAAAGGTTATATAAGAGGAAAAGACCTTCTCAGATGTCGCAATGAAGTCATCAATATATTATATGCTTATCCTGGATTGGTATCCTCAAATGAGACTCATAATTACTGTAATCATGTGGACATTCATTATCTTTGTCTTATCATAAATAACTTGTCTTTGTTTTCAAAGTTATTTATAGTTTCCTTGGGATGGAAATTACTTATTGGTCACCTTGTTTATGATAACATCTAATTAGTAAAAATGAGGCTTATATAAATAATTTTTAGCTCACAATTACTTTTCTAGAAAACACTATTTTTCACTTCTGTTTACTCTTCAGAGATGGCACAGATAACCTTTTCTTGAAAATGATCTGGGCTTGATCATTGTCCAACAGAGGTACAGAGTGCATTGCCCAAGACACACATGCTCCTTGGTGGTGGTATTTCAAATCATTCATCTTCATGGTTGGCTTTCTTGCTGTGGCTTATACTATTATTCACTGTCATATGGCTTTATTATTCTTTTAAAATTTATTTATTATAATTGATTTTATTTTTATCCTAGATCAATTTAGAAATAAAATTCATATCACTACTACAAATGAAAAATTAGCATCAATTGTCATAAATAGATGAAACCAATTAAGTAAATTCTTTGTTGCTTTCCACAATGGCTTTGAGCCAAATGCCTGTTTTGTTTTATTGGCACAGAGATTAGCAGCAATTTTAAAAGCATTGTAACTCCAGTGATTCCTGCTGATGGTCATTGAAAGAATACAAAAGCCACTACATCTCTTTCATGGTTCAGAATTAATTCAAGGTTAATAGACTACCTAAAATAACAATTGTTATCTGCAGAATAGTTGAGAAATACAATAATTTTGAAAGGAGAATAATCCACAAATTGATTATTTTAATAGTAAGGATTATGGCTCAGTAAGATGGCTGAACTGACATATACAACTGTTCTGCTAAAACTATTGACAGTCAATACCAATACACCTTTTTTAAAGTGTCATGCACTTTGGAATTAGGTTCCAATCTAGTCTAAGGACCTTACTCAGGTCAGGTCTCAGACAGAGGTTTTAACCTCTCTGGCTTTGGTTTCCTTGGTTCTTATATGGGTCTGATAATGCCTCTTTCATATAACTGTTGTCAAGATTTATAAAGTAATGATATGTCTGCTGTATACTAGGATCTTAGTAATTGGGAGCTATTTTTTGAGGGCAACATATATATGGCTGGTTGTGTTAGCCCCAAGGCATTGTCTTATATTAGTATTGGAGCAGATAAAACATATTTAGAAAACTAAAGAAAGCCAAAATCATTTCTATGAATTTATATTGGAGAGAAATTTTGAGGAAATTATCCAGATAATCCAGATCAAACCCTTTGTTGCTTAGTGCTACCCAACACCAGAATGGCACCTTTTTATTTGCTTAGTTCTTTGTGGATGAAGTCATCTGGACAATTTACTAAATTGTATTTTCTGTGTTGTAGTGACAGCTTGAGTGGCTCCAATGAAGAAAGGTTCACTGTTCAAGAATTTATCCTATTAAGATCAATGCACAAAAGCAATTAGCTAAGTTTAGGGACTTGAAAGAGCCTGAGAATCCTAGCCATACATACTTTGGAAGAATTACCACATACACGTTCATCTGAACATGGCCACTTTGCCTCTCATCACCCATAGCAACACCTCCTATGGCTAACTGACAGTTACTGCGATATGCCCACAACTGACGTTTTACATTTTATATTGTAACACTCTTGATTTTATGAATACATTGTATTTCTTTGAAATGCACCTTATTTTATTTATATTCTTTTCTACAAGTATTATATAAAATGTCACTACACATCATTGTACTAAGCATGTAGGCAAAATAAAGTTAATATGAAAAATATTCTTATAGAGGAATTATTTTCCTACTTGCATGCTTCCTTAAATAAGATTAGGAACTCTGCTCAGTCGATGCCAGTAGGATTAAAATTGGAGTCACATATACATATAGTGGTGAAAATTAATAGGCAAACAGTAGTCATTTGGATATTTTTCAAGTGCTAAGGTCTCGGACATGTGGACAAGCACATCGGCACTCAGCTGCACCCAAGTCCTCAACTGGCATTTTTGATCCACTATTTATGCTGTGTTTAAGACTCAAAAATAGCCTTAAGGATCTTATTTTTGTCATAACCTGAGAACTGCAACATAAACATGAAGGGCAGGGTGTGGTGGGGCTTCAAAAAACATAAATGCCATTAAGCTATATAATGACTAAAACTGAAAGTAACAATAAATGGAAAACAACAATTTGGAGATAAAGAGCTGACATAGTGAAAGCTCAGAAAGTAGAAAGATAATCAGAAGTACCTAGAAATGAGGTTCCTGAGGAGGGCAGAGAACTGTTGTTTTTCCTCACAAGCATGGGTAGTAATTGCTATAACTATGTATAACTTGATTCAAATTAAATATGTTCTTTTTCTTAACTTTACCATAAAAAATATAGGTTTTAGTAAAGAAATGCCTTTAATTTTAAATGGCACATGATCCAAGTAGACGATAAACAAACATTCTTTCAAGATTCCCTGCTTCTCTGCCTTTCTTATTAGTATGTGATTTTGTGGCCCAAATAGAAGAGCAAACTCCTTCCTTGGGTGAATATGAACAAAGTTCTAGATGTTGAATTCCAGCATTTTAGTTCCACAAAAGGAATAACTTCACCAAGAACTCCATTCCAAAAGGGATTAAATCCTTCAATAGCTTCAAGAGTTTAAGAGCTGCACTGACACAAATACACAAAAGGCAGCAACACTGTCAGGACCTAGGAGTGCTCACTTGGTTCCGACTGGTTTTGAGGCTTGTTCCACAAGAGGGGAGTCATGCCCCATTCTATAAACGTATACAAAACTAACAGCTGTTGGAGCTGGGGTATCATTTTCTTCAGTGGTGTAGCCACTGATTGGTTGCCTTTGTTCCAGTAAATATCTTTCCATTCATACTCTGGTAAGAAACTCTTATTAAACCCAGTATATTACACACAAAAAGAAGACATGAGAGCAGGAGGGGAGGCTTGTGAGAAGAAGTACTTCAGAGACGGTAGAGGGGATGAAAGAAGAATGAGAGGGTGAATGTTACTAAAATTTATTATATAACTACAGAAAAAAAAACATTTTAATTAAATTTGTTTATTCACTTTACAATATCAACCCTTATCCTCTCAGTACCTTCTCATCAGATGCTCCCCTGATTCCACTTCCCCCTTCTCTTTTTAGGAGAAGCCCCACTCTGGGTGTCAAAGAAACACCCTCCCCCCCCAACACACAGACATCAAGTTGGTGAGGAACAAGGCAAATCCTCTCCCATTGAGGCCAGACAAGGCTTTTTAAGTATGAGGATCCACAGGCAGGCAGGCAACAGTCTCAGGGACAACCCCTGCTCCAGTTGTTGGGGGACCTACATGAAGATCAAGTTCCTCATCTGTTATATATGTTCAGGGGGGCCTAGTTCCAGCTTGCTCTTTGGTTGGTGATTCAGTCTCTGGGATCCCCCTTGGGTCCAGGTTACTTTATTTTGTTGGTCTTCCTGTGGAGACCCTGTCCTATTTGGGGTCCTAAATCTTTCTCCCAACTCTTCCTTAAGACTCCAACACTAACTCCATCTAGTGTTTGGGTATGAGTCTCTGCATCTCTTTCCATTAGCTGCTTGTTAGAATCTCTCAGAGGTCAGTTACTCTAGGTTCCAGTCTGCAAGCATAGGGAGTATCATTAATAGTGTCAGAGATTAGTTCTTGCCCATGGGATGGGTCTCAATTTGGGGCAGTCACTGGATGGCCTTTCCCTTAGTGTCTGCACTATCTTTGTCCCTGCACCTCGTGTAGGCAGGGCACGTTTTTGGTTAAAGGCTTTGTGCGTAGGTTGTTGTTCTTATCTTTTCACTGGGAGTGTTGTTCAGATACAGCATATGCCCACTTCAGGATCTATATCCCCCACTGCTAGGAATCTCAGCTAGAGTCGACCCCATAGACTTGCTAGGGCCTCTCCCCATCCTAGTTCTCTGGCACATGCTAGAGATTGCCACACCCTCTAGCTGACCTCCCTTCTCTCTTCTTTGCTCTCCCTACAAATGACTTCCTGTTGGGAATTGGTTCTAATTCTTTGATTTATTTTAGCTTCCAAAAGTCATGCTTCCAGACCTGGCTCCTACTCCCAGATGGCTTCGATTGATAATAAAGAATTTCTCCTTGTACAAAGCTCCAGTCCAAGTGGATCAAGGACCTCCACATAAAACCAAATACACTGAAACTAATAGAAAAAAAGTGGGGAAGAGTCTTGAGGACATGGGCACAGGGGGAACTTTCCTGAACAGAACACCAATAGCTTATGCTCAAAGATCAAGAATTGACAAATGGGGCCTCATAAAATTGCATATCTTCTGTAAGGTAAAGGACATTGTCAATAGGACAAAATGGCAACCAACAGATTGGAAAAAGGTCTCTACCAACCCTACATCTGATAGAGGGCTAATATCCAATATATACAAAGAACTCAAGAAGTTAGACTCCAGAGAAACAAATAACCCTATTAAAAATGATGTACAGAGAAAAACAAATAATTCTCAACTGAGGAATACCAAATGGCTGAGAAACACCTAAAGCACCTATGTTCAATATCCTTAGTCATCAGGGAAATCAAAACAACCCTGAGATTCCACCTCACACCAGTCAGAATGACTAAGATCAAAAACTGGTGACCAAAGATGCTGGCAAGGATGTGGAGAAAGAGGAACACTCCTCCATCATTGGTGGGATCGAAAGCTGGTACAACCACTTTGGAAATCAGTTTGGCGGTTCCTCAGAAAATTGGACATAATACTACCTGAGGGCCCACTAATACCACTCCTGGCCATATACCCAGAAAATGGTCCAACATGTAATACATGCTCCAATATGCTCATAGCAGCCTTATTTATAATAGCCAGAAGCTGGAAAGAACCCAGATGTCCCTCAACAGAGGAATGGATACAGGAAATGTGGTATATTTACACAATGGAGTACTACTCAGCTGTTAAAATTCTTAGGCAAATGGAAGGAACTAGAAAATATCATCCTGAATGAGGTAACCCAATCACAAAAGAACACACATGGTATGCATTCACTGATAAGTGGATATTAGCCCATAAGTTCAGAACAACCACGATACAATTCACAGACCATGTGAAGCTCAAGAAGAAGGAAGACCAAAGTGAGCATAGTTTGATCCTTCTTAGAAGGGGAATCAAATTACCTATGGAAGGAGATACAGAGAAAACATATGGAGCAGAAACTGAATGAAAGGCTATCCAGTTACTGTCCCACCTGGGGAACCATCGTATATAGATTTACCAAACCCAGACACTATTGTGGATGTCAACAAGTGCTTGCCGACAGGAGCCTGTTATAGCAGTCTCCTGAGAGGCTCTGCCAGTTCCTGACAAATACAGAAGTGGATGCTCATAGCTATCCACTGGACTGAGCACAAGGTCCCCAATGCAGGAGCTAGGGAAAGGGCCCAAGGAGCTGAATGGGTTTGCAGCCCCATAGGAGGACAAACAATATGAACCGATCTGTACCCCCAGAGCTCCCAGGGACTAAACTGCCAAACAAAGGGGGACTCATGGCTCCGACTGCATATTTAGTAGAGGATGGCCTTGATGCTCCAGTGTAGGGTAATGCCAGGACAGGGAAGTGGGAGTGGGTTGGCTAAAGAGCAGAGGGAGGGTAGGATCGGTTGTGAGGGATTGGGAGAGAAATGAGGAAAGGGGATAACATTTGAAATGTAAAGAAAATATCTAATAAAAAAAGAAAAAAAAAAGAATTGCCATACAGCCAATAACTGAGCGGAGAGACAGAGTGGGACTTTTAGAGGGTAAGGGCAAGGGATAGGGGAGGGGGAGAGAGGGGAATCACCAGTACTTGGAGCGAGAAAGATCAGATTTAAGAGCTGCTGCAGGAGAGAAAGCATCCAACAATGTAGGTGGAAAGGGAATGCAGCCCTATTGGAGGCTTGGGGGTCTTCTGCCCAGAAAGTATCACGGCAGCAAAGATAAAATATGAATTGAGAAGATGATAAGCCATGCAAAAGCAGGAATTCAGGAGGAAAATGTGTGCTAGTCACAGGAAGTATTAGAAGTGTCCGGCCATTTGAGCTAGTTAAGGCATATCAAAATTAGCCGGCATGTGGTACATTCGTGAGTGCGTGCGTGTGTGTATGCATATTTCATTCATGAATCCAGGGAGCTGTTGGGCAGGTGCAGTGTGCATGTGACCCTCTGGGAGCCAAAACAGTTTTAACTAATTTACTGCTATAATCTCCTCCTCCACACTCAGCTCCTGTCCCCATCACCTTTTTCACCAAGTTCCTTCCTTCTATCAACATCTGATATCTGTATTGTTTCTCCTTCTAAGAAAGATTCACCCATCTTCCTTTGGGCCCTCTTGTTATTTAGCTTCTTCAGATCGGTTGATTACAGCATGGTTATCCTGTACTTTATGGCTAATATCCACTTATAAGTGAGTACATACATGTTGGCCATGTCCTTTTGGGTCCGCATTACCTCACTCAGAATGGTATCTTCTAGTTTCATCTATCTGCCTGCAAAATTCATGATATCCCTGTTTTTAATGGCTTAGTTGTTGTATATATATATATATACATACATATATATATATATATGTATATATATATACACACACATATATATATATATATATATATATATACACATATGTGTATATATATATATACCACATTTTCTGTAACCATTCTTCAGTTGAGAGACATCTAGGGTGTTTCCAGCTTCTGGCTATTATGAATAAAGCTCCTGTGAACATAGTTAAACAAGTGTCCTTGTGGGATGGTGGAGGATGTTTTGGCTATATGCCCAGTATAGCTGGATCTTGAGGTAGGTCTATTGCCAATCTTTTGAGAAATCATCAATTAGTGGAAATTACTAAAATTTATTATATAGATATAGAAAAATATATTTTAATGTTTCACAATCAATCACTTGAAATACCCTGACTAACAATTCAAACAGAGTTTTGTTTGTTTGTTTGTTTTTTGCCCAATACTGGGGTTTTGTTAGATAATCTATGCCTCTTGTGGGCATTGTCAACTCAAGTGGAATAACTTTATTTAAGATATATATACACACAGCAGGATGATTTGAGCTGAATCTAGTCTGAAAGCTTCCTTCCTGTGATTTGTCTTCCATTTTACCAGAAATGTCTATGCAGGCAGCCAAAGGAGAACAATCAATAACCTTATCTAGCTATGATAACTATGAGCCAACCATAGCAACATGCAGAATGACAAAATATTTCAAAAGGTTCAATAGTTGCATTTGCATGTTAGTGATAACCAACAGTTATATAATTCAACTTAAGGCCCACTTTATCAGTGAGAACATATGCTTGGTATTAGAAACATATCAACTCGCTGGGGCTAGTGAGGTAATATATTTTAGAAGAGAAGCTAACACTGCCACTTCCAGCATAATCCCTACCTACATTCGAAAATTTGCACATAAGTATAACTCTTTCTCTTCATGAAAGAAACTTCTCTTTACAGCAAATAAAGGCCATCACAGAAAATCACAGCTGGACATAATGCAGAGATCAATGGATCATGTGGAGCCCAGCTCCAATATATGCATATCTCACAATTCCTTCATTTATGGCTCAGGGAACATCATAGAAAGATTCTTTTTTGTTTGTTTGTTTGTTTTGTTTTGTTTTGTTTTAATTTTTAATATTTTTATTACATATTTTCCTCAATTACATTTCCAATGCTATCCCAAAAGTCCCCCATAGCGCCCCCCACTTCCCTACCCATCCATTCCCATTCTTTTGGCCCTGGCATTCCCCTATATTGGGGCATATAAAGTTTGCAAGTCCAATGGGCCTCTCTTTCCATTGATGGTCGACTAGGTCATCTTTCGATACATATGCAGCTAGAAACAAGAGCTAAGGGGATCTGGTTAGTACATCATGTTGTTCCAACAATAGGGTTGCAGATCCCTTTAGCTCCTTGGGTACTTTCTCTAGCTTCTCCATTGGGAGCCCTGTGATACATCCAATAGCTGACTGTGAACATCCACTCCTGTGTTTGCTAGGACCCGGCATCATCTCACAAGAGACAGCTATATTTGGGTCCTTTCAGCAAAATCTTGCTAGTGTATGCAATGGTGTCAGCGTTTAGAAGCTGATTATGGGACGGATCCCTGGATACGGCAGTCTCTAAATGGTCCATCCTTTCATCACAGCTACGAACTTTGTTTCTGTAACTCCTTCCCTGGGTGTTTTGTTCCCAATTCTAAGAAGGTGCACAGTGTCCACACTTTGGTCTTCATTCTTCTTGAGTTTCATGCGTTTATCAAATTGTATCTTATATCTTGGGTATCCTAAGTTTTGGGCTAATATCCACTTATCAGTGAATACATATTGTGTGAATTCTTTTGTGATTGTGTTACTTCACTCAAGATGATGCCCTCCAGGTCCATCCATTTGGCTAGGAATTTCATAAATTCATTCTTTTTAATAGCTGAGTAGTACTCCATTGTGTAAATGTACCATAATTTCTGTATCCATTCCTCTGTTGAGGGACATCTGGGTTCTTTCCAGCTTCTGGCTATTATAAATAGGGCTGCTATGAACATAGTGGAGCATGTGTCCTTTTTACCGGTTGGGACATCTTCTGGATATATGCCCAGGAGAGGTATTGCTGGATCCTCCGGTAGTACTATGTCCAATTTTCTGAGGAACCGCCAGACTGATTTCCAGAGTGGTTGTACAAGCTTGCAATCCCACCAACAATGGAGGAGTGTTCCTCTTTCTCCACATCCTCGCCAGCATCTGCTGTCACCTGAATTTTTGATCTTAGCCATTCTGACTGGTGTGAGGTGGAATCTCAGGGTTGTTTTGATTTGCATTTCCCTGATGATTAAGGATGTTGAACATTTTTTCAGGAGCTTCTCTGCCATTCGGTATTCCTCAGGTGAGAATTCTTTGTTCAGTTCTGAGCCCCATTTTTTAATGGGGTTATTTGACTTTCTGGAGTCCACCTTCTTGAGTTCTTTATATATATTGGATATTAGTCCCTTATCTGATTTAGGATAGGTGAAGATCCTTTCCCAATCTGTTGGTGGTTTTTTTGTCTTATTGATGGTGTCTTTAGCCTTGCAGAAGCTTTGTAGTTTCATGAGGTCCCACTTGTCAATTCTCAATCTTACAGCACAAGCCATTACTGTTCTATTCAGGAATTTTTCCCCTGTGCCCATATCTTCAAGGCTTTTCCCCACTTTCTCCTCTATAAGTTTCAGTGTCTCTGGTTTTATGTGAAGTTCCTTGATCCACTTAGACTTGACCTTAGTACAAGGAAATAGGAATGGATCGATTCGCATTCTTCTACATGTTAACAACCAGTTGTGCCAGCACCATTTGTTGAAAATGCTGTCTTTCTTCCACTGGATGTTTTTAACTCCCTTGTCGAAGATCAAGTGACCGTAGGTGTGTGGGTTCATTTCTGGGTCTTCAATTCTATTCCATTGGTCTATTTGTCTGTCACTATACCAGTACCATGCAGTTTTTATCACAATTGCTCTGTAGTAGAGCTTTACGTCCGGCATGGTGATTCCACCAGAGGTTCTTTTATCCTTGAGAAGAGTTTTTGCTATCCTAGGTTTTTTGTTATTCCAGATGAATTTGCAGATTGCACTTTCTAATTCGTTGAAGAATTGATTTGGAATTTTGATGGGGATTGCATTGAATCTGTAGATTGCTTTTGGCAAGATAGCCATTTTTACAATGTTGTTCCTGCCAATCCATGAGCATGGGAGATCTTTCCATCTTCTGAGATCTTCTATAATTTCTTTCTTCAGAGACTTGAAGTTTTTATTATACAGATCTTTCACTTCCTTAGTTAGAGTCACGCCAAGATATTTTATATTATTTGTGACTATTGAGAAGGGTGTTGTTTCCCTAATTTCTTTCTCAGCCTGTTTATTCTTTGTGTAGAGAAAGGCCATTGATTTGTTTGAGTTAATTTTATATCCAGCTACTTCACCGAAGCTGTTTATCAGGCTTAGGAGTTCTCTGGTGGAATTTTTAGGGTCACTTAGATATACTATCATATCATCTGCGAAGAGTGATATTTTGACTTCATCTTTTCCAATTTGTATCCCTTTGATCTCCTTTTGTTGTCGAATTGCTCTGGCTAGGACTTCAAGTACAATGTTGAATAGGTATGGAGAAAGTGGACAGCCTTGTCTAGTCCCTGATTTTAGAGGGATTGCTTCAAGCTTCTCACCATTTACTTTGATGTTGGCTACTGGTTTGCTGTAGATTGCTTTTATCATGTTTAGGTATGGGCCTTGAATTCCTGATCTTTCCAAGACTTTTATCATGAATGGGTGTTGGATCTTGTCAAATGCTTTTTCCGCATCTAACGAGATGACCATGTGGTTTTTGTCTTTGAGTTTGTTTATATACTGGATTACGTTGATGGATTTCCGTATATTGAACCATCCCTGCATCCCTGGGATGAAACCTACTTGGTCAGGATGGATGATTGTTTTGATGTGTTCTTGGATTCGGTTAGCAAGAACTTTATTGAGGATTTTTGCATCAATATTCATAAGGGATATTGGTATGAAGTTTTCTATCTTTGTTGGGTCTTTTTGTTGTTTAGGTATCAGAGTAATTGTGGCTTCATAGAATGAGTTGGGTAGAGTACCTTCTGTTTCTATTTTGTGGAATAGTTTGTGAAGAACTGGGATTAGATCTTCTTTGAAGGTCTGATAGAACTCTGCCCCAAACCCATCTGTTCCTGGGCTTTTTTTGGTTGGGAGACTATTAATGACTGCTTCTATTTCTATAGGGGAGATGGGACTGTTTAGATCCTTAATCTGATGCTGATTTAACTTTGGTACCTGGTATCTGTCTAGAAAATTGTCCATTTCATCCAGCTTTTCCAGTTTTGTTGAGTATAGCCTTTGGTAGAAGGATCTGATGGTGTTTTGGATGTCTTCAGGATCTGTTGTTATGTCTCCTTTTTCATTTCTGATTTTGTTAATTAGGATGCTTTCCCTGTGCCCTCTAGTGAGTCTGGCTAAGGGTTTATCTATCTTGTTGATTTTCTCAAAGAACCAGCTCCTTGATTGGTTGATTCTTTGAATAGTTCTTGTTTCCACTTGGTTGATTTCACCCCTGAGTTTGATTATTTCCTGCCATCTACTCCTCTTGGGTGAATTTGCTTCCTTTTGTTCTAGTGCTTTTAGGTATGTTGTCAAGCTGCTAATGTGTGCTCTCTCTAGTTTCCTTTTGGAGGCACTCAGAGCTATGAGTTTTCCTCTTAGAAATGCTTTCATTGCATCCCATAAGTTTGGGTATGTTGTGGTTTCATTTTCATTGAACTCTAAAAAGTCCTTAATTTCTTTCTTTATTCCTTCCTTGACCAAGGTATCATTGAGAAGAGTGTTGTTCAGTTTCCACGTGAAGGTTGGCTTTCTATTATTTATTTTGTTATTGAAGATCAGCCTTAGTCCATGGTGATCTGATAGGATGCATGGGACAATTTCAATATTTTTGTATCTGTTGAGGCCTGTTTTGTGACCAATTATGTGGTCAATTTTGGAGAAGGTACCATGAGGTGCTGAGAAGAAGGTATATCCTTTTGTTTTAGGATAGAATGTTCTGTAGATATCTGCCAGATCCATTTGATTCATAATTTCTCTTAGTTTCTCTGTGTCCCTGTTTAGTTTCTGTTTCCATGATCTGTCCATTGGTGAAAGTGGTGTGTTGAAGTCTCCCACTATTATTGTATGAGGTGCAATGTGTGCTTTGAGATTTACTAAAGTTTCTTTAATGAATGTGGCTGCCTTTGTATTTGGAGCATAGATATTCAGGATTGATATTTCCTCTTGGAGGATTTTACCTTTGATGAGTATGAAGTGTCCCTCCCTGTCTTTTTTAATGACTTTGGGTTGGAAGTCAATCTTATCAGATATTAGAATGGCTACTCCAGCTTGTTTCTTCATACCATTTGCTTGGAAAATTGTTTTCCAGCCTTTCATTCTGAGGTAGTGTCTGTCTTTTTCTCTGAGATGAGTTTCCTGTAAGCAGCAAAATGTTGGGTCTTGTTTGTGTAGCCAGTTTGTTAGTCTATGTCTTTTTATCGGGGAGTTGAGTCCATTGATATTAAGAGATATTAAGGAATAGTAATTGTTTTTTCCTGTTATTTTTGTTGTTTGCTGGTCCTTGAGTTGAAACTCTTCATTCTCATCCACTCCTATTATCCGTAGGTTTGGTCTTCTCATTGTGTCCTGTATTTCTTGGATGTTTTGAGTTAGGATCTTTTTGCATTTTACATTTTCCTTGATTGTTGTGCTGATGTTCTCTATGGAATCTTCTGCACCTGAGATTCTCTCTTCCATCTCTTGTATTCTGTTGCTGATGCTCGTATCTATGGTTCCAGATTTCTTTCCTAGGGTTTCTATCTCCAGTGTTGCCTCATTTTGGGTTTTCTTTATTGTGTCTACTTCCCTTTTTAGGTCTAGTATGGTTTTGTTCATTTCCATCATCTGTTTGGATGTGTTTTCCTGTTTTTCATTAAGGACTTCTACCTGTTTGATTAGGTTATCCTGTTTTTCTTTAAGGATTTGTAACTCTTTAGCAGTGTTCTCCTGCAATTCTTTAAGGGATTTTTGTGCTTCCTCTTTATTGTCTTCTACCTGTTTACCAGTGTTCCTTTGTATTTCTTTAAGTGTGTTATTAAAGTCCTTCTTGAAGTCCTCTACCATCATCAGGAGATATGCTTTTAGATCCGTGTCTAGCTTTTCCGGTGTGTTGGGGTGCCCTGGACTGGGCGAAGTGGGAGTGCTGGGTTCTGATGATGGTGAGTGGTCTTGGTTTCTGTTAGTAAGATTATTACATTTACCTTTCGCCATCTGGTAATCTCTGGGGTTAGTTGTTGTCGTTGTCACTGTTTAAAGATTGGAGCAGAAGCTGTGTTCCACTCACCAGCAGTCTCAAAATCCTGTGGTGGGGGTCGTGGGTAGCTGGCAGTACCCCGGTGCTGGTCCAGCCGGAAGAGGCCTGTGGTCCTACTCAGGCCGGTTTTCTGCTTCCCTAACTAATGCAGTCTCAGGTCCTGCGCGCAATTGGATTGGAGCAGAAGCTGTGTTCCACTCTCCAGAAGTCTTAAGATCCTGTGGTGGGTTTTGTGGGTAGCTGGTTAGTGTCAGCCGACCCTGCGCCCTAGCTACCCAGGTGCTTTTCTGACCGGAAGAGGCTTGTGGCCCTATGTAGGCCGGATTTCTCCCTCCCCAACCAAAGGAGTCTCAGGTCCCGCGTGATTGGACTGGAGTAGAAGCTGTGTTCCACTCACCAGCAGACTCAAAATCCTGTGGAGGGTGTTGTGGGTAGCTGGCGAGTGTCAGCCGACCCTGCGCCCTCGCTACCCCGGTGCTTTTCTCCATAGAAAGATTCTAAGAGCTAGAATACCAATAAGTCTGCTATTTCTAGGAAGACTGTGTCTCCTAGAAATGGCTGCATAAATATGACCTAAATAATGACAGGATCAATAGACACTCTAATATACAAGGAGGAATAATTTTAAGGAGTCCCATTCCTAGACAAAGAACTATAAGCAACTGATAATTGCAGAGAGGAGAACTAGCTTCTCCCAGGGTTGAGCTTCCTACTTAGTTGTCCAATATGAAATGGTCAACTCTGAAATCATATAGACACAAACAACAAAGTCAAACTCAGCACGTTGCACATATTTGTTTGTGTGTGTGCACGCACATGCAAGCGTGTGCACCAAACATAATAAAAGAAAACGAGACCATCAGTTTGAGAGAATAGGAGGGAACTTGGGAGAAGATACATGGAAGAATGAGAAGTTGGGAAATGATGTAAGTGTGTGTGTATGTGTGTGTGTGTGTGTTTGTGTGTGTGTGTGTGTGTATGTGTGTGTGTGTCTTTATTCTTTTCTTATCCTGACCCCAGCTTCTCCTTTCCCTAATCCTCACAGTTCCCCTTCCAGGCTTACAGTCCTCCAGATCCACTGTTCCTGTTTCCCTTCAGAAAAGAGTAGGTCTCCCAGTGATATCAACCGAACAAGATAAAGCAAGATGCAGTAAGATAAGGCATAAAACCCCATGCCAAAGCTTGGTGAAGCAACTTTAGGAGGAAAGGGGTCTTGAAAGCAGGCAAAAGAGTCAGAGACATGCCCACGCCCCCTGTTAGGAGTCCATCAAGAATCCCAAACTAAACAACCACAGCATATATGAAGAGGGCCTAGTGCAAATCCACGCAGGCTCCATGGCTGCCCCTTTATTCTCTGTGAGCCCTGCTTAATTGATTCTGTGGGTCATATTCTCCTCGTGACTTCAACCTCTCTAGCTCCTACAATTCTTCCTTTCCAGGTTCTGTGGGGTTCTCCAAGATCTGCCTAATATTTGGTTATGGTTTTCTGCATCTGTTCCCATCTGTCACTAGGCACTATGAGTATAGCAACATTAAAAATTATTTCACTTCATCTCATTGACTTTTTAATTTTTGATCAAGTATATTTGGTTCTACCATAACTAAAATAATATTTTTGAAAAAAGGCAAATAGACCGTCTCCACAAAGCCAACCCAATGTTAGATATTTAATAAATATTTAGTGGTGAATGGGTAAATGGATGAGTGAATGGATAAATGAATGAAACAGAGATAGCTGCTCTTTTCACATCTGATCACCCAGTGTCCATATGCCAGAGCAAAAAAAAGTTATTTGCTCTCAGTTTCCCCCTTTAATTTAGTATAACAAAGAGTTGGAGAGCATCAAGGGACATTTTATTAGAGAACATTACATGAAAATTATGTTTAATTTTGAATTAGGACTTAGAATTTAAAATTTATAACCTCCACATATAGATAAATATAATTTTATGAAATGTTCAGTATAGCAATGAGAACAATAACTTGAAAATGGCTTTTTTTATAAGCTCACTTCAATTTCACTAAGATACTCTACACAGATATCTGGGGAGTCTTATGATCCCTCGTCTTTGTTCAGCCAGAACAGCCTTGGTTTTATCCATATATATGGATGAGACATTCAAAATGAAATCTCTGCCACTTGCATTTGATATGAGGCAGAGATGTTATGCTAGAGCAACTCCTTGTTGCAAAATTTTTCAAAGATGTGAGAAAGAGTACTAACAGCATGTGAGCCAGTTTAATTAGAATATCAAAGCAGATTACCTTAGTGTACACATGTGCAAACACCTACCAAAACACATATTTGAGGAAGAAGCAATAGTTTAAAAATAAGGCTTTAGTAGAAATATGCTACTTTGTCATAATTTCACATTTCCCTTTAAAAATGGCAAACTTAAACAAGTTTGTCCAAGTAAGCTCAAATTATGACTATTGTTTTAGTTTCAGACTCAAGAAAATGTCTACTTCCTTAACAAGCAGCAACAAAAAGTATTGTAGTCTCTGTGTGGGCATGTATGTATGTATGTATACATGTATTAGTGTGTATCCATGTGTATTTACAGTGTGTGTGCATGCATGATCATGCTCATATGTATGTACATGTATGTATATGTGTATATATGTGTGTGTGTGCATGTGTGTATTTGATGTGTACATTGTATATGTGTGTATATGCATACATGCATGATTCTAGGCATGTGTAAGTGCAATGGATCATTAAGCTTTCTTTTGTGGGGTAGTGGGCTACACACAGACAGCCTGGTCCCTGGTTGAGCAAAGGTCTGGAACCCTGGTGACCCAATGGGTAGTGACTAATACCTACATGGGACAACAGGTGTTTGGCCATGCCTCCTGGGTCCCTGGCTCCTATCCTGTAGCTACAGCTTCCCACAGACCCCTCCCCCCATGCAGAGAGATATGTGGCCATCAGTCATGTAGGAGCAACACCAAGCCCTCCCACATGCATATAAGGATTCCCCAAAGCTCTCAGGCCAAACCAATGAGAAGTAACTGTTGACAGACCCTTACCAACCCCAAAACTGTATATAAGAATCCTATCCAAAAGGATTAAAAGTGTACAAGAACTACTCCATCAGCAGGGCCTTCCTGTCAAAGAGCTGTAACACTTGGGAAGAGGTTTTCTCTTCCTATATGCCTCCTGAAGCTCCACTGCATTCCTCACTGTCTAGTTGGCCTTTAGTCGGCCCAACCTGACCCAATTTAGTGCAGGGAATACACTGTGTAGAGTAATCAAGTAACCTGGAGGCACAGCAGAGATGGAGGTGGAGCCAACTGCAGCAGCAGAAGCTGCAGAAACAACCTCCCTTCCCTGACCACACTCGCTTCCCTTTGCTGGAACTCTCACACCAGGCCGGGCCAGAGATCTCTATGAAAAGCCTCTGGTACACAGGCCCTCATTCTTTGTCTTTCCTTGATCCAGTTGGACTTGAGCTTTGTACAAGGAGATAAGAATAAATCAATTTGCATTCTTCTACATGCCAACCACCAGTTGAGTCAGCACCATTTGTTGAAAATGCTGTCTTTTGTCCACTGCATGGTTTTTAGCTCATTCTTTGTCTTTCATCAGTTACTTTTAAAATCATCTTTCCTGTTATTTGGGGATTAGCCCTTCTACCCAATATTTCTGTTGCTTCCTGAGGTCCTAATTTGAGTTTGAATCTTCTGTTCATCTCTTTACCATTCCTAAGATTCAGTCAGTAATGTACACCTCAACAGTCACCATGTTAACTGAAAGTCTAATAGAAATTCAAGAGGGCCTTTCATGTTTTTCTCATTCCTAAACTCATTTTATTTTACTCTTCCCATGTCACTGTGCTGTGGAGCACAGAAGCAAAACTGAGTCCTATATAGACTGAAGTTGGAAGCCAGGGTAAGCACCTCTCTTTAGGTCTGCGACTCAATCAATATGCTGAAGAGTGGTTATTCAATTAGTTGTATAGCTCCTCCAAAGATCCAGGGCTTGTAATTTCTGGTTGTCACTTACATGGAACCCTTTCTCTCCTCAATCCTCTAAATGACAGAAAACTCAGTCATTGTGCCTTGCAATAGACATTGGTCTGACGAGGGCAGAAGCTGCAATTGCTTGCTTCCTTGGTTGGGTTGCTTTCCTTCAAAATAACTCTTCTTGCTGACCTAGGTAACCAGTGTTCTGTCTCTAGGATACAGCAAACTAGCTCTCCATCTATCCTCTTTCCATTATGATGTTTATTACATAAACTGTATGCCTGGCTTCCTGTTGGAACTTGACCTCTTGCAACCAAAAAAGAAAACATACCTTGAATATCAATACCCTTGACTTTGTAGATTCTGTGTCTGCAGTGAGGTATAAATTTTAGTTTTAGAGATTCAAGGGCTGAACACTAACTGCTTATTTTCTGTTTCTGTTCCTGTGAAGTGGTGCCTGCTGCTGACTGAACAGGAAAGGATCTTGGGGAAACCTGGTTAGTATCTCAAAAAGTCATCTTTACACACAACAAATGAGTATGACCTATTCAGCCAATCCTGTACACATGTAAAGAAGAAAGTAAAAAATTAGAGATACTCAGTGGCTAAGGTCATTTACGATTCCAAGGTTGTTGCCATCCCACATTCAAAAACTCTGAACCAGAATTGTTACTGTCTGAAAGAACTGCACGGGTAAAAGTGGAGAAGAACCCCAGGAAAAGGAGGTCCAGTAACAGGCCCAAATACGGATCCAGCTCAAGGGGGGGGGGCAATGCTGAATACTATTACTGATGCTATGGTGTGCTTACAAACAGGGGCCTATCATGACTGCCCTCTCAAAGGCCCAACAAGTAGCTCAAATTGTCAGATGCAGATATTTACACTTAACCAATGGACAAAGGGGTCACCAAGCTGGTGACCCCTTTGGTTGAAGAAGGGAAAAGCTTGAAGAAGCTGAGGATGAGGGTGACCCTATTGGAAGATCTAGTCCCCCAAAATCATTCCTGCACTGAGCCACTATCCAGGCAGTATACAATGGCACATATGATGCCCCCAACGTATATACAGCAGAGGACTGTTGGATCTGGGCTCAGCCAAAGAAGATGTACCTTACCCTCAAGAGGCTTGAGGCCTCAGGAATTGAGGAGGTCTGGTGGGGTGGGGTTGGGCATAGGGATATCCTCTTGGAGTCGGATAAAGGGGTAGGAGGAGGAAGTATGAGATGTGGAACAGTCAGAGAGCAGAGCAGGAGGAGGGTAAAGTCTGGACTGTAAAAAAAGAGTAATAATAAAAGAAAAAAAATTCCAAAGTCATATAAACTGTAAAGTGGTTTGAAATAAAACAAAGGCTCATTAGCAAATAATTCTTGTGTCATAAAAAGTCAAGTCATGTTAACAACTGGAAGTTGGCTTTCTTATGTAAATCAAGGAGAGATTTTATAATAAAGCAAACTTGATTTTTTGAACATTTAGACATTATTTTGCAATACCAAGTAGAAAACGTCATGCTAGCCAACTTCCTTCCTTCCCCTACCCATTCTACATCCAAATCACCTCCCACAAGGACACACATAGTAAAAGGACTCATTGCTTAGAACAAACATGGGAAAAGAAACATAAGGAAGGCTGTGAATTTTGAGAAACGATGAGGCTATGGACATTTACAAGGTGATGCCAAATTGGAAAGCTTAGGATTCCAGATTAAGAAATAGAATGCTTCTCAAGTGGAAAGAATAGTGAAAGTCAGAGAGGAGATACCCAGGTTAATAGAGACTATTGGAAGAATGATCAATTTGCAGCACCACTAAAGCTCACAGCACCTGGAGCTCTAGAGACCAGTCCAAAAGAACCCAGTTACTGCTGGACAATAACATTCCTTTGGATTTTAAATCTCTATCACTTCACATTCATGCCTTGGATTTGCCACCAGAAGCCAATTAAAGAACTCAATTAAAGACCAATGGCTAAGGTAGGTTTGTTGTTTTGTTTTGTTTTGTTTTGTTTTGTTTTGTTTTGTTTTGTTTTTTAATGAACTTTCTTCTTATGTTAACTTCTATATAAGTTGGGTTTTTTGGTTATGGAAATTAGGTCCAAGGATGACAGACCACAGGAAATATGCACAGCTAGCAGTGTCTAGTACTCATCACACATCCCAAAGGTGTTTTTATAGTTATCTGTGTGATATCAATGAATTTCCTAGGGATTTTAAAGAATTTCAGGTGGGTTAGACAAATAAGTTTCTTTTTTTTAAATCCAGAAATTGAATCATATACTAAAATCTTTGCTCATTAACTATGAATGTAGATCAAAACAAACCTGCTTTGGGAGCCACTAAGCGTACATAAATGGAAAATACCCACAATTCAGGAACAGAATAAAATAAATCATATAAATTTGCTACAATAAAAACTTTGCTCCAGAACCTAGACAAAAGCACAGATGTCAGGACTGCTGAGTTGCAGATTCATTGCACACTAGAATAAGCTGTTTCTGGGAAGCAGGGAGGAAATCAAGCCTGCCAACTTGTGTCCTAGGCCTCTCAGCCCTGTTAGATTTCCCACCTGTCTCAGAAGCTAACATCATATTGTTCACAGAGATGAGAAGCTACAGACATCACTCTTGGTTGAATACACCTTTTCATCCTTGCTGTCATGTAGCATGATATTGCTAATAAACAGAACTCATTGGTGCTTATAAATAAAGAATCCATCGCTAATTGAGATGGTTAATTGTAAACACTAACTTGAAAGAATCTAGAATCACATAGGAAGTGAGCTGCAATGAAAGATTTTCTATATTAGGTTGATCTTTGGGCATGTCTACGTGGGGGTGCTTATGTTCCTTGCGTTAGTCAAAGTTGGAAGATCCACCCACAACTGGTAGCACCATTAACTACATGGAGGATTCTGAACTGTGTAAAAGTGGGAAAGGTGATCAGGGTATAAGCACCCATATATTATCTTGTCTCTTTTGGATTTTTTTTTAAGTTTTATTGCAATATGACGAGAAAAGAAACATAATTTCAATTTATCTGAATTTGTTAACATTTAAAAATATATTTTGAGGAAATAGACTTACATCACATTCTCCTTTCCCTTTCGTACCCCAACTCCTGCCGGAGAGCCCTCCTTCAAAACCTGCAATACCTTCCGTTTTTTATCATATTTTTAAAATTTTATAAAATACCGTAACAATAAAAATGAGTATTATAAAAGTTGTTTGATATAAAACAATAATCAATTGAACAGTCTACAGCAACACTGAAAACACATTTTTTCTCAATATAAATTTTAAATAACTTCAAATGTATTAACTATATGATATTTTAAAATAATATATCACTATTAGTTTTTTAATGAACATAAATAGATAAAGTCTTTTTGTTTGTTTGTTTGTTTGTTTTGTTTTTAGTAGAGCTTAAAATCTTGGCTCTTACTGTGGTACAAACACAAAATAAGAAGAGTTTTTGGATGTTGTAGTACATCATAATTAGGCTGTACTTGAATGTACCTCACATCACCAAAGGATTTTACCTCCATAGAAAAAAAAGCTAAGAATTGACAGATCTGCTGCACCAAGGAATGAATTGTAGGCACAATTTTTGGATAGAGATTTCCTGCTACAGTCACAGCTATGTGACTTGAAAATTGTCGTCATTCTCAGCCCTCAGGAAACAGGTTAAATTCATTTAAGAAATGGTGTGTATTAGGATGGTCTATCCATGAAGTCATTCATCAACTGTTTCAGTGAACAATAATTCTGCTTAGAGGGTGGTACAAATGTTATGTGTGGGTAAGATTCTGGTTCATTGGCTGTGATGATTTTGAAAAGCATTCATCTCAGAATAAGAGTAAGTCCTCTTCTTCAAATTTGATACAATAATTATAAATATCAAACAAAGCCTTCAGTCTCACTCTTTGCTGTTCTTTTACAAGATACCTCCCAAATTAATTGTCTACATTTCTTTTGGCTGTATAAATAATTTTGAAATATGTAAGCTGTTCTGAAAAACATAATATAGTGTAAAAAAGTCAAATAAACAATCCTACTAATAGAGAGACTGAGATAGGAGAAGCATGATTTCAATACTATTATGTGGCACACAGCAAGACATTGTCATGTACAAACAAGCAGAAAGTATATATGGATAGTACAATACTGGAACTATTTCTCCCATTACCAAATAAGAGAGACCATGGGATGACAGCTGAAAAATTTCTAATTCCCCTCATATTTGTGAATTTCAATCTATTGGGGTATGTTGGTGATATTAATTTTCATATTAAGAGATATTAAGGAAAAGTTATTGTTACTTCCTGTTAATTTTCTTTTTAGAGATGAAATTATGTTTGTGTGGGTTTGTTGAAAGTTTACTTTCTTGCTTCTTCTAGGGTGTAGTTTCACTCCTTGTGTTGGAGTTTTCCATCTATTATCCTTTGTAGGGATTGATTTGTGGAAAGATACTGTGTAAATTTGGTTTTGTCATAGAATATCTTGTTTTCTCCCTCTATGGTGATTAAGAGTTTTGCTAGGAATGGTAGCCTGGGCTAGCATTTGTGTTCTCTTAGGGTCTGTATGACATCTGCCCAGGATCTTCTGGCTTTCACAGTCTCTGGTGAGAAGTCTGGCATAATTCTGATAGGTCTGCCTTTATAACGTGATTTGACATTTTCCCCTTACTACTTTTACAATTCTTTCTTTGTTTAGTGCATTTGGTGTTTTGATTATTATGTAACAGGAGGAATTTCTTTTCTGGTAGAGTCTATTTGGAGTTCTGTAGGCTTCCTGTATGTTCATGAGCATCTCTTTCTTTAGGTTAGGGGAGTTTTCTTCTATAATTTTGTTGAAGATATTTACTGGCCCTTTAAGTTGAGAATCCTCATTCTCATCTATACCTATTATCCTTAGGTTTGGTCTTCTCATTGTTTCCTGGATTTCCTGGATGTTTTGGGTTAGTAGCTTTTTGCTTTTTGTGTTTTCTTTCACTGTTGTGTCAATGTTTTCTATGGTATCTTCTGCACCTGAGATTCTCTCTTGTATCTCTTGTATTCTGTTGCTGATGACTCCTGATCTCATTCCTAGCTTTTCTAACTCCAAGATTGTCTCCCTTTGTGATTTCTTTATTGTTTCTAGTTCCATTTTTAGATCCTGGATGGTTTTGTTCCTTTGTGTTGCCTGTTTGATTGTGTTTTCCTGTAAGTTTTTAAAGGGATTTTTGTGTTTCCTCTTTAAGGGCTTCTGGCTCTTTACCTGTGTTCTCCTATATTTCTTTAAGAGAGTTATTTATGTCCTTCTTATAGTCCTCTGTCATCATCACGAGAAGTGATTTTACATATGAATCTTGCTTTTCTGGTGTGTTGGGGGTATCCAGGACTTGCTATGGTTGGAGAATTGGGTTCTGATGATGCCAAGTGACCTTGGTTTTTGTTGCTTATGTTCTTATGCTTGCCTCCTGCTATCTGGTTATCTCTAGTACTACCTTCCCTGGCTATGTCTAACTGGACCCTCTCCTTACTGTGATCCTGGTTGTGTCAGAACTCCTCTGAGTCAAGCTTTCTCTGTGATTCTGTGATTATGGGATCCTGTGATCCTGGGATCCTGGGATTCTGAGATTCTGGGTGTGTCAGAGTTCCTGGCTTCCTCTGAGACCCTGAGATCCTGGTGTGACCAAGCTGCTGGGATCCTAAGACTCTAAGTGCCTGGAAGTGGTACCTCCTCTGGGGTCCATGGGACTGTCCACTGAGTTTGACACCAAGGTAGGCCAGCCCCGACTAGAAGGAATCAGAGCCACTGGTTGGGCAGGGTTCCTGTGTCCCTGCTCCTGATGGCCCCGGGCACTCCCAGTCATGTCGGAACAGACTTTGTGTTCTACTCTCTAGTGATCCTAAGATCCTGAGTGTGCTAGGGTGTCTGGGAGGTATGGTGAGTCCTCTGGGGAATATGGGACTGTCCTCCCAGTTTGAGCTCAAGGTGGCCCAGTGCAGGTGCTGACTAGAAGGAACCTAAGCCACAGGTTGGGCGGGGTTCCTGTGTCACTGCTCCTGCTTGTCCCAGACACTCCTTGAAGTGTTTGAACAGATGTTGTGTTTCACTCACCAGTGATCCTAAGATCCTGGTAGTGCTAGGGCGCTTGTGGAGTGAGTGGAGAGTCCTCTGGGAACCATGGGACTGTTGGTCGTGTTTGTGCCCATGGTGGCCTGGTGCTGGCACTGACCGGAAGGAACCTTATTTTTGTGAGACTAAACTAATGTATGGTATGTAGGAATAAAGACTAAGATATTACTTAGTTTACTTCTATTAGTACTACTAATTATCTGACAGAAAAAAAGGACTAGAATATCATTAGCTACCATTCTAAATGCCTAACAGCACACTAGTTAAAAACAAAAACAAAAACAAACAAAACAAAACAAAACAAAACAAAAGTTGCTACACTTATTTATTGGCATGGCACTGTCTCAATGCACCTGATTTCAATAAGAACAGAAATTACATATGTCAGAAACACAAGAACAGAGGACTTCCTTCTGATGTAAGTCTCTCCAGTTTCTCTTTCTGAAACCGCAGAGGATAAGGTGGCTTGCACTTGTGATTCTTACAGCTTTCTCCTTATCACTCTGGTTCAACAGTTCAATGGCAGATTTATTTTTTTCTCCACATTCATCTCTCATAAAGCCATTTGAATCATTTGGAATATCATTGAGGTACTATGTGTTACAACACTCTGAGAGAATTTAAACAAGATCACATACCCTACAAAAATTCAATTAAGAATCCTGATAATTAAGAAAAAATTCAAATGAGTATTTTTCTTTTATTTTGCAAGAAATTGAAGTGTTCTTGATATTATTTGCTTCACTTATTTCTGGACATAACCTAAACCCATAAATTGTGGGAAGCCATGACAAGATGTCAATTGTTAAGTGAGTTTGATTCATGTATATCAACACACAGTCCTAGATGCCCAATATAAGAATCATCTAACATGTTCTAAGTCACACAAATTACAACATATTAGAATTTATGTCCAGAGCATCAATATTTGAATGCTAGTAAATAACTGTACTGTATAGACAGAAAATTAAGTATATATGATTCACATTTAAAATACTTTGAAGTGTATGGTTTAGATTGGCTGTTATATTTTTCTAAAATAGGGCAGTTGCAAGGTTGCTACTTTTCTTGAATCTCTCTAAATAGGGCCAAAATTTTGAGTTACATTTAGTTAATATAAACTATTGTGTACTTATTTTGTTATCTAGTTCTCCAGAATGTAAGCACAATAAGAATGAAGCAGGTGTATGGAGTGGTAAATATGATATCATTCTCAGAGTGCCTGGCTAGTTTGAAGCAAATGTTTCTGCTAAACTATGGCAAATACCCTATATCTAGCTGTGAAAATTCTTCAAAGGGAAAATATATATCTTACCATCCAGATGCTAAACATGGGTTCAGTAATGACAAGCTCCAGAAATTATCATGAGCTACATTACTGCTTGTGAGAGCGACAGAACCCTGCTCGTGATACATGAGCAAATGCTTGTTTTCACTCTATGATCATCTTCTTAATTGGCTCTGGGGGAGTTTTATGTGTATAATTTTGTTTTTGAGGAATCATCCTGACTTTCCTCTTTGCTCAGTGGCATTTTCTCTAATTGAGTTAGCCTAATGGGAGAAACTATCCTCAGGCTGCAGGCTGAAAATAAAAAAGGGAGGGTGATGTGAAACAAAAATGCAGTAAAGGAAAAAGACAATAATGATTCAAATGGTCAAGGAGAAAATGGAGGAGGAGGCTGAAGAGTCGGAGGAGCAGGAGCCCCTTCAGTATAGTAGGGGTAACCATGTGTAAGGGATGTTTACAGAGTTTCTTAAGACCTTGGCTTATATATGTTAAAGTTTCTATATTGCTGTTTCCTACAGCTAGGAGAGAGGAAAACAAAAGTCCCAAGCACAGAACACTACTGTGCACATAACAAGGCATTTGAAAAGACACTGGCCTCCAATGCTTTGTGCCCAAATGCCAAACAGATAGTCTTACTGAAGCAACAATAGGCACTAATACCCACACACCCAAGATGGCAGTGCTTCTAAAATTATTCTGAAATTACTCTTAAATGAGAACCCAAGATGATGTGGCAGCTAGCCTTATACACTCTTACGCTGTACCTAGTCTTGTCCTAAGCAGTGTGCATTAGGTAGTCACATTCAGTTTTCACAAATAGTAAGAAGTATTGTTTCTCTTGACTTGCTGAGGAGGACACTGCAATGCAAGGAGCTGTTATAAGTGATGGTGCTGGTGAGCAGAGAGAAAACTCCTCATTCTGCTTCTCAGAATATTATACGTCAATCAGTTCCATTTGATGGAACTTAGAAGCACAGCATATCTGAGTTTAAGCTTTAATCCTGTCACATTAACTATGATAACCCAGATGGCATGTCTCCCTGTGACTTAGTTTACTTGTCTATAAAATGGGAAGAGTAATAATATTGGGGTGAGACACCAATTGATGAAAGTTTTTTATGAAAATTATAAATACTGTTTACCATGATAGCCCAGTAATCACATGTCATGTGAGCATAATATCAATTTTCCCTATGGAATAAGAGTGGTATCACTAAATCATACACAGAACAACAGACAACTACTTTTAACATCAAGAGAATAAGGTGACAGGGTAAGAACAGTGCAAATTAAACCCTATCTCCTACCGCTATTCTCTTTTTTTTTTTTTTTAAGATTTATTTATTTATTATATGTAAGTACACTGTAGCTGTCTTCAGACACTCCAGAAGAGGGCGCCAGATCTCGTTACAGATGGTTGTGAGCCACCATGTGGTTGCTGGGAATTGAACTCTGGACCTTCAGAAGAGCAGTCGGGTGCTCTTACCCACTGAGCCATCTCACCAGCCCCCTATTCTCTTTACCTGCTTTATCATCTGACTGTTGGGAGTTGAGTACCCTTCCTTCCCTCTGCCTTCCCACTGCATATTTTCCCAGTATCTTGACAATATAGAACAAGAGTTGTATCTGTTTGGTGTGTACTTAAATCAAGCAGTGTTCTGGGGACTCCCACTATTCTTTTTTTTTTTTTTTCTTCACATTCATATTTATTTATTTATGTTTGCCTTCTTTTTTAGATATTTTCTTCATTTACATTTCAAATGCTAACCCAAAAGCCCCCTATATCCTCCCTGCCCCCCTGCCCTGCTCCCCAACACACCCACTCCCACTTCCTGGCCCTGGAATTCCCCTGTACTGGGGCTTATAACTTTCTCAAGACCAAGAACCTCTGCTCTCACTGATGGCTGACTAGGCCATTCTCTGCTAAATATGCAGCTAGAGACACGCACTCTGGGGGTACTGGTTAGTTCGTATTGTTGTTCCATCTATAGGGTTGCAGACCCCTTTAGCTCCTTGGGTACTTTCTTTAGCTAGTTCATTAGGGGCCCTGTGTTCCATCCAATAGAGGACTGGGAGCATTCACTTCTGTATTTGCCAGGCATTGGCATAGCCTCACAAGAGAGAGCTATGTCAGGGTCCTGTCAGAAAAATCTTTCTGACATATGCAATATTGTCTGGGTATGGTGGTTGTATATGGGATGGATCCCTGTGTAGGGCAGTCTGTGGACAGTCTTTTCTTCTGTTTCAGCTTCGAACTTTGTCTCTGTAACTCCTTCCATGGGTATTTTGTTCCCCATTCTATGAAGGAGTGAAGTAACCACACTTTGGTCTTCCTTCTTCTTGAGTTTCATTTGTTTTGCAAATTGTATCTAGGATATTCTAAGTTTCTGGACTAATATCTGCTTATCTTAACTGGTGCATATCATGTGTGTTCTTTTGTGACTGGGTTAACTCACTCAGGATGATATCCTCCAGATGCATCCATTTGCCTAAGAATTTCATGAATTCATTGTTTTTGTTGAGTAGTACTCCATTGTGTAAGTGTACCACATTTTCTGTATCCATTCTTCTGTTTAGGGACATCTGGGTTCTTTCCAGCTTCTGGCTATTATAAATAAGGCTTCTATGAACATAGTGGAGCATGTGTCCTTATTACAAGTTGGAACACCTTCTGACTGATATGCCCAGGAGAGAAATTGCTGGATCTTCCGGTAGTACTATGTCTAATTTTCTGAGGAACTGCCAGACTGATTTCCAGAGTGGTTGTACCAGCTTGCAATCCCACCAACAATGGAGGAGTGTTCCTCTTTCTCCACATGCTCACTAGCATCGGTGGTCACCTGAATTTTTGATCTTACCCATTCTGACTGGTGTGAGGTGGAATCTCAGAGTTGTTTTGATTTGCATTTCCCTGATGATTAAGGATGCTGAACATTTTTTCAGGTGCTTCTCTGCCATTCGGTATTCCTCAGTTGAGGATTCTTTGTTTAGCTCTGTGCCCCATTTTTTTAATGGAGTTATTTGATTTCTGGAGTCTACCTTCTTGGGTTCTTTATAGATATTGGATATTAGTCCCCTATCTGATTTAGGATAGGTTGTATTCCACATGTGCTTCATACACACTTGTTTACTGTGTTTTCAATGTCAAATTCTATATTTCTGCCATGTGTTGGCATAGACCCAACCTAGACAGCTAGTTGAGGCCAGAGTGCCAGAAAACCATGAATAGCTTTAACCTGCCCCATCTATTCTACTACTCTCTTCCTACTCCATGAGCAAATCCATCTCTTATTCATTCACTTTGGCCGTACATGTGCTTGCTTATGCTATGGTGCTCCGTGCTATTTGTCTCTCTTCCTTGCTATGTGTAAAAAGCTGAGGCTACAGTGGCTTGATATGAATAGTATAAGAAAGAGTCTAGAAGTAGCTCTAGGAAATGCCTGCATACATAGATGCTCACAGAAGACAGAGGGACACCATAATAAAATGATAAGTCAAGTATGAAAGAAAAACAATTCTCCATACATTTTTCTACTATATTCATGAACACTTTGTCTCAGTGACTGTATTAGTCAGGGTTCTCTAGAGTCACAGAACTTATTGGTAGTCTCTATATAGTAAAGGAATTTATTGATGACTTAGAGTCTGCAGTCCAACTCCCAACAATGGTCAGTAGCAGCTGTGAATGGAAGTCCAAGGATCTAGCAGTTGCTCAGTCCCACACACCTTTAATCCCAGATGACCCTGAACTTGGAGATCTCCCTGTCTTTTTTTTTTTTTTTTTTTTTTTTTTTTTTTTTTTTTTTTGGTTTTTTCGAGACAGGGTTTCTCTGTATAGCCCTGGCTGTCCTGGAACTCACTTTGTAGACCAGGCTGGCCTCGAACTCAGAAATCCGCCTGCCTCTGCCTCCCGAGTGCTGGGATTAAAGGCGTGAGCCACCACGCCCGGCGAGATCTCCCTGTCTTAATCTTCTGAAATCCATAGTCACTATGCCTCAAGATCTCCATACCAAGCTCCAGGTCAGAAACGTCTATCTCCCAGCCTCCAGATTAGGGTCAATGGTGAGACTTTTAATTCTGTATTGTAGTTCATTCCAGATATAGTCAAGTTGATAACCAGGAATAGCCACTACAGTGAGTCATATTTTCCAGCTTTGAAATAAAATCCTGAAAACCAGAATTTTGTGAATCTTTCTTAATTTTTAAAGTTACTGTTCAGTGGATTGACTCAGCCCTAAAATTGTTGTTTTCTTCATAAATTTTTAATGGTAGTGAGTCTCCAGAGGCTAGAACAAATAAAAGAGGTTGAAAACCAACTTGCCTGTGCTGAAGTGTGAGGCACCCTGTTTTCTTCTTAGCAGTGATTGTGGGATTGGTCTCCTCAGGCATCTTACTAGAAGATACCCATCCATTGAGGGAATCAAAAATGGAACACAATATCACTTGTTTTCTTACCTTCCTCTATTGAGTTCTGAAAATAGTTGCTTATTGTTTAAATAAATGTTATCCTTGAAAATTGCATTGAAACAGTTATAAGCAAGCTGGGACAGATGGGCCTTCCATAACTTCCTGTAATTGTTGCTAAAAGAGTGTTTGGACCTTGATCCCAAATACAACAAGCAAGAAATACAACCAGTAACAGAAAATCTCTCTCCTAATCTGAGGGAAAAGAAGTTTTGTCATGAACACAAATCTTTTCCCTTTCCCCCCTAAATCCACACTTGAAGAATACTACTTTACTATAGAATTCTTGGTGATCTTGAAATGATTTTGAAGCTGAAATGCTCTTTTTTTTTAAATAATAATTTTGCAATCTGTGCAGAAACCTGCCCAAAATCATCTCAACAAAGTGATTAGATATAGTATAGCAATAGCAGTAATTAGATGCATTGGTTTTATTTGCCTTCTAATACAAGGTACGGGAAAGTAATATAACATTGAATCCTGATGGAACTACATCACACCAACGTAATCATGAGAACATATTAAGTCAACCAAAATTGAGGAATGAGAACTAATTAATACTTCTCAAAGTGTCAAGGTTATGACAAAAAGGAAACACCTTAAATCAGAGATGTAACAACCAAAATGCAATGAGACAATCACCTGATTATCAGATAATAAAATAGTTAAGTAGAACAGCTGGAAACACTGGAAAAGAGCTCTAGCTTAATTAACAGTATTGTAGTATTGTATCAATATTAATATCCTGTTTTAGCTAATTTTTATGCTATGCCTACAATATTTCTTTCTAAGAAAGCTAAGTGAAAGGTATAAAGGGCTCTGAGAACTAATTTTGAAGTTTTATGAAAGTCTAAAATCATAGCAAAATGAAGCTCTCACCTATATGCAAAAACCACAGGAAACTAAGGGATTCTGAGAATGGGAGAAATAATCTTCACTAAGGAAGAGTACAACAATTTGCTATTCAATACCAACTGGTCAGTCCTAAAAAAAACAAAAACAAAAACAAAAAAAACCCCCACATATAACATTATACAGACTGAACAGGTTATAATTAAGACTATAGCCTATATGAATACGACAATGATCAATGACAAAAAGAGGCCATGAATTTGAAGAAAGTAAGGAGTGGTATATGGGATGTTTTAGAGGGAGGAAATGGAAGGAGAAATAATGTAATTATAATCTCAAAAAAGAAATAATTTTTAAAGATTAAGAAAATATTTTTCATAAACACACATTTTACATGATAGCCAGTGTTCTTAAAATGATTTAAATTTTTGAAAATAAAATTCATATTATATCATACAAGTTAATTAATTCAACATTAGTAATGTCTTTTAAATATTAAATGGTACCTAAAAATGTGAACTGCAAGAAGGAAGACATTAAAACTAGGAAACTGGTTTGTGAATATTTTTTATCCTCTATTTCTTGCTAAAGAGCATGGTGATTGTTGTTTACATTTCTAAACATGTTTCCTTTTTTTGGAAAGGGATTCCTATAGGGATCCATACAATTCCTTTGAGAAAATGACCTCACCTTATCTAATGATGTATCTACAAAAAAGAAAAGAAGAAAAAAAAAAAAAGAAAGAAAGAAAATCAGTGTTGGTCACATAATCCATACGTGACAAAGAACAATTCTAAAATGACTCACTTAAGAACAGATGTGACAATTTTCTCTAGGTCTGCACTATTGAAAGTGGAAGGAGGGTTTCTGCAGTTGAAGTAAAAGACTTGAATATCTAACATGTTTGTGTCATGAACTCAAACACCGTGGCCCTAAAAGTACTATATATGTGTGTACATATGTATACTTGACTGTCTAGAAGAACTTGAAAACTGATCTGTGGAAATATAAGATTTCAGAGGTGGAGGGAGGGAGGAAGAAAATGAGAGAAAAAGAATGATAGCAAGTGGGAGTCAAAGTGAGAGCAAGAAGATTCGCTGCTGTCATATCTGTGGTCTCTGGTTCAGATCCTGCCTTGACTTCTATTGATGCTAGACTATAACCAGTAAGCTAAATAAATCCTTTTCTCCTCCACGCTGCTTTTAGTAAGTATTTTATCACAGCCACAGAGAAGCAATCTAGAAGACTGAGTGAAGATGCAAATGAATAACTGACATTTAAATATAACACAAAAGTGGTAGCAATTCACTTGGAAATAAAATAAAAAATTTCATACATCTTGTAAGGTTGAAACTCAGTAAGAGAGGAACAAAAGTCTTAATTTAACTCTTAATACTTCTCCCATATACACAGATCAAAAATATAATTTTTAAAACAGCACACAAAACATAAAGAGTCCAGTCTTTATGAAAAAAAGAAAACAAATTCTATTTAGACGCGTGTGACAAAACAAAATAAAGGCAAATTTCCTACTTTGATCACACAAAATTTGGTCAGCTATGTATGCTATATTTCATTCTGCATGCTGTATCATTTTAAAATTATATCAGAAAGAGCCCATTCCTGATTAACAAGGATATAAGAACAATAAAAAGATAAGGGATATTTAATATATAGAATATAATTAATGTTAACATATATGTTTAATATGTAGAATAGAAAAGAAGTCATCAAGACATAATAATCTGTGTTTAAACAATGAAGATATTGAACTATCATAAAGAAGTCTGACTGAGCCCCTTCTGCACAGTCCTTTCTGCTATGGCAGACTGCTAGCTAGTCTGCTCCCATGAAGATACCATATCCTGAGCCATCCCAGAAGATCTTCTGCACTCAGAGAAGTTGGGCAACTGACAACACAGCCTGAGGCATCCCAGGAGATCTGTTGCACACAGGGCAACTGAGCAACTGATCACCAGCTTGTCTGCTCTCCTGAAGACACCACAGCTTGAAGGTATCCCAGGATCTCTGTGGCATGCATGATAACTGACCTGACGGACTGAAAGCCTCCCAGGAGTTCTGCTGCCCACAGGGAAACAGAAACCACAGTCTGTAGGGCCCCTGGAGAACATCTTACACAGGACAACAGCTTGACTGCTCCTTTGAAGACCCAAGAGTTTGAAGGCCCCCCAGGGGATCTACTGCATCTAGGGCAACAGATCAGCAGCTTCTCTGCCCCTCTGAAGAGCCCTCTGTTGGAAGGTCCCATAGATGGTCTGCTATAACCAGGGCAGCAGGCCTAATGGGAGACCTGAAGCAACCCAGGGACAAAAGAGGCAGACTCCAGACAGAGTCACCCAGACCAGCAAACATCAGGGATAACAAGATGGCAAGAGGTAGGCACAAGACCACAAGCAACAGAAGCCAATATACATGGGCATCATCAGAACCAAGTTCTCCTACCACAGCAAGCGCTGAATACACCAACATACCTGAAAATCTCATCTCATGAAGATATTAGAGTCCATTAAGGAGGATATAAATATCTCACTGAAAGAAATACAGGAAAACACAATAAAAAAAGGTGAAGGAATCAAATAAAGCAGTAACCTAGGAAAGATGTCAGGAGTCATAGATGCAAGCATCACCAACAGAATACAAGAAAAAGAAGAGAGAATCTCAGGTGTAGAACACACAGTAGAAGAAATTAACACAACTGTCAAAGAAAATTCAAAACGGGAAAAACTCCTAAACCAAAGCAGGAAATTAAGGACACATGAAAAGACCAAATTTAAGAATAAAAGGAATAGAGGAGAACAAAGATTCCCAGCTCAAAGGACCCAAAAAATGTCTTCAACAAAATCATAGAAGAAAGGTACAAGAAGCGTATGAACACCAAATAAATGGAACCAGAAAAGAAAATCCTCTCATCACATAATGATCAAAACACTAAATGTACAGAACAACAACAACAAAAAAAAGAATATTAAAAGCTCCCAGGAGTTCTGCTGCTCACAGGGAAACAGAAACCACAGTCTGTAGGGCCCCTACAGGGAAAAGAGTCAAGTAACATACAAAGGTAGACCTATCAAAATTACACCAGACTTCTCAACAGAGACTGTGAAAGCCAGAAGAGCCTGAGCAGAGGTCATTCATAATCTAAATACAATGCCAGCCTAGGCTACTATACCCAGCAAAATTCTCAATCGACATAGATAGAGAAACCAAAATATTAAAGAACAAAACCAAATTCACACAGTATCTATCTACCAATCCTGCCCTACAGAGGAAAACTCCAACCCAACAAGGTATCTATACCAAAGGAAAGACAAGATATTAAGCATCTCACAAAAAAGTGAAAAGGAGAGAACCACAAGCACACAAAGCCACCACAAAAACAAACATATCAGGAAGCAACAGTCATCTGTCTTTAATATCTCTCAATATTAATAGACTCAACTCACCTATAAAAAGAAGTAAGCTAACAGACTGGATATGCAAACAAGATCCAGCATTTTGCTGCATACAAGAAACATACTTCAATAACAAAGGCAGACACTATCTCAGAGTAAAAGGACAGAAAAGAGTCAACCAAGCAAATGATCCCAGGAAACAAGCAGGAGTTGCCATGCTAATATCTAATAAAATAGACTTTCAACCAAAAGTTATCAAGCATGATGAGGAAGGACACTTCATATTCATCAAAGGGAAAATCCACCAAGAGAAAGTCTCAATTCTGAACATCTATGCCCCAAATGCAAGGGCAACCACATTCATAAAAAAAACTTTACTAAAGTTCAAAACACACATTGAACTGCACACAATAATAGTGGTAGACTTCAACACCACACTCTCACCAATGGACAGGTCACTGAAACAGAAACTGAACAGAGACATAGTGAAACTAAATAGAGCTAATGGACCAAATGGATTTAACAGATATCTATAGGGCATTTCACCGTAAAAGAAAAGAATATGCCTTCTTCTCAACACCTCATGGTACCTTCTCCAAAATCTACCATATAATTGGTCACAAAACAATCCTCAACTGATACAAGATTGAAATAAACCCATAACCTATTAGATAACCATGACCTACGCCTGGTCTTCAATAGCAGCAAAAACAACAGAAAGCCATATACTTGGAAACTGAATAGCCCTCTACTCAATGATAACTTGGTCAGGGAAGAAAGAAACAAAGAAATTAAAGACTTCCTGGAATGTAACAAAAATGCTGACGCATTATACCCACACTTATGGAACACATTGAAAGCAGTGCTAAGAGGAAAGTTCATAGCACCAAGTGCCCTGGTTAAAAAAAAAAAAAAAAAAAGCTGGAGGTATCTTACACTAACAACTTAACAGCACACCTGAGAGCTCTAGAACAAAAAGAAGCAAACACACCCAAGAGGAGTAGATGGCAGGAAATAGTCAAACTCAGGGCTGAAATCAAACAAAGAGAGACAAAGAGAAAAATACAAAGAATGGACAAAAGCTGGTTCTTTGAGAGAATAGACAAAATAGATAAATCCCTAGTCAAACTAACTAAAGGGTCCAGAGGCAGTATCCAAATTAACATAATCAGAAATGAAAAGGGAGGCATAACAGAAATGGAGGAAATTGAAAAAAATCATCAGATCCTACTATAAAATAGGAAAATCTAGATGAAATGGATTATTTTCTAGACAGATGCCACCTACCAAAGTTAAATCAAGATCAGGTAACCTATCTAAACAGGCCAATATCTCACAAGGAAATGGAAGTCTTTAAAAACCTCTCAACCAAAAAAAGCCCAGGGACAGATGGATTTTGTGCAGAATTCTACTACACTTCCAAAGAAGACCTGACACCAATTTTCCTCTGTAGCCTCCCCTCCCCCAGCCTTAATGGTTCCACTGTTTACACCTGGATGGAGCTTGCAGCTCAATCGTTCTGCCACGCCCACTGCTGGAGCCTCCTTGATTTGCTATTCGAAGCCATCACGTGTTCATCTGCAACCTTACTCCAAGATTATTTGGTGGGAATCGAGTCCCTCCCCCTCCTTAATAACTGAGTGTCGGAAATAAAAAATTGAGCTTTGATCAGAATCTGCTTTGACTTAGCTACATTTCTTTCTCTCGTCGCCTAGTCCCTCTTCTCTTCCAGGTTTCCAAAATGCCATTCCTGGCTCGAATCCAGACCTGTGATCTGCTGGCCGGACACAACATTCCTGAAACTATTCCATAAAATAAAAACAGAAGGAAGACTACCTAACTTGTTCTATGAAGCCACACTTACTCTTATACCTAAACCACACAAGGACCCAACCAGAAAAGAGAACTTCAGACCAGTCTCCCTTATGAACATTGATGCAAAAATACTCAATAAAATTCTTGCAAACTGAATCTAAGAACACATCAAAGACATCATTCAACATAGTCAAGTAGGCTTAATTCCAGGGATGCAAAGTTGTTTAAATATATGGAAATCCATTAATGTAATCTACTATATAAACAAATTCAAAGAAAAAAACTACATGATCATCTACTTAGATACAGAAAAAGCATTTGACAGAATATAGCACCCATTTATGTTCAAAGTATTGGAGAGATCAGGAATTCAAGGCCCGAACCTAAACATAATAAAAGCAATTTACTGCAAACCAACAGCCAATATCAAATAAAATGGAGACATACTTGAAGCAATCCCACTGAAAATGGGGTCAAGACAAAAATGCCCACTCTCCCCATATCTATTCAATATAGTACTCAAGGTATTAGCTAGAACAATAAGACAACAAAAAGAGATCAAGGGGATACAGATTGGCAAAAAAGGAATTAAAATATCACTATTTGCAGATGATATGATAGTATACATAAACGATCGCAAAAATCCTACCAGAGAACTTCTTCAGCTGATAAACCCCTTCAACAAGTGACTGGATATAAAATTAACTCAAATAAATCAGTAGTAGCCCTCCTTTATACAATGGATAAACAGGCTGAGAAAGAAATAAGGGAATCCAATCCCATCACAATAGTCACAAATAATATAAAATATCTTGGGGTAGCTCTAACCAAACAAGTGAAAGATCTGTATGACAATAACTTCAAGTCTCTTAAGAAAGAAATCAACCTTATTTTTTTTTAAACCACCATGTGGCTGCTGGGGTTTTAACTCAGGACCTTAGGAAGAGCAATAGGTGCTCTTAACCATTGAGCCATCTCTCCAGCCCAAGAAAGAAATCAAAGAAGATCTCAGAAGGTAGAAAGATCTCCTATGATCATGGATTAGCAGAATTAACATAGTAAAAATGGCTATTCTACCAAAGGCAATCTAGAGATTCAGTGCAATCCCCATCATAATCCCAACACAATTCTTCAAAGACATGAAAAGAGCAATTCTCAAATTCATCTGGGAAGGTAAAAAACAAAAACAAACAACAATAACAAAAATAGAATGGCAAAAACAATTATTAACAATAAAAAAAACTTCTAAGGGAATCACCATTCCTGACCTCAAGCTTTACTACAGATCAATTGTGATAAAAAAAAACTACATGGTATTGGTACAGAGACAGACAGGAATATTAATAGAATAGAATTGAAGACCCAGAAATGAACCCACACACCTATGCTTACTTGATTTTTGACAAATGAGCTAAAACCATCCAGTGAAAAAAAGACAGCCTTTTCCCCAAATGGTACTAGTTCAACTGGAGGTTAACATGTAGAAGAATGAAAATTGATCCATTCTAATCTCCTTGTACAAACCTCAAGTCCAAGTGGATCAAGGAGCCCCGATTAAAACAAGATACACTGAAACTAATAGAAGAGAAAGTGGGAAAGAATCTTGAACTCATTGGCACAGGGGGAAATTTCCTTAAATAGACCTCTAATGGCTCATGCTCTAAGATCTAGAATTGGTAAATGGGACCTCATGAGACTGGAAAACTTTTGTAAGGCAAAGGACATAGTCAATAAGACAAATTGACAACCTACAGATTGGGGAAAAAAATCTTCACTAACCCCACATCTGACAGAGGCCTAATATCCAATATATATAAAAAACTCAAGAAATTAACCTCCAGAAAACCAAAGAACCCTATCAAAAATGGGGTTATATAACTAAACAGAAAATTCACAGCAGAGGAATCTCAATGGCTGTGAAGCACCTAAAGTGATCAGAGAAATGCAAATCAAAACGATCCTGAGATTCCACCTTACAGCAATCAGAATGGCTAAGATCAAAACCTCAGGTGACAACACATGTTGGAGAGGATGTGGAGAAAGAGAAACACTCCTCCATTGCTGGTGGGATTGCAAAATGGTACAACTACTCTGGAAATCATTCTGGAGGTTCCTCAGAAAATTGGAAATAGATCTACCTGAAGACCCAGCTATACCACTCTTGGGAATATACCCAAAAGATGCCCCACCATGCCACAGGGGCACATGTTACACTATGTTTATAGTGGTCTTGTAATAGCCAGAAGCTGGAAACAACTTCCCATGACAGAAGAATGGATACAGAAACTTTGGTACATTTACACAATGAAATACTACTCAGCTATTAAGAATGAGGACATCCTGAGTTTTACAGGCAAGTGGGTAAAACTAGAAAATATCATCCTGGGTGAGGTAACTCAGACCTAAAAGGACATACATTTTATGTACTCACTAATAAGTGGATATTAGCCAATCAATCAATAAATAAATAAAGCAAAGGAAGGAAGGGAGGGAGGGAGAGAGAGAGAGAGAGAGAGAGAGAGAGAGAGAGAGAGAGAGAGAGAGAGAGAGGAAGAAAGAAAAGTACAGAATACCCAAGATACAGTCCACAGAACTCCAAAAGTTCAACTAGTTGAAGGGCTGAAGTGAGGACTCCTCAGTCCTCCTCATAGGAGGGAGAGGAAAGCAACCAATCACAAGTAGGGAGGGAGGTGGGAGGGAGGGACCTGGGAGAGAAAGTGAATGGACAGGAGGTTGAGGGGTTGTGGGGAGAGGGGGACCTGATCTGGTATTGGGTGAAGGAAAAGGACTGAAGCCCTGAGGGCCAGCAGAAAGAATGTAAACAGGCAACTTGAGGAGGTAGAAGGTTGGAATTCAGAATGTACCAGAGACCTGGGAGGCGAGAGACTCTCAGGACGCAAAGGGAGGAACCTTAGCTGTAATGCCTGACATTGGGGAGAGGGAACTTATAGAGCCCTCCTCCAGTAGGAGGGGAGGGAGGTGGTTGCCATCCCACAGTCAAAAGTCTCTCCCATATTTGTTCCTGTCTGAAAGAACTGCAGGGATGGAAAGGTCCAGTGACAAGCCTAAAATAGGATCCAACTCAAGAGGAGGTCCCAAGGCCTGACATTATTACTGAGGCTATGGAGCACTCACAAAAAGGGATCTATCATGGTCACACCCCAGAAGACCCAAAAAGCAGCTGAAATAGTCAGATGCAGATATTTGCACCCAACCAGTGGACATAAGCTGCTGACCCTTGTGGTTGAATTAGAGAAAGGCTGAAAGAAGTTGAGGAGGAGGGTGATCCTGTAGGAGGACCAGCAGTCTCAACCTGGACTGGAGATCTCTCAAACACTGGATCACTAACCAGGCTTTATATACCAGCTGATATGACACCCCCAACACATATGCAGCAAAGGACTACCATGTGTGGGCTCAGTCAGAGAAGATGCACCTAACCCTCAAGAGACTAGGGGCCCCAGGGAGTTCAGAAGTCTGGTTGAGTGGAGGGTGCGGGTGAGGACAACCCCCATGGAGACAGGGCATGGGGAGGAGGAATGGAATGTGAAACAGTAGGAGGGTGGACAGGGGCTGGGGAGGAATAAAATCTGGAGTATAAATAAATAAGAGACTATTTAAAAAAAAAGAAGTCTGAATTGGCTAGTATGTTCTTAAAAGGCAAAATTAAAACATGTGTCTCCACAAAGAGAGAAAAGAAAAGAAGAAAGAAAAAGAAAGAAAGAAAGAAAGAAAGAAAGAAAGAAAGAAAGAAAGAAAGAAAGAAAGAAAGAAAGAGAAGGAGAAAAAAAAGCTTTCTAACTATTTGCACCAATTTAAACCAATGTAGGGCTGCTTTGGGAGACCCCTGATTACTTAACGCGTTAGGAAATCACACAAGAGTGTCATTTGGACAAAGGTTTGTTAACTATTATCAGTGCTTTTCAAAGTCTAATTATGTTAGAAGAGCTGGATAAAAATACAGTAGTTTCTGGGCTTCTGGTAAAGGCCTGGATTAGTCTGGTACAGGTCTAATTAGCTCCCAAGTGATCCTTGTAATGCTGATATGTAGACCACACTTTGCGAAGCAAAGAACCTGTTAACTAACCTTCTTCAGTGATATTAGCCAATAGTGCTTGAGAGGAAGAGAGGATGCAGAAAGCAAGAGTTTTACTTGCACACACTGTTACTTGAGAACAAAGGTGTTAGAAGCATTTCCTGGAAGCAAGTGATCTGATACAAGTCCATTCAGTAAATGCACATCTTTGGAGAATCTTTTCTAAAGAGAGAAAAGTTCTTACTAAATGTTTGTATATAAAATAAATGGAATGATCCATTTTCATCAGAAAAGGCCAGTTATTTTCAACAATTGAACTTAGTAGTGCTTACTAGTTCCATTTTAATAATTCTATATTAAATTCAAGAGTATAAGTATTGGTCTAATTTATTCAACAAAAGTCCTTCAGAATTATTCATCTACTCTCAAACCTTTTTTGTGCACAAGCTTTGCTTTGTTATTCTACCATTTATACAGAATAGTTCTTTCCAACTGGCTGAATCATCAGTGTCCCTCTACCCTGGGGAATGCCAGGAAAGCAGCGTCTGTGACTAAAGCAAGCAGAAAAGAATTCTACAATACCAAAATGTATTTTAGAGACCTACTCCAAGCATGCCCCTCACTGACATGTAGTAACAATCCTACTAGGCACAGTATCACTTGGTGTCTCCAAAGTCACTCTCCTCATATGTTAAATACTTCTAACACTTCTATTTGTGATAAAGCTGGTAATCTCACTATTTTTCAATATATACATTCAATATTATTTTATTCTACTTTGTATATAAAATCAGGTGGCTCCTGAATCTATAAATTTCCTCACATGGAATTATGATAGTTAATATGACAAGAAAACATGATATTATTTTAAATCAAATAACTAAAGGCTACAAGTTTTGGTTGGTTTTAGAGTACTTTAGTCATTTCACTCTCTACTTTATAAACATATTTCATTTTTGGCAACATCAAAAGTATGAAAATTTTATTTGTTATTAAAGCATGCCATAATAAAAACACAGCTCTGTATAGTGTCTGAATTATCCTCTTTTCTATACAAATAGGTTCAAAATGTTATTAAAGTATTTTATTGAAAAATGGCATTTCACTTCAAATATAAAACTCAAGATAAGTTGTCTTGATAGGATTATACTTATTTATACTTGATTTAAGTTATCTATATTCAATTTTCATATTATTAAAACATTGAATTTCACATTCTTATTATAATGGTATCCTATAAGGAAATTATCTTCCATAAATTCTACACACCAAGTACTCAAATTTCCTCCAGTCTGTCCCAATGTGCCACATAAATATTATTTTCTAGGTTGAGAAGCCCACTAATGAAATGTTGCTTCTACTACATATCCTATTCCAAAACACCTTCTGCTTTAATTACAGAATCAACATGTATTAGTTTTTACCCATAGAAAACATTTAAATTGACACAATATTGGGAAATATTAAACTAAGTTATTCCATTGACATCCATTTTTATTTATAAATAACACTGTGTTTTTCTACCCAGGCTGTACTGAAGCCATCCTCCTCCCTCAACATTCTTAATTATTTCCGAAAACCTTGGAATAGTATTATTCCAAGTCTGGAAATGTTCTTTTTGGTTATTCAATTTGTAGTAAACAAATTGCATATTATTTCAGGCTGCATATTTAATTTTATAGAAGCATAAGTTTTTATAAATTTGCTTTCTAAGGTCAATTAGATGTCACGACCATAGGAACTTATTCTTTCTTTAACACTAACCTTGCACTTATTTCTTTTCCAAACATCTGATAAGTCATTAACTGAATCACTGGGCATTGGGAGCAGTCACAGTGAGCATTCCATAATAGAAACATGATTCTGTTCAATATCTGAGTTATTCCCTTCTCTATAAAAACTAGTAAGATCACAATGCTACTGAAAAAAAATTAAGTGCTAGAGTGTAGATCCCAGCATCCCGAAAGAAAAACAAAAACAAACAAACAAAAAACTAGGTCTGGTTTAATATCAGGGCTATGAAAGACAGAAACAGGGGATCACTGAGGCTTGCTGAATGACAGCCTAGCCCACGTTCAGTGAGAGACCTTGTCTCAAGGGAAATAAGGCAAAAAGTGATAGAGCAGGACACCCAACATTGTGTTCTGGCTTCTGAGCATACATACAGTATTCACAAACACACGTGTCTGCTCCTCCTCCTGCCCCCCACATACCCTACTGAACCCTTCATCAAGTCTTGCCTCGTTTTCATATAGTGGAGAACATCTCTTGCTTCTTTTCTCTGTTTGTTGTAGTCCCCTTTCCCTGTAGTCTTCCTTTTCTTGCTTTATGACATACACCCTCCCCCATCCTCCACTCCCACTCCCTTTAGGAGGTTAAATAATCTTTTTCAGAAAAAAAATTACACCTTTCAATTTCTTTCCCTTGCCAAATATGTCCGGTGAACAAGATGCACGTAGTAACCACCATGACCCTCATCAGACTTCCACCAAGGCTTCCTAGTTTGCTGTTCAAAGGAAGGAAAGACCCAGGTCAAACAGAAAGCTGCTGAGAGCTGGCCAGGGCTGCTCAGAAGGCTTTCAAAGAGGCGCTGAGATTATCGCTGTCCACACCTCGGTGCTGAATATTAAAGGCTGTGGTTTGCTCTCCTCTGTTCAATCCCTCCAATTAGAGTCCATCAAGGCAGTATGATTGCTCTTTCGAAGGTGGTCATAGGGTCATTCTCTTATTCTCCCTCTAAGGGCAATCTGTATTCCACAAAGATTCATGCTGTATTTTATGTGAAACTACCAGCACAGCTTTAAGTCAGCGCCAAAATTGAAATCTCCAGTGAGGGAAAAAATAGAAAGTTCTGGGTTAATGAAACTTGCCCCTCCCTTCACTGAGTCGATATGAAAGTCTTTGGGGCTCTAAACCTCCTCGTTGAAGATTTAAAACATGTTTCTATGTTAAAAACTCACGTTGCTAATCAATCAATCAATCTTCCCTTTCTCCCTTTTAATGTAAACACTGTAATGATGGTGGCCCTGGGCTCCAAATGATCTGGGGTCGAATTTTAGAAATTGCTTTAGTAGGGGTCAGAAGCAAGAGAGGAGGAATTACAAGTGATTTAAAACGCACTATAAAAATGTTGTTTCAACACTGTCTCGAGGAAGTGTTTATTTTCTTACAGGATTTGAAGCAATGCATCAGGTAGCTTCCCTCCTCTGCTCCCAGCCTCTGAAAGATCAAAACACGAGTCCTAGATTGTGTCTGTTTTATAACAAATGCTGATACTCAAGAACCATTATAAGAATTCTATCCTCATTCCCCATCACCAGGCACATTCATAGGAGATATAAGGTAAGATAGAGAAAATAGATGGAAGGCGGGGGTGGGAGGTAGGGAGTGAGGGGTAATTGTTGTGCTTCCTGCCTTGGGATCTTGGTAGTTATATTCAAATGAGGCGGTTCTCTTTGAAGAATGGAGCTGTTTCTCACAGCTACAGTATTTATGAACAGACAGCAGAACTGACCGATCCCACCAGTTTCTTTTCCTTTTCTTAATCCTTCCCTGCCTATTTTAGTCACTTCTCCACCCCGCCGGGAATACCATCCAGTTCTCAGTCCAGGTAGATCTGACGTCAAGAGATGGCTTTCGTCGATTTGACGTGTAAACACTCATTTCTATTCTGGTTGGTACGGCTGGGGCTCCACTCAGTCGGGAGACTGAAGCGCTTTAGTGAGCGCTCGCTCTCGCCGCCCAGCCTCTCCCAGTGAGCCTCCTAGCTCTAGTAGAGCAACCCAGAGCCAGGAGAGGTTCTGAGCTGCTGGGTGGAAAGGTCGAGTCTAGCTGGTGTGTCTCTGATCTTGCTTCTTTTCTCCCAGCCCTTCCTACTTGTGTGAGAATAAGGTGTTGAGCCATGGAGCAAAGAGGTTGGACTCTGCAGTGTACTGCTTTCGCCTTCTTTTGCGTTTGGTGTGCACTAAACAGTGTAAAAGCAAAGAGGCAGTTTGTCAATGAATGGGCGGCGGAGATCCCCGGAGGGCAAGAAGCTGCCTCTGCCATCGCCGAAGAACTGGGCTATGACCTTTTGGGTCAGGTAAGAGTTTCCACTTTCGAAAAACTTTCTGGGGCTTAAGGACGCTGGTAGGGCTAAAGTGAAGTGGGAGCCGCCGCTTGCGCTACCCGGCGCTCAATGTCGCAAGCAGCTCGGAGAATCCTCCCCCTGCTCGCGCTTTTAGAGGAGAAATGCTTGCATTATTTACTGTTTGGGCTGGGCGCCGCTAAACAAGAGGAAGCTGCTCAGCCGACACTGTTCTCTCTGTTGTTGGCTCCAGACTTGAAATCCTCTTCCTCGAGGTTTGGAAAATGAAATAAAAAGCTTTTTACGTTTGTTCGGGGAACTTGAGGTGCACAGGGGCTCTCGTCTATCTTGGTTTCGAAAGGAAGTGAGCTCGGTCCCTTGGGACACAGGAGGCTTGCGGCCAGAGCTGACGCTTTCCTTCTTTTTCAATATGGCAGCACCAGCTCCCAGTACTGAAAACAGGGGACAGGCAGGCTTGAAGATTCCTGTGTGTAAGGGCGCGCCCAGCTGCTGGTACTAGGGACTCCCCAGTCAGGTGATGGTGGTGCTAGTTCAGAATCTGTAGGGGAAACTGGAAGGGGATTTGGTAAGGGAAAAACTCCCAGCATCGCCAGTGGGGGAGTTCAGGATTTTCCCTGACAACTTGTGAAGTCTGAGCTTCCTAACTTTGCATGGCCAGTGACTTAGCATGGTCTGGTTGCAGAAATGACTGTGGGGAAAGGATCTCTTTCCGTCTTGTACCTCGGCCATGTGCACAAACATTTCCTGGGGTTTTCGGGGTTATGAGATAAACTGATATTTGTCCAAGTGTATGCTGAATTAACAGACAGGTGGGGAGGAGTGCGCAGAAGCATTACGTTGGAGCCTGCTTGGCAGAGCAGTCCCAAAGGAGAATCACAGAGGGTGTGATTTCTAATCTGAGCATTTCTTTCCCTTGAAATGGAGTCAAACCCCTCACCATTGCCAGGGAAATCGTCCACAGTTAAGGGGGGAGAGGAGGGAGTAAAGAGTTGTAAAACATTTTGGCGCGTTTTCTATTCTGGAGGTGGTGAGTGAGACTCTGAAGTCACAGATGAGTAATCGGCGTAGGCAGTGTCTATTTCATACATCAGATCCACTAGGAAATATTCCTTCTCTAGCCAGAGGCTTCATTCTCTAACTTTGTGAGCTAAATGGTCCTGAAAGACCCAGCATGAAACTCAATAAAATTCCCAGAGCCTTTCTGAACAGTTCCAGGCTGTGCCTTAGGGACTGAAGACTAAAAGGAGGATAAGACATGCTAAGGACAATGGACGAGAAATAAATAATTGCACCTGAATGCAATTTGTATGAGAGATGTTGTAGTTGGTGGTTTAATTCAGCATGTTTTTTTTTGATAGAAGGGGGGAAAGGTAGAAGAGAATTGGGGGGGGGGGCATGAAAAAAAGCTACTGAAAATATCTACGACATAGGAGTTGAGTAAAGTCTGAGGCTGCCAGAAGAACATGGTGAGTAAGATTGGAGAAGTCACTCCAGGCATAGAAAATAGTTTACAGGGGAAACACAAAGCTGCTTCATATTGTTTGGTTATTGTGTGTAATTCTTGAACATTTGGGAACCAAAGAGAGAGAGTAGCTGATGGAATTTTCCAGGTGGGTGATACAAGCATCATGGAAATTTGTATGTCCTAGGTGGGAGAGGTGGTATTTAGTCAGCAGCTTGATATTTGTGATTGGAAAAGAAAGAAAACATAAGACTCTCCTCCCCCACATGCCACACATCGATGTCATACACACATCTACACCTAGACCACTATGTATAAAAAGTATTTTTCAAAATAAACTAGCTTCCCTCTAGTCATTTTTTTGTTAAAGTGTCAAATTCAATAACAAAAGTTTCAAAAAATAATTTGCAAAAGACTAATGGTGCTTTCTTGGCTCTGCTTACTTCCCATTTTGTCCAGCATCTCTAAAACCCCGCTAAGACAAGCATCCTAACATTGCAGCCTCATGTCAACGATAGGACGAGGGTAGAGACAAGAAGCACAGCTAGCCGGGCGTGGTGGCGCACGCCTTTAATCCCAGCACTTGGGAGGCAGAGGCAGGCGGATTTCTGAGTTCGAGGCCAGCCTGGTCTACAGAGTGAGTTCCAGGACAGCCAGGACTACACAGAGAAACCCTGTCTCGAAAAACCAAAAAAAAAATAAATAAATAAAAGAAGCACAGCTAACTGATGGTAGAAACAGAGCTCTGCAACCCTAACCTTGTCTCATGGCTTTCAACACCTCCTCCCAGCCCCATCTAAGGCTCTCAGAAGATTCTCTGCCCAAGGGTCTGCTTTGGAAACAAGCCTCAGAATTTCTATTGAAAGTGGTTTTCTCAGTGATGAGTACTTACAACTTAAAGAGCATATTTTTTTTAAAAACAATACAATCGTCTATCTTTTAATTTTAAAAAATAGGCATTAAATGATTTAGTCAATTCACATTTTGTACTGTTTTATGTAAAAAAATAATATTAAACAATACTTCTAAATGAACCAGAGGGTATTGATAACACCAAGTAAGTACACATATCCAGAGGTGAGGCCCCAGTCTTAAAGACAGTACACTTCCTGAAAGCATTGAACTTATAAAAAACACCAATAATGGCTGATAACATTTATCACAATTGATTCAGTTTATACCTTCAATATCTTATTTTAACTAAATGTTAAATTTAATTAGCTAATAAATCTGAAGGGATTTTCATGTATTCCACCAGTAATTGTTTCCTGGCAGGATATGTTTGTTTAAATAGGCATTGAGAAGTATTTTTAATGCAAAAAAATTCAAGGTACTACCTCTAAAATATATGAGACAGAAGCATCACTAGTCTCAAGTATGAAGCCAAAGTGAGATATATACCAAGGGCCATCTCAAATTTTCTGTGCCTTCCTCATAAGGAAAAAGTTAATGTCAGTGGATTTAATGGAAAATACTTTTATTAATAAAAGACAAGTAGCTGTGTTAGTTGTTTTTTTTAGTCTATATATACATTTTGAAGAAAGTGGTTTGTTATTTTGATTTTTTAATAGATTGGATCACTTGAAAATCACTATTTATTCAAACACAAAAGTCATCCTCGGAGGTCCCGAAGAAGTGCTTTTCATATCACGAAGAGGTTATCTGATGATGATCGTGTAAGTGTGCCTAACCATTTTCTATAGGACTCCCAACAGAGACATTTGATCCTGTTGTATTGTGACCATGATTACTGATCTATAATTGCTTATTCTTTCCTTCTATGGAATCGTGCTCATAATATGTTTGGATTGAATTAAGTAACAAATGTTAACTTTATAAGTATGCTTAGTTGTGTATGGTATATATTTACATATCTAAAGTTGATTTTTGAGGCCAGAAAATCAGAGAGAGGCGTTGATGAAATAATTGGCTGTAGTCAGTCAACAGCCTTTTATGTTATGTGGCAGATATGAAATATTCCCTCTTCAAATCCTTGAAGTCAGAATATGTAAAGATTATTTTAATATTTATTCAATGATGCTTAAGAAATGTGTAGCCTGATTTTTAATAACATTTCCATGTAATTGAAAAGCTTTCTACTATTTGTACTAATAAAAATATTAGTGCTTATAAGAAAGCTTCTACTCTTTTTCTTTATGAGGTAAGTGTTTCAAAACGTGTTATGTTGTGTCAGTATCAACTTTTTTCATCCTGGTTTGTACACCAAGTCATATTTATTTGCCAACAGCAAAAAATGTCTAGGGTAAATATAGATAAGTAGGGTAAAGAAAATGTGGATAAATATTTAATTTACTTATTGATTTGGGTTCTAATTTCAAGGTCAGCAGCTATGCTACGAGGAGTGGTGGAATACTGTATATGACAATGCTGTCTTCTTTTCTGACCATGGAATTTCTGGAGAAATGCATGCTGGTTGGACAAATGTCTGTGTACAAGACTAATGTTACTTAGGACACCTAGATAATAACAGTGAGAAATATAAAGTATTGTCTCAACTTTGGGAGGGAGAAGATACAGAAAGGAGATGGTGTCATAATGGTTGAAAGTGCGTGGAATATAGGAAACCTAGGAACTACTTTGTGGTTTGGTTTGCTCCTTGATTTTTTTTTAATAAGAAAAGAAATTATGAGGAGAGAAAATTGTTGAGATTTGGGCTGCAGGGTTCAAAAGTAGTGGAACCTACCACATTGATGCTACTTTATCAGGACCAAGGACCACAATCCTACAGCTCATGGTGGCCTATTGCTAGCTATTTGTGTCAACCTATGGCTAGATGTAGCAGACCAAACTGGAAACCAGTGACTTTAATTGTAAAGTTCTTTTGTCTAGTGAGATCTTCTCTTATGTCCTCCACCAAAGTAGATGGCTTCTTGTGTGTGAGCTCTAAAAAGTAGGCCAGCTTCCAGTACTCTAGCTAGACTTAATCCTTGGATAAGGCAGAAAGAATTCCTTCTCTGCCTAAACAGATGCCCAACATTAATGTATGAGGAATTCAAACTAAAATCCCTTCTCATTTTCATGGAAGAATCTGCTCAGAGTAGAAGAGTGTTCCAGCTATTTTTATTCAAAATGTCTCATGCAAATGAACAGATGGCTTAATTCTCCTCTTCAATTATTTCACTGAATTTTGGGGAAACCCCAAAGATACAACAAAAGCATAATTATTACTCATCAATAAAAATTTATTACAAGTAGGTTATATAATCTTATGAACACTTTCCCTCAGGATAATTTTACTGTAGGAGATACATTGGAATGCTAGAAGCTTGCATTGGACAAGATGGCACTTAGTGCTTTTTGCAGATCCAAAGCATTATTTACAATGAAACGCATGATACTCATTATGCACATAATCAGAAGGCACTGACAATTTTCTCCATTCCATTTAGTCTGCTCATCTAGAGATTAATATGCAATTCTGGCTAATGACATTAATCACAGCATGGTTTGCTACAATTGGATGTTTATCTGATCAAATGGCAGTGCCACTTTTTTAACGCCATTTAAAAAACCTGCTCTTGATATTTATTTTGCTGCACTTTTATAATGGAGGAAAATATTCTTTTAAATATACTCCATGAAATGCACCAAAAAGTCCACATTTACAGGCTGATAAAATTCCCAACTTTAAGTGGTCCCCTCCCAAAAAGATTTATATGAGTCTCCTAGCAGTCAGCTTCCAAAGACCAAGCTAGACAATGGAAAATGTATTTCAAGTAATGTGGTATTTTAAGCCAAAACGATTGAGTTTGAAAATACAGGCACTTAATTGCTGGCTTTCCAGTCCCTCCTGGTATTTATAATTAGCTTCCAATATGCTTTCTAATTGAAAATTCAAGACATTCCCAGTGGATATCTTTGGCCTTCAGCTGAAAACTGTTTTTCAGTTTTTATTTTTGGATTTGACTAATGGAAATTCTCATATTAAAAATATCCTACCTCACAGTGGACTGTTACCACATACATAACAGAAAAACTGTATTTGAAGCAGGAAACAGTCATGTTTCCCAGCAAAATAAGAATATAATATTATCTCATAATGATAATAACTACAATATATTCCTGTATTCTCTCCAGGCCTCTAGTATAATAAGATTATGCCAGAGATGTGGACCAGGTAATTTTTGTATTGTCAGATCTGCTTGCATAATGTATGAGGCTGAATTAATGACAGGTGTGACTAGTCATTTATCACCTCAGGTCTTCAATCTGTTTCTCATATTAAATATACTTAGGCAGGAGGTAAAAACACAGGGGAGCCAACGTTTCAAATTTGCACACATAGCACCATTCTTGCATAACACTTGAAATTTTTACCTTTGACTGTGGAGAGAGAAATGAAGCAGCAAGAGTGCTGTAACAACAGTCCCTGAGGCCTCCTGGCTTGTTGACTTGTTGACTTGTCTATAGAAATGGACAAATTTGCATTGTGGTCTGTTTTCTTATGACAGCAGTCTGTAGGTCTATTCCCATTGTAAGCACAGTGGGAATAATCTGAAGGTCTCACTGCTGTGCTTACTGCTTCTCCTCCTGCTAAGAGTACACTTTTGCTGTAATGGAGGAAACACTTGTCTCCTCAGTGAGCAATCTTCTTCCTAGGCTGGGAGTTTGAGTTGTGGTCAGGCAAAAACATCACTATGATATGTGAGTTTTTAGGGCGAAGGGTCTCAAAGATAGAGGGGAGATAATTATATCTAGGTAGAAGCATGATTTTAATTTTCTTATTATAAAAAATATTTATAGGTGACGTGGGCTGAACAACAATATGAAAAAGAGAGAAGTAAACGTTCAGTTCAAAAAGACTCAGCATTGGATCTCTTCAATGATCCAATGTGGAATCAGCAGTGGTACTTGGTAAGTACTGAAAGGACCATTTAGGATCTAGGCTCTTTATACTGCTACATCATCTTCATGGTGGATCTATCTGTCTGTGTGTCTGTATTAGAGTTTCTAGAGAACAGAATTTATAGAAAAATCTATTTATCATCTACATCTCTCTATATTTATCATATATAAAGGGGATTTATTAGAATGGCTTATGAGCTGTGTTCCAGCTATTCCGACAATGGCCATCTACCAGTGAAAGGTCCAGGAACCCAGTAGTTGTTCATGAGTCTGGAAGTCTCAGCTGGTCTTCTGTATATACTGAAATCATTAATGCCAGGCAAGGAATAGACTTGCTAATGAAAGCAAGAAGGCAAAGAGAGAGCTAGCATTTTCATCCATGTCTCTCATATAGGGTAGCTGCCAAAGCTATGGACCAGTTTAAAGATGTATCTTCCCATCTCAGAAGATATTGATTAGAAGTAGGTCCCTTCACTTCAAATTATTTAACTAAGAAGTAAATCTGTCACGGGTGCCCAACCATTTGAGTTTTAATTAATTCCAAAGGTAGTCTAGTTGACAACCAAGAATAGTCATCACAATGTCTAATAACGAATTAGCAGAAGGATATACTCTCTAAAAATTAGTGCTGATAGAAGCTTCTTGATGGGAATCTTTTGTTTTGCTGAATGGGTGTCTAAAGCAAATCCATCTGTTAGTGGTCCTTGTCTGTGTGTCTTCTTAAGTGTAGCTGGTGCAAGTACAAAGGAATCATGTCCTAGCCAGAAAGGACTTCAGACACATCACTCATGTTATGATCACTACAGTGGTGGGATTTACTCTAGATCACTCATATAGACAAAACAATATGCAGTCCAAACCAACAGTTCTTTGACATAATTCAAACAAGAATCTTTAAATGAAGCAAAAGGAAGAAATGCTAGGAAACTATTTACAAATACTTAGCCTTGCAAATCATTGTTCCTTTAAGGTATTTACAACATTTGCCCATTAAATGTTATGTATTTCCAACTCCTCTGATGCAGCCTCAATATCACCTAATGAATCTTCCTTACTACTACATTTGTATGCAGCACATTGACAAGGTGACAATCCACTTATGGGCTTTATAGTATTATATAAATACTGCTTGCTGACTCAATCTCCACAGAACGGGCACTCATTTACTACATTTCTCACATGCTTAGGAATGTGTTCATATCTGTGTTATCCTGTTGCCCAGCTCCTCTGTATAATACCACACACTGTATCAGGAAAATTACCTGAAAGGGAAACAATTACTTAAATTGCATATATGTAGAAAAAGACTATTAAATTTCAATTTATAGTAAGACTATAGTCTTCTAGTCATTCCACATGCTTATTTCTCTCTTAGGAAAATATTTCTCCAAGAAACTCAAATATGAGTCCTTAGAGTAGCAATTAAGACTTAAAACTTCAGGGAGAAGAAAACATATACCATCAAATAAAGCTTTAGTACAAGGAAAGCTTGAGCTTGTTAATACAACTAGAAAAAAAAGAATACATGTAGTTAAGATACAACAATAATTCATGTCTCGTGATTTTTCCATAGGACAACTAGAAGACTAGCATAAAATGGGTTATTTGGTTTGGACCCTCAACTTTGTGCTTCCACTTTATCCAATCCCCTTTTTCTTGTTATCCAAGGAAAAAGAAAAAAATGTCCTTAAGTTCATGATTAAGCAAGAAAGGTCATGATTTTTCCCAATGTCTCTTGTTTTTCTTCACTAGCAAGATACCAGAATGACTGCAGCTCTGCCCAAGCTGGACCTTCATGTAATACCTGTTTGGCAAAAGGGTATTACTGGCAAAGGAGTTGTCATTACTGTACTGGATGATGGCTTGGAGTGGAATCACACAGACATTTATGCCAATTATGTGAGTCTGAACTGTCCTATTTCTGTCACTTAGGGAATCATCTCTGCGGACAAGCAGGGCTTTTCTTTCCTTAAAGAGAGCTGGGCTGCCCTAGGGACAGTCTCTGGGCCTGCTATCAGTCTGTCTAAATGTGTTTTGTATTAGTAGGCTTAAGAAGAGTCCAGAAAACTCAAATATGGCACATGACAATGGAAGTGGGATGAGGGGCCCTTACACAAGTGAAAATTAAAAATCCTTCAGGCCAGGAGCCACACTGTATTTAGAACTGAAATCAGTCAGACCAACTTAATGCCTGAAACGATTTTATTGGTTACTTTCTCAAATTCTTTATGGCTCAGTATCCCTTCATCCTAAAGTTACATAAATGTAATTCCTAGTATGCAACATCAAGATGAGCGGCACAGAAAAAGATGAGAATCCAAGAATGGAAGAGTTTACTAGAAGTGGGAAAATGAATAATTGTCAGTGTAGTTTCTAATAGAACAAGGATTCCAAAACAGATCTTTTGTCTTTATAACAGAATGTTAAATGTTCCATTTATCAAATTATCCTCTCTCTTGTTCTTTTTACCTATCCAAAGTTCCCAATCTATAATTCAAAACTAAACAGCAAAGGAAAGGGGGCTGTAGGGACAAGATTAAAAAAATAACCCAGAGTAGAAATGAAGAATTATTAAAATATAGGGGGGATAGTAACCATGGTGACAGAGTATTTAAGTCAGAGATGCTTAAATGCACAAGTAAGATTGATAAAGAAGATGGACAAGGAAAGTTTTCTTGAATTTCAAGTAAGTTTTCAGTAATTAAATTTCATGGCTTCTTACTGTGCCTAAGAAGTTTAAAGAAAAGCATTACAGAAGTTAACCCACCCCACAGCCACCTCTGCATCTTTGTTATGAAGGGATGTATGTCACACATCAATAATTAGCCCTGTGGCCTTAAAAGTCATTATTGTCTCGAGCCTATTTGTTTCTGAAAAAATGAGACAGCTGAACCTATGGAATGCTGATGTTTTCAGTTTTATGAGCATCTATGAAATATGAGTCTGATACAGTCATTGAGTGTTAGGTGCCTTTCTCATCACTGCTTGTGAATATAATCAATGCTCAGTCAGGCTAGAAGCTCTAAAGTCCACTCTTTAGAGCTGTCTTTCAGGTAGGGCCAGGCTCTAAAAGTGCTGCCTTTTATGACACTATGCTGTTATTTTTGTTGCTTCTTTAGGATCCAGAGGCTAGCTATGATTTTAACGATAATGATCATGATCCATTTCCCCGATATGATCTCACAAATGAAAACAAGTGAGTAAATGTGCATTCTGGAGGAATAACATTATGTACAATGCTTTCATCTTGTTTTGGAGATTTTTACTATAAATTTGGTCCAATTTCAAGTCTTGATAAATGTAAACCACTCTCTATACCATATTTCATTGCTTTTAAAGGAGGAACAAAAACCTGCTTTCATATTCCTTTTAATTTATAGAAACATAGTTACTTCAATTTCTTACTTTATAAGGTTGTCCTTCTTACATTATTAACTTAGCTCCTAAAGTGTGAGTATTTGTAGCTTTAGCAAAAATATTAGATATAAATTGTATGCCTCCCTTTCCCCTTTTTCATGAAAGAGGAACAAAAAGAAATATCCACAACTCAATCTAACACCCAACAAATCTCCATTGTGGTAGCAAATGTGCTTTCTAATCTGGTTCCACCAGAAGGTCATGGCCATGGCCAGACAGAAGATAAGAACATGCAGCAGAGGCTTGCTCTCTGCATCCATCTCAGTCTCTAAGATATTGAAGCAGTCAAGAAACTTCAAGAGAGAAAAATGGGAGAGTTCTTGACTCTTGAAGTAACAGCTTCCACCTTAGAGTTTCGCAGTATAAATGAAGAAAAGAACTATCTAGTCCTTCCAAAACTAGAGGCCAAAAATGCCAGACAGGAAAGGCTTTAAATCCCTTCTCCTAATCCTAAAGATTCTTTACTCTAGAGACTCAAAGTGGCCATGCCCATCTGAGCACTGCCTTTTATCTCAGACTGATATTTCTTACAAATTAAAGGAGAGAATCACACATTTTCTCCACACAGAAGAGACTTTCATCAAAGGAGATGAAATTCGAGTCATAATTGGGGCTTGTTTCTGTGAGGATAGGAACTTCTTGAAAGATCTTGGTGTGTGAAGCAGTCCACATGAAACATGAAGTGTTTCTCTTTCTTCTAGGGCCTGTACGTCTTGGGTAGTAAGGTTAATTTAAAGTTATTTTTCTTTGACCTGCCTAAGGAACACATACTCTGTCTGCCTTCTTGTGACATCTCTGGCACACTTCTTTCACATAAAGGAGCCCAACTCACATTATATCCCTCTCTACCTCAACCTTACTTTCAATGAGAACTCTTGCTTGGCCAATCCTTCTATCAGAAACCTAGATTTCTCCCCAATTCCACTCCACTCATTCCAACTAGCTCTACCCATTCTCATTAATTGTATTTGGGTACCTGGTCCCTTCTCTAGGCAGACATCAGATTTAGGTAGCAAACTACAAACAAGGACCACCTCTCAGGGGCATTTGACTCAGATAGAAGTTGCACTTACCCTTAACTTGAATACAATCCACATGTCTTCTACTCCAACACCTCCTCTTCAGGTAAAGATCCCAGGCATGCAGTGCCTACCTCAGCACCTATTACCTGAGGATAGGGCCTGAAACGTTCAGCCCTCTGAAGGTTGACTGTAAAGATCCTGTAAATCTACAAAAGATTTTTTTTTCTGGTCTGCTGATCCATAACTACCCCTGGCACCCTGCCTCTAGAGGGCCAACACAGAGCACAAAGATAGCCTGGGCCATATAAACTTGGCTTCCACTTTCAGGTGTCTGTTTCCTCCTTGAAGAAAAAGAAAGGCAGTTTAATATATATATTCTTTAGTGCCATTTACCTGGCTTTTAGTAATATAGTTAACCACAAATACACTTTGGAAAAATAGCATTCAAGTAACAATGAAGTGGAAATGCTACTGGTGCCTTCTTGGGAGAAGTGCAGACATCTTGGAAATGACAACAGGGCTCATGGACAAGCTTTCAGATATATTTCTCAGTCAATACAGGTAGAAACAAGAGAAATACCATTACTTTTGGAACAATACCATATGGGGTGAACTAGCTGGAAGTTGTAGCTTTGCCAGTTACTGGTATGGAGTAGGGTAACCTTAGGGAAATCACCCACTTTTCAATGCCTTTTCTTTGTTTCTACTTATTACCTAGAACTGGAAATAAGCTACCTGCTGTCTATATTTCTGAAAGTTCCTGAAAAAGTGAGCACTAGGTCCTTGGGAATAGGCATTACTTTATTAAAATAGTATAAAACGATATTCATTGCACCCCTCAAAAGACTAAGAGCAATTGGCCTGGAACCAAACGTGATTCTGGGGAGACTTAGAGACAGAAGGGAGTGCACATCATCTTATGCAGATCTTAGGGTCTGGCTTCAGGATAACTGTAGTTATCCTGAGTGATAACTTGTATCATGATACTCTGCCATTTCTCTGGTCATGAGGACTCAGACCTTATATGAACCACATTTGCATCACTGTAACAAAATTAACTCAACTTAGAAAAAGAAAATATTTGCCTTAGCTCACAGTCTCGGAGGATTAATTCCACTGTCAGTTGTCTCTGCTGCTCTTTGGATTTGTGGTGGATGATGGTTCCATTGTGGTGGAACAAACTGCTCACCTTACAGCAACAGGAAGCAACCAGAGAGGAAAAGACCGATATATCACAACCAACTTTTTAGGATATTTCCTTAGTTACAGAAAATCTATCTTTTAAATGTTCCAATCTTTTCTATTAGGACCAAGGTAGGGGCTTTTGGGAAACATTCCATATCCAAAATTATTTTCTTTCTTGTTCTAAGAGGTAGCTATGTTACCCCTGTAGTGAGTTCCAAAGACCCATATAATAGTGTTTATGCTCATTCTGAAACCCTGCTTTTCCAGAGCCTTGGCCATCATGGGTCTTCCATATGGTGTTAACATGCCATCAGTTCAACAGTTAAAAGCAGGCTTAGAAAAAGGTTAGATTAAACCTATATATAGTGTGTGTATGTCTATGTGTGTTTATGTATGTGTATGTATGTATGTGTGTGTTTAGATCTCAGCATGTTTTGAAAAGAAATATTTTATATAACTGTATTATGATGGAGATATGGAGATTACACAAATATGCATACATTTGTGGACATTAACACAAGGAAATTTAAATAAGTGTTTACTGAAATGATTTTGATGATAAGGTCAGTGGTAGTGGTGTGGACAATTAATGGTTGTCAAGGGTTCTCAGTTAGCAACTGAGATGGACTGCATTTCATAAAAAAATCAACATGACAAGAATAGTATCATTTGATGGGAGCAGAAGGAGAAACACAGTTTGTTTTTTTGTTTGTTTGTTTTTTTAGACAATTCAGAATGAAAATATTTCTTAGGGTGTTTCTTGACTATCAGCCAGAAAGATAGTATCGCAATTGTTTATTAGAAGCTACAATGAAAAGAAATACTTTCTAGCACATTGCCAGACATAAGACCCTTTAAGTTTAAGAAAATGGCTGGCCCCATTCTGTTAGCCTGTTCAGCAACTGGAGACTTACTAGTTGCCAATTTTATCAGAATTATCGATGTAAATTATTCCTATCACTGCTCTTCATCATCACTACATTAGGAAGCACATCGAGGCTCTTCCAATCCAAAGAGGGATCACCAAGTACTAAGTCCTATAATTACAGCAATGCTTACTATTAAGATAGCAGGAATCTGTAGTCAGTATTTCAACAATTACAGATTAGTTCTCTAGTCAAAGCATTAGTGTGACAAGAATGTCTTAAGCAAAATAATACTCATTAACTTTTGAATTTTTTAAACCAGTTTTTAAAATGTCAGTTACTCCCACTATTCTAGGTAGAAGTTGTTTGTTTGTTTGAGTAGCCAACCATATTTTGATTACATTTAAGGCCAGTTCTATGAGATGGAGCCTATACCTGACACCACTAAAGTGGCTATGAGCCCAAGACTAGATAGATTATGAGTCTAGGAGAAAACTCTAATACTATTGTTCTGCTAAAGGAACATAACAATAAAATGATTCCTAATGACATATTTCTGTACCCATAATAAATTACTCAGCCCTCGTCAAAGAAGCTTCTGGCAGTACATGGGGGCCAGAACTGCTCTAGAATATATTGCAGGCAGATTGCTGTGTGGGCCACAGAATTTGTAGCTCAATGATATTGACAATTACTTTTCTTCTCCTGTAATGTGCAGAGTACCTAATAGCACCAGGAATACTAGTCAGGAGATGGGTGAATTTTCTAGTTGAGCACCAATTTGATTCTATGTTTGATGACATAAAAAAAGAGGTGTCTTCAGCAATTATAGGGCCTTGCCATCATGTTGTGGTACATAACCAACACAAATGACTGAGAAACACTCAGAAAATGTTCAATATCCTAGTCATCAGGAAAATGGAAGTGAAAAATACTTTGAGATTTTATCTTACCACAGTCAGAATGACCTAAGATAAACTAAGCAAATGGCAACACATGTTGATGCAAATATAGGGGCTAAAGAACACTTATTCATTGCTGGTGAGAGAGCAAACTGGTACAGCCACTATGGAAATTAATGTGGATATTTCCCAAAACCTGAAAATAGACCTATCTCAAAGTCAACCTGTATCACTCTTGGGCATATACCCAAGATCTCTACATCTTCCTCCTACAACAACAGAATTAGTTACTTGTCTTTCCATGTTTATTGCTGCTTTATTCAGAATTGCCAGAAATTAGAAACAGTCTAGATATTCATCCACTGGTGAGTGGATAATGACAATCTGGTAAATTTACACAATGGAATATTATTCAGCTATTAAGAAAAATAAAAATTTGAAAAATTTAGGTAAATGGATGGACCTAGAAACAATCACACTGAGATAATCTAGACCCCTAGAGAAAAATACTGCATGTTTTCTATTATCTGTGGATGCTTGCCTTTAAGCTTTCAATATATGTACTTCAATCCAAATAACCACATAAGTTAGGTACCTAATTAAAGACTAGCAGGGAGGGGTGGGGGAAATAGAGGGCTATAAAGAGATAAAGGGGGAACTAGAAAAGGATTAAATAAGGTGAGGGTAGGGGAAACTAGAATAGGATTAAATAAGAAGAGGATGAGAGAGATGAGTAAAGTAGGGAATATGTAGAGGAACATTAAAAACTAAAGTCCTTGTGAAAAACCATATGGAAATCTATTATTGTAGAAGCTTCCTAAGTATATACTGTATGAAAGAAATTTAAATGGAGTTACCATATAATAGGGGAGAGAATACCTCAACTAGAAATGTTATGCTACAAAGTAAAACCTCCAATGACAAGCATAGGTTGAATCTTGTTGAGTTTGAACTGATATTATTGAACTGACACCATAGTGTAAGTTCTGAGTTTGACCCTTGGACAAATAGGATCAACATAGGTGATTATGAGTTGTCTTTTAAATGTTCTGATTTGTACACATTCTCTAGAACCTTTCAGGGCAGCTTCACTTGCATTTGAGATAATCCTGACTCAAATGTATTTAGAAATCACCAGCAGATGTTATAAGACCTTGGAAGTTGTGTAATGTGCTCCCCTAACACCAACCATTGTTAGTGCTGCTTGCCCACTTAACTTCATTCTCCATGGGGTCTTGAGTGGCATCAAGATGCTCCTGACTTACCTGCTTCCTCCTGTTCAAAGTTGACAAAGAAGGGCAGTATTTTGTTGCCCCAAATCAGCATCAGCGCTTGAAAGCTCCTCCTTTTGGAGGAGAGGTGTGGTACCTCAGAGAAAGGAGTAAGCAGAACTGTCTTTGTTGCTCAGTAACTTCAGGGAGTTTATATTCTGCTCTAGGAAGAATTACTCTAGTCAGTGCAGTACTTTCTAGAGGTAGCTGGCTAGTGTTGCTACTAAAAGTAACCCGTCTTTGTTTCTTCATTTCAGCATATCTGACAGTGGCTCCTGTAAGTCACTAGTAGCTTTTGTACTATAGCCGGGTGTTTCTGCAATTAATTCATTTCAGCATTATCATCAGTTATGAGCCTTTCTGAGTCAGGCTGGTCCAAAATAAAGACAATTACTTCCTCCAGAATTTTAGAATTCGTGCTTCAGTGGTAGAAATTAGTGTGATCAAGGGTGGATAAATCCCCCAATACTCTGAAAGCAATTCCTCTCTCTTTGGGTGATTGGAAAGCAGCCTTGTTCAGGCCTCAACCAGGTTAAGATAATGTCTCATTTCTCAATTGTTTAGTAATATCCCCAGAAAATCACATATTTTTCTTAGTAACAGGAACTTGTTGACAATTATAGTGTGACATATAGTAAGAAGAACAAAAGAGAGCTAACAAGGGAACCCTAGTCTACTCTACTTAGTAGGGCTGATTGATTGAGGACCACTTAATCCAAGGACATTCTGAGAACAGAAAGTCAGGAACAATTTCATTGCCAGTATGTAAGGATCAGAAGACATATTTGTGACACTGTCCTTAGGTGTTGACATATTCCCAATAATGTAAGAAGTTACATTGGCTCAGAGGCTAGGCTGTTAATATATGTTCTAAGTTCTCTGCACAAGCAACTCACATCATCTTCACAACAGTCCTTTGAGGATAAGTTACTGATCCAAGACCACACCATCGGTTACTGGCAGAATCCAGAATTTGAACTCCCATGTTTTGACCCCATTACCTATAGCCTTCATCTCTACATATTTCATTTAACTTCCATCGGAAGAACACACAGAAGAAAGCTTATAAAGAGTCAATACTATGACTTTATGTGAAAAAACAAATCTTTAATTCTTAATTACAAGTTTTACTCCTTTAATCTTTAGACATGGAACAAGATGCGCAGGTGAAATTGCCATGCAAGCCAATAATCACAAGTGTGGCGTTGGAGTTGCATATAATTCCAAAGTTGGAGGTAAGGCAGTCTTTTCCTGTATTCTGGCTCTTTAATTGGAGGTTTGTGTTCCCTGCTATACAATGGTGGGAGGGGACCAACCATTTTCTTCAACCAATGAGAAAATGACTTTCTTACAAAATTTGCTGCAGAATTTGAGTGTGACTTGCAAGTAAATCAGTAGGCCTGGATTTCTTGAAGATGGATAGCTAAATATAGCCTAGACATCCTTGCAGAAAGAATAATGGAATGGTGAATGGCACTTGATTGAAATCTAATATTCTCTGTGCTCTGCTTTAGAAGAGATAGGTATTAAGCTCTTGCTAAGAAGGAATAGACAGAGTTTTCCTGTTCATTCTATAGATATTCTTTGCTTATAAGCAAAGAATAGTTTTTAAAAATGATCTTTAAAAAAATATGTTCTTGTTATATAAAGATGCTACCTTAAATGCCAAAAAGGGGAATCATTAGCTGCTTTGTTCAGTGTGGCATTTTAATAAAAAAGCCATTTATATAAATTAGAAGTGAACAAGAGGGGACTAATTAGAATAAGCAGAGGTTACCAATGCTAGGCTCAAAGTAGCAAAGGGAAGGAAGGTCCGTAGAAAATAAAGAGAGGAATCCAGAGTCATAGAGAATTCCCGGGAAACTCTGGCTTCACATGTGTAAAAAGAGCTGCTTACAAATAGGATTGAGGCAAGTGGGGATGGGAGGATGAACAGCACTTTACTCAGCTTCCATGACCACCCTCCTACCTGGGCTGCATTTAAAAGAAGCCACAGGGAAGGCAAGAGAGCTCAATGGCAGAATTCATGTTCCAATGAAGACTGCTGGAGAGCAGATCTGTTAGCATGTAAAAAGAAAACCAAAAACTGCCTCCTTTATTACACTCCCTACCTTGGGGTTTCATAGCTATGTAGTAAATATTGAACTCCATTTGGTTTTAAAACAAAACATTTATATAGCATGTCACTACAATAAAATTACATTAAACTCTACATAAATTCAGCTATGGATTTCTTTTTAGAAACCAAATAAATATACATTGTGTCATGGATATATGTGCTTTTTTTCATCAATGGAGGACACTCAGATTTTCAAGTATCACTCCTGATATTTTTCTTTGTTTGTTTGATATTATCATCTTCAAAATGCTGTCCTAATTTAAAAAAGAAATGAATGCAGGTACAGGAGTAATCAACTAAAAAAATGTCATTTTTAAGTACCTATAAACCAAACAGCTATAGATTGTGAAGAAATGATCTGATCTTCATGTTTTGGAGTAGAATTGAAATCAGGTTATTAAGGTAACCAATACCAGACTTTGGCAACATCAAACTAAAATATCAAACTTCTGATCCTAAACCTATTGTGCTGTTTCATCACTCCAGCCTTTGGTGGTCTAGTCCCCATTTGACAAACAATTTAATGTATTAGGTATCCACTGTGTGCCAATCAAATATCATACAGTACATAATAGAACATGGCCTTGAAGTAGGCAGGATAGTTTTGGGTGCCATATTTGTTGAGTTAGAATCCTGGCTCACAACTTTCAAGCTGTGCAGTCCTAAGCTACTGTGTCTCTCAGGTATTAGTCTGCCCAGCTATAAAATATAAGAATTACAGCACCCAAAGCCTCTGTAAGGCAAAGAACACTGTCAATAAGACAAAACAGCAACCAACAGATAGGGAAAAGATCTTTACCAACCCTAAATCTGATAAGGGGCTAATATCCAATATATAGAGAGAACTCAAGAAGTTGGATTCCAGAAAACCAAATAACCCTATTAAAAATGGGGTACAGAGCCAAACAAAGAATTCTCAACTGAGGAATACCAAATGGCTGAGAAGCACCTTAAAAAAATGTTCAACATCCTTAATCATCAGGGAAATGCAAATCAAAAGAACCCTGAGGTTCCACCTTACACCAGTCAGAATGGCTAAGAGCAGAAACTCAGGTGACAGCAGATGCTGGCGAGAATGTGGAGAAAGAGGAACACTCCTCCATTGCTGGTAGGATTGCAAGCTTGTACAACCACTCTGGAAATCAGTCTGGAGGTTCCTCAGAAAATATGACCTAGTATTACTGGAACATCCAGCAATACCTCTCCTGGGCATATACCCAGAAGATGCTCCAACTTGTAATAAGAACACATGCTCCACTATGTTCATAGCAGCCTTATTTATAATAGCAAGAAGCTGGAAAGAACACAAATGTCCCTCAACAGAGGAATGGATACAGAAAATGTGGTACATTTACACAATGGAATACTACTCAACAATTAAAAACAATGAATTCATGAAATTCTGAGACAAATGGATGGATCTGGAGGATATCATCCTAAGTGAAGTAACCCAATCACAAAAGTGCATGATATGCACTCACTGATAAGTGGATATTAGCCCAGAAGCTCAGAATACCCAAGATACAATTTGCAAAACACATGAAACTCAAGAAGAAGGAAGACCAAAGTATGAATACATTGATCCTTCTTAGAAGGGGGAACAAATTACCCATGGAAGGAGTTAGAGAGACAAAGTTCAGAGCAGAGGCTGAAAGAATGACTATCCAGAGACTGCCCGACCTGGGGATCCATCCCATAAACAACCACCAAACCCAGACACTATTGCAGATGCCAACAAGAGCTTGCTGACAGGAGCCTGATATAGCTGTCTCCTGAGAAGCTCTGCGAGTGCCTGACTAATACAGAAGTGGATGCTTACAGGTATCCATTAGACGGAACAAAGGGTCCCCAATGAAGGAGCTAGAGAAAGGACCCAAGGAGCTGAAGGGTTTCGTAGTCCCCAGGAGGAACAACAATATGAACTAACCAGTACCCCCAGAGCTCCCTGGGATTAAACCACCAATCAAAAAAACACAGAGAGAGTCATGGTTCTAGCTGCATATGTCACTGAGGATGGCCTAGTTGGTCATCAATGGGAAGAGAAGCCCTTGGTCCTGTGAAGGTTCTATGCCCCAGTATAGGGGAATGCCTGGGCCAGGAAGCAGGAGTGGGTCGGTTTGGGTGCAGGGGGAGGGGATAGGGGATTTTCAGAGGGGAAACTAGGAAAGGGGGTAACATTTGAAATGTAAATAAAGAAAATATATAATTAAAAAAATAAAAAATTAAGTTCTCATGTTAATATTACAAAGAAAAAAAAGGAGTTACAGCACCCATCAGAAATAGTAGTTATAAATAGATGAGTTTCTGTGTGCAATATGTATGGAATGGCTAGGTATAATTTAAGTGTGCTGTTATCATCACCTCCATTTTATAGTTGATGAAAATTAGGCTTGGAGGGGTGAAATAGTTTCTTCAGTGTCAATACAGTTATAAAAAAATGAGAGCTGAAATCTTTCTCTTTCAAACACACTTCAAAGAATTTTGTTATTGTTGTTTTTGTTGTTTTCAAACAGGGTCTGTAGTCCAGGCTGTCCTTGAACTCACTGTGTAGCCAATAATGGTCTTGGATTCTGGATTCCCTCACTTGCCTCATCATCCAGCTGCTGGGATTGTAGATACTACCTCATTTAGCAAAGCAATTCTCAAAAAAAACTTTCTTTGCTCATGCAAATTATGTATTCATCCCACCCCCTGTTTCCTAGTAAATAATAGTGTGAAAACATAAAGCTGCACAGCCCACTGAATTATTAACCCAAAGCCGGAGTAAATAGGTATCTGTCTGTCTTACTCAAATTGCTTTTTCCCTCTTGGCTCTTAGATTCATGATTCTGGTGATGGGTGACAGAGTGTTGGAAGGCACAGAGAGCTCTCTCCTGTTGAAAAACTATCTCCTTCAGCAGGGAAATCTGTCACAGTGATTTCATCCTTGAGATTATTTAGAAGGAAAGAAAGAATGTTCCTTGAAAATATTTCTCAGCAAGCATATAAAAGAATAGCCTCTGGGTTACGTTTTATCTAAGCTTAGAAACAACAGCTCCTTCTCTCTATTGGTTTCCTATTGTAGATGGATCTTTTCCTGATCAGGAATACAGTTTCTGATCAGGGTTCTTCTATGAGAGGTTGAACCACAGCCATCATGGCACAGTCAGGAGCAGGTGTGTTGACAGGAGGACTTTTGGGTTTTATTTTTCTTTCTAAAAGCTCTCTGTCATCTGTCAGTTTGTTAGGATGCTAGAGGGAAAGGAGACACTTTTAATGTTACAGAACTACTGTAACCTTATAGTGTTATAGTATATATTATAATTATAATGTTACAGAAATTCTGGTATTTCCTTTGGTAGTATGATGTCACTTACTTTGGATTTCAATTTTACTGGCAACAGCTTTTAAACATCAACAACAGCAACAAATCATGGCTGCTTTATAGTACATAATACTAAGGCAAGAAAATTCACAGAAACAGGATTTCGTCCCCTGGGTGCTATTAGGAACCACCTCACAAATGTTGAACAACCAGTGACTACTTTGGGTATTTTTTGTTGTGGTGGTGGTTTCGTTTTGTTTTGTTGTTTCAGAAAGTCCCTTAAGACCCTGATTGCTAAGAGTGTTTTATTTTTCTCTGTGGACACACTGACATTCCTGTTATATTTTTCTTGTGTTGCTTCTTTGTTTTGCTTAGGCATAAGAATGCTGGATGGCATTGTAACTGATGCCATTGAGGCTAGTTCAATTGGATTCAACCCTGGCCATGTGGATATTTACAGTGCAAGCTGGGGCCCTAATGATGATGGAAAAACTGTGGAGGGGCCTGGCAGACTAGCCCAGAAGGCATTTGAATATGGTGTCAAACAGGTGAGACGCTAACACAGACTCACATGAAACAATGAGGTGGGGAGAACACTTATGTTATAGGGAAAGATATGATAAACTTTGAGGAAAAGCCTTTCACAACTTTAAATGCACTAAACCAACTAAATCATTCTTCAGAGAGATGGATGTTCAAAATTAAGAACATTTCCACATGTGGGTCTAACATGGTGCAAAGATTCATTACTTTTAGAATATTTATATTTAATGTATTTCTTGAGGCTAGGGAGTCAAAATGTCCTGGTTGATTATCATGAAAATTTGAGTATGAGCCTCAGCATTTTAGTATAAAACCAGGAAGGATGGTGCTTACATTCCCAGACCGAGGCAGGGAAACAGGCAAAGATTCCTGATGTTCTCTGGCTAGTCATGCATTGATAAGAGACTGTCTCAAATAAACAAGATGGATTAAAAAGAAAAACTAAGTGGGGGATGGAGAGATGGCTCAGTGATTAAGAGCAATGACTGCTCTTCCAAAGGTCCTGAGTTCAAATCCCAGCAACCACAGACACCCAGACACCCTTTTCTGGAGTGTCTGAAGGCAGCTACAGTGAACTTACATATAATAAATAAATAAATAAATAAATCTTAAAAAAAAAAACCCTAAGTGGATAGTGCCTCAGGAATGACCTCAAGACTCCACACATACAGTGCACATACATATGTATCTGTACATATACACATACACACATGTGCACACACATGAACACATGGAAACATGCAGATGAACCTGCACACACACACACACACACACACACACACACACACACACACACAAATGCTTTTGGACATATGTCTCATTTTTCTTCAGAGTTTTTTACTAGGTAACTTAGCCTTCTTCCAACTGCTGTGAGAGTTCATTCTTGAATGTAGCAACACCCTGCCCTCTACATTACATGAGTACCTGGAATCCCTTCATCCCTCATATGTTGCTCTTTCTCGTGAGCTAACTACATTGTTGGACAGAATTTAAGACCTTGAACTATGCAGGGTGAGACAAAAGTAGAAGCTTTGGAGAGCATCAATTGAAATATCACAGAAAGAGTGGCCTTGACGAGTTCCATTCAAACCAAGAGTCTTTTTAATGCAGCTGCAAGGCAGATCTGAATAATGCCTGATTTTGTCATTCTATCAGTCAGCCAGATGATTCGAGCAGAAACAGAGGAAGTTCAAAGATTCAAGTCTAGTGACATAATGAAGAGAAGAGTGAAAAATTTATAATTCATATGTTAAAGGCTGCATTATAGAATCTAGGATAAAGAAGAAAGGAAAAGCCTAGATCAACCCCACTGCAGAGAAGGCCCTGAAAACAGAAGGCAGACAGGGATACTCTGCTTCTGGTCTGAGAAACACAATATGACAACCCTTGAAACCTTGAAATTAAAGGCAGATTACAAAGTATTGTCTTTGAGAATACTGTGCATCTATTTTCTGATAGTTTTGAAGAGCTTGCTGGTAAGCACAATTGATGATAATAGATTGTTATCTATTATCTCTCTTTTCTTTCAGGGGAGACAAGGGAAAGGCTCCATCTTTGTCTGGGCTTCAGGGAATGGGGGTCGTCAGGGAGATAATTGTGACTGTGATGGCTACACAGACAGCATTTACACCATCTCTATCAGCAGTGCCTCCCAGCAAGGCCTGTCACCTTGGTATGCAGAGAAGTGTTCTTCCACATTGGCTACCTCCTACAGCAGCGGTGATTATACAGACCAGCGAATAGTAGGTTGCCTCGTTTCTGTGTCTCTCTTGACGTAGAGAAGACTAAGACATACTTTCAGACTGATCCTCTTCCCTGACCTTTGTGGGAAATGATTTGGTTCAGCTGGACGTATCAATTGGGGAGACTACTGCTTACTCTCTTGAAAGACTAGCATATATTGGAAGGTTTCTCTCAGGAATAATGGCACTTCTGCCAAGATGATCTTCCCTGTCATTTTTTTAACTCAGCTCTGAGAAGCCACGAAACCTGTCATTACATGCAGCAAACACTCCAAATGCTTTCTGCTTGTCTGATGCCTCCCTGGAAAGAGCCTGAAAGAAGATTTCAGGGTCATAGGGCTTCATCACCCTAGGCTTACTGATACTCTAATAACAGGGATGTAGTCTGACTCAACCACTAGCAAATGATAAAAGTATAGACTCTATACCAGTAATATCTCCTAAAAACAGATAACCTACATGAGAAAAATAACAGTCTCAATTTTGCCTGGGATGAACTCCTCAGCCTCTGGGGAGCCTCTGAGGAAAGCAGCTCAAGGAGTTATATGCTTAGATCTCCTCCAGCCCACGCCTGCCTGTGCCTTCACTTCCATGAGTCATGAACAATTATTGAATTTCCCTTCAAGGGCATAATGAAGAACTGTTTGGAGGCTTTGAGAACAGAGATGGGTACTTTCAAACGTCTAAAGCCTCAAATTTAACTAGGTTGATTCTATGTAGATCCTAATCTCAATAAAATAGCAGGCTGCGAACCAGATAATAATTACCAGGCTTTGGGGGATTGCCAGTAACCCCAATAGATTATGATAGGATGTTATACATTTTGTTCTTTGTGGAAGAGAAAGGGCTTCATCATTGTCTGGTCTTCGGTGGATGGGGGCTCTGGAATATATGCATAATTCTCACTAAAAACCCTAAAAAAGCCTAAGCAGTACCAATATGTGGTTTGCACAGAATCAGTGTTTATAGCCCCTTTTGTACCTACTTTAGGCAGCAGAGCCATGTTGTCTCCACTGGAAGGTGCTGGCCTTCCTCTCATGCCATATGTTCAGTTACTTGAATAATAAACAGACTGTGACATTCTAGTCAAGGGTTCTTTGTAGTAGGCACACTTTATAGCTTTAGAAAGGGACATAGCAGACATGTCTACTTTGGGTGTCAGAGCCCCTGGCTGTTTCTATTTCTGTGGCATCCAGAGCTGACTTCAGAAAATGGCCGATAAGCATTTCAATGTTTCTACTGCACAGACTCCCCCTCATCTGGAACCCCTTGCACTAAAGCAGTGAAGAGATTTTTCACCTTTGTAGAAATTCATCCTTAGGTAAAGCTGTTCTAGCAGAGACAGCTGGTGGATTCTATTTGAGACAGTTGCAATAACATGCTTTTCTTACGTAAATCTTTTCCTCAGTATAGTCATCTCTAGGGGCTTATTTTCATCAACAGGTATAAAGGGCAGCTTGACTTGCACAACGCTCTGAGAAGCAGAGCCACCATAACTTGAGAAATCCAAGGACACTAAGTGGGAAACCAAAGGAAGTGATAATAGAACACATTATTTTTTTACACCTCCCTCCTACACATTGAAATCTCCAGCTAAAACTGAAGCACTGAAGCTTGGGTGTTGTCTGGTTAGGAATTTTTGGCCCTGCTGTTTATTCAGCCAGCAGACTAACTGGAAGTCTTTGTGGTATTTCTGCATATCTGCATATGGTATATCTCCATAGCCTCTTTATTATTATAAAGCTAGCCTACACAGTTCCTTGCATGCACTAATAATATTAACAGATACTTTCACAAGGCAGGATCTCACTTATGTCTAGAATGAATCAGGAAATATAAATCCCATGCTGCTAATGTGAAGACCATATAACATGACTGTGGGTCACATCTAATACGCAGCAGTTTTGTAATCTGAACCCAGAACTAAGTGTGGGTTAATTTTTTTTTAACCTGACCAATCTTATTTAAAGGTAGAAGACACAAACTTGTAGCTTTCCAATCAAGTCAACAGTTAATGCAAAATCTATTCTAAGTAAGTTTTGTTCAAATGTCTCTGATCAAGATGTCATTATGTTCCTCTATTACAGAGGCAGACAGATGTCAAGCTGAAGGCCAAAGGGATTTTGTTTGAGTTAAAATTTCTAAATATGCTCAACCATGTTCAATGGACCTGATGATTAATAGACTGGCATGATTCACAGTGACTTAGAAACAGTTCCTTTTTTATAGACATATTTTGTTTGGGAATCTCAGAAGAGAAAATATTCATAGTGGGAGTACTTCATCCCCAGAAAAGGCAGCTTGATGCCAGAATTATAGACAAGTTGCACATAGAGGAGAGAAAACTAAAATATCAGCAGATGCCAAATCTTGCTTGAGAAAAGGAAGTGGAAAATCAAATCTTGTGCTTCTTGGTCATAGGAGATGCATACTTCAGTCTGACTACCCCTACCATGTTCTTCATGTCTCTACCTTTCTCTCCTTCCTTCCAGACAAGCGCTGACCTGCACAATGACTGCACAGAGACCCACACAGGCACCTCGGCTTCAGCACCCCTGGCTGCTGGTATCTTTGCTCTGGCCTTGGAGGCAAAGTAAGGGCCAAAAATCTGGTCAGCTTGACAAAGACAGCTTTTCATGTTGTTGTCTGAATATGTGATTATAGGAGAAAATTTGAACAACTTCAAAAACTACAAAATCCAGAAAGTCCTGCCACTTTGAAATTATTATTATTGATGCCTCAATGTAGATTTAAGAAACATACATCTCATTGCATATTAATTTCTAATATTTTCTAATATATTAGAAATACTGTCTCACATCTCAGTCAATACTCCTTGGCTTTCTAAATTCATGTTCTTCCCTAGTATCTTCCTGGGTAACAAACTGGCCCAATCAGCCAGAATTCTGTCTAAATCATTTCCTCAGAGTGATGAGGAGAACAAATGTGCGTTCTTCAGAAAATAAAAACTTCATTCTGGAGCTAATATAACTAGATAAGACATGATAATTGAAAACAGGATTTTTATGTTTTCACAATATTTTTCAAATCATAAACACAAATTTTGGAAAAGTCATGTCATGTCATTTATAAATATTGACATCTCTTATGTGTTCCTCAGTATGAACACCCAGAATTGAGAGTTTTGAGCCAAAGAGAAGATGCGTTTTAATGATTTTGATGCATATTGACAAGTTGTTTTCTTTAAAGCCACATCATGTTGTATTCTCCCCAGGAGGATATGGGTGAAAGCTCAAGTTTCTAAAATAAGTACTGACATTGTTTTCCTTTATAGTGCTTGCTGTGTGAAGGAAATGGCATCTTGTTAACACTGGGTCTCATTACTGATGAGGCTCAGAATTTACGTCCTTTAGCAAGTTGCCCTGTGATACAGCCTCTTTATGGCCCTGGTTTTGTTTTATAATCTTGGCTTCAAACATCCATTAATGCTTTATCAGCTTTACATTTACCTTCAGATTTGCTCACAGGTAACTTTAGTGTAAGAAAGCTAATAAGTATACAGCCATGTTTGCCCCTCTGTTTCTCTAGAGCTTCTTTCTTTAAAAGTCTCCCAAATCAAAATTAGATTAAAATTTGTGGGTTCTTTTTGGGTTTTGTTTTGTTTGCTTGTTTGTTTTTTCTGTAGCTCCTTTACTATGCTTAAATTCTAAATACCCCTGGCTTTTATTTTAGTAGATGATGTTTAAAAATGGATTTAGTAACATTTTTACTTCATAATAGTTGCTCAACATTCTAACACTTAACACAGAAGGGGAAAAAAAAAACCCACCATGTACTTCACACCTATTTCCACAGTTCACTTTTCTTTATTTCTGCCTTTTGATGTTTGGTGACAAAAAGTTAACCTAGCTAAAAGAGAACATAAGGGCCTCCCACATATATGGTAGACTAGACTCACTGGAACAGAACAGAACAGAGCAGAGCAGAGCAGAACAGAACAGAACAGAACAGAACAGAACAGAACAGAACAGAACAGAACATGTTGTCCTTTGTGCCACATGGAAAAGTCCTGAGAGGCTGAACCTTTGTCTGGTGAAGCTCTAAAATTCCCAGGGTACCCTGATGAGATGGAGGTGGAATTTCTGAGTATCAGTAGTGAGAGTCAGCATAATCCCTGCCTAGGGTCTCACCCGGTGTCTACCTACTGAGAAGAACTAGAAGGATGTTTAAGATGTTTGAGTAAGTTGGGCTTTTTTTTTTTTCTCTCAATATCTGTCAGATGCATAGCAAACCAGGCCAAGGTCATTTTGGTTTAGTGACCAAATACATCAAAGGTATCAGTAAGATGAGTACTTATAATGCTATTGTCTAAACACTGAAATTTTTATTTATATGTATTCATTTGTACCTACTTGTATGTACACTACATGCCTGCAGTGGCTCTGAGGGCCAGAAGAGGGCATCAAATCCCCTGGAGCCAGAGTTATAGGCAATTACAAGCTGCCTAATGGAGTGCTGGCAATAAAATGCACATATTCTTCCTGAGAAGCAAGTGTCTAAACCCATGGAGTTAAATCTCCAACCCCAGCACTTATAGTATAAAGTCTGAGTCTTTGTACCTTCATGGGAGGGACATTATGTAAGAATGGCGTAACCCAGTTAACCTTGTTTGTCTTCATGGGATTTATCTAAAGGGGTGGCACTATTGCTATGGAATACATACCTAATTTCCAAGTAGTCTGTGAACTTCTTTGTTCCTAAATGCAGACTTGTTTAAGGGAGTGCTTACGAAATTTTTCTGTGGACTAGCTTGTGGGTTCTAGAAGACCCTCATCATATTCATGATTTAAAACATTAATAGTCGTTGCATGTCATTTTATGTAACCTGTCTTATCTCTGGGAAGTGGCAGTGCTGCCAGCCCCCTTCCAGCTTCCCTTGAATCCACATATAAAACACACACACATAGTTGTTCGGTTTAACTTGCCTTCTTGGCACAATTGCTGAGTGCTACTATCTTTCACTTGAAAAATGTGATCTTACCATTACTTTTAGCTCTGATCCTCCCTCCTACCTTAACTTTAGTCAATTAGTTGAACCTAACGCCTGCTAAGCATCTCTGACCACCCCCACCCTCCATAGGAGCAGCCACAACTCACTGTTCCTCCCGAGACCTCACATGGTTGCCTGGTTCTTCCCTCTCCAAGGCATTGTGAACTCTCCTCTATTCTTCCTTTGCCCCCTCTTTCCTTCAGGGACCGAGAAGTCCTGCCACATACTTTGGTTGAGTCAGTTTGACAAAGTGAAAGCTGGGAAGCTGGCTCATGAAGCAAAGAGTTTCAAGGAAGCTCTCTTCCTGGAGTCTGGCACTCTCTCCCTAATCTATATAAACCATAAAATCAATTTTCCACTCCCACGTTAGTCTAGTGTATGGATCCACGTGCTCTCTATTTAGTATTACTTTATTGTTAATGCCTTTTAAGATTGTATTCTGAATTAGCTAAAGCCTCTCCCAGTGTTCCAAGATCCCAGATAGCAGCAAGGAGCTTAACCTATTCAATAACTAATTAAGCACTACAATAAATCACAGCCATTACTCAGTTGTCTGCAGAAAGAGACTGGAATTCTCACTCAGATAAAAATTTTATTATAGACTACATTCCATACCAAGTGCGAGTTAATATACTATCCTGATAATGAGGATTCTCCAGACAAGATAAAATTTAACAAGGCCTAGAGAATTTCGGGGTCAGTGACACTACATTATTCTTGAAGCCTGTCAAGAGTTAATAACCCCCTGGTGCTATTAACACTAAAGTGTGAAACTCTTGCATCTGTGCTAATCTCTAGTGTAAACATTTATTTGGTTCCTTTTGAAGTCACTCCTCTTGCACCTGGAAAACTTCAATGTGCCTTATTCTGTTACTCTGTATTATAAAAAGTCTGAGGCTTGACCAGAACATTACATTCAGATTCTGCACAACCTCTCTTGTGTATGTCTGTTTGTCTCTTCATCCGACTCTTTGTCCATCTGCTCGAGAGACTCATTTTACTCAGACACAAGGGCACAGGGGGTCTGCAGCAAAGTCCCACCTGTACCTTTTGCCCAGACAGATCAAGAACCAATTGGGAATAGGACCCCAACATCAGAACTATCCTTACCATTTGTGAACTTTTAGGTGTAGAGCAAAGAATTTAATCTCTTCCATTCTGATTCTAGTTTTCAATACAATGGACTTGATCTGTCTAAGGATTTATATCTCTCCTGTTAAAGTATAGATAGCAATTATTGAGATGTTTGTTCTCAATTGGATGGCTTTCTGCACCCTATTCAAAATGGTCTATACCAACATTATATATCAGGACATTTGAATGCTAGAATTTCTAAATAGAAGCCCAAGGCACTCCACACTGCAGACTGAGTCAGTCACTCCTCTTCACCTAAGGGACAACTGCGGAGACTGAAAGACTTTTGACTAAACTTGTCAAGAATGACATTCAAGCCGGGCGTGGTGGAGCACTCAGGAGGCAGAGGGAGGCGGATCTCTGAGTTTGAGGCCAGCCTGGTCTACAGAGTGAGTTCCAGGTCAACCAGGGCTACACAGAGAAACCCTGTCTCATAAAAACCAAAACCAAAACCAAAACCGAAAAGGAAAGAAAGAAAGAAAGAAAGAAAGAAAGAAAGAAAGAAAGAAAGAAAGAGAGAAAGAAAGAAAAAAAAGAGACATTCAGTGCTTATCATGTTCTTACTGTGGGCCAGAGACAGTGTGCTAAATGTTCGCATACAACATTAAATATAATCTTTATGAGATGTTTATAATATTGAAGTAGTAATTATATTTCATTTTATAAATGAAGAAACTGAGGGGCGGAGGGGTTGAAAAGTGTAGCCAGCATCTCACAAAGAAATATAAATCCAGGTCTGTCTGCCTTGAAATGGTGCTACTCTGTGCAGCCTCCACAGCTCTGATAGGAAGAAGACTGTTGAACGGAAGCCAATCAATCATCCCACCAACAAAGGAGGCCAGAGACTGAGATCAATCATCCCACCAACAAAGGAGGCCAGAGACTGAGGCAGATCTAGTTCCTCACAAAAGGCTAAACTCACACATTCCCTACTGTGATTCTAACGGAGGGAGGTAGGAAACTGGAATGAACAAAGAGAAGGAAAATGAATAATTTCTGGCTGAAACATCTACAAAGTAATACCAAGATTCCTTCCTTAGCCAGTTACTCTTGAATACAGTCAAATCACCAGAGTAGGTGATTTTCCATGTATGTTCCCAAATCCCATTGCTAAGGACTCAGATTCTGAAGTATCTGCCCTAGAAGCCATGTTTTAAGCAGGCATCCAAAGCCTTTCAATGCTAGGAGTATTTTAATCAACTACCCTTAAAAATAAATTTCCTACAACCTCATCCAGCTGTGATTATGAGACTGTCCAATAGGCCACTAAATAGGCAAATTCTGGAGAAAGAAATTCATTACATAAATGCCAGTGGCACCATAATTAGTGTGCAGTAAATACATCTAAGGAAGTTTGCACATGATCACCTCTCTCTTCAGAGGCAAGATCAGAAGAATCAGGGTAATTTTTAATAAAAAAAAAACTCAAGTGAACCATTGGATACAATCACACCTTATTCAACAAACAGATGAACCTTAAGCTTTCTAATAAATAATAATAAAGTCCAAAGAAACCATCAGTGTTGCACAAAGTCTTCAGGGGAACAAATCCCCACAAAATTCTTAGAAAAAAATTTTTTTGGAAAGTTCAAGTTAACAACTATTCAACATCTAAATTCAAATAGATATAGTTAGAGACTAAACTACTTAGACTCCAAAACTTTTCACTTTATAACTTTGTACCCAGACTTTTTTTATCTGCATCTTTTCTAGTTAAAGGATGCTTAATTTCAATGTCAAGTTCTGTAGCACTTTTTTTCAACATATCTCTGGATACTAACACAAGGAAGTCTTTTTTGTTTGTTTGTTTTTTGCTTTTGTTGTTGTTTTGTTTTTAAATATTATTTATTTATTATTATTTACATGAGTATACTGTAGCTGTCTTCAGACACATGCCAGAAGAGTACATCGGATGCCATTACAGATGGTTGTAAGCCACCATGTGGTTGCTAGGAATTGAACTCAGGACCTTTCAGAAGAGCAGTCAGTGCTCGTAACCTCTGAGCTATCTCTCTAGCCCTTTTATTTTTTTTAAACCCTCTGCTTCATGCATTTATTTATTTATTTGTTTGTTTGTTTGTTTGTTTGTGAGGGGAGTTCAAGAGAGGGTTTCTCTGTATATCCCTGGCTGTCCTGGCTGTCACTCTCTAGACTAAGTTGGCCTTGATCTCAGAAATCCACCTGTCTCTGCCTCCCAGGTGCTGAGATTAAAGGCGTGCGCCACCACTGCCCGGCTAATGAAGTCTTGATATTTTAAATTAGTGCAATGCTGCTGTGCACTAATTAATAAAGGAAGGCTGTCCAGAATTCTATTGTTATTAGGTCTTTTTCATTTATAAAATGTAAGCACACACTGAACAATAATTGTTAAGAAACAAGACTTTATTTTCTTAATTGCTTAACGGTGAAATTCCTTAAATATTTCCTAAACATCTATAAGTTTGAAAACACAGAAAGCACTACAATTAATGTAAAATAAATGTGGTGTCGTAGGAATATAAACAATGTTTACTTTGAATGGGATCACCAAACTGTCATTCCTTATGCCCTCTCTCTCCATTTTCATCTCCCTTTACACGTACCTGCAAACACTTATCAACCAAAAAGGAAATTTGTCTATTGATCATTGCCACCTTGATAGGAGGCTTTTACTTTAAGGTATTTTATTTTAAAGACCAGAATGAAGCAGGCATTTTAATAATATGCTTTAAGGACAGAAGTTTGTACTTTGAGAATACAACCATTCCTGCTCAACTGGCTAATGGGTCCTAAATATGTGATACTCACAAAAACAGAAGGCAATAGGTACAAAGAGGTATTTCTAATGTAAAACCAACGAAAGATCTGAGTAGTCATTCTTCTGAAAATTGTCATATCCAACCTTCTCATAGGGCAGATGAGACAATTCAGGCTCCAGAGAAAGCAAGTAGTCAGGCTGAGGTTGAACCATTTATTTAGCATAATATTATACAATATTTAAACAATATATAAACAACAGGTCTCCTTCGTTCCTTCGTTCCTTCATTCCTTCCTTCCTTCCTTTACTCATTTATTTTTACTGGTTATTTTATTTATTTACATTTCAAATATTATCCCGCTTCCCAGTTCCCTTACACAAAACCCTTATGCCTTTCCCCATCCCTGCTGCCTCTATGAGGGTGCTCTTACACACACACCCCCACTCCCGCCTCAACCTAGCATTCCCCTATGCTGGGACATTGAGCTTCCACAAGACCAAGGGCCTCCCCTCCCATTGATGCCAGATAAGGCCATCCTCTTTCATGTACATATCTGGAGCCATGGATCCCTCCATGTATACTCTTTGGTAGAATGTGTTTTCTATTGCTCCCTCTTTGATGCCATGATTCAGAGTATCTTGTAATTGGCTTAACTGCTCGTATGCTTATAATCTTCCTATCAATTCCTGTTATTTTTGGTGCAATAGAAAACTGGATAAATAGACTTTTAAAAGTATAAATATTTTGCCCTATTTATATTGGCAGAGTTGGATATGTGTCAGAAATAATTATTTATACTTGTAGTGAGCGATTATGATGCATGCAGTCTGGGATCCCTGGGAGTCACTAGACTAGATTAGACTCCTTTTCAAGCCTCCTTCAGTCATGTTGGTGTTTAACAGTATATCTGGCAGGAACTCAGGCCAGCAGAGTGAGAGTAAGTGGAACGGTCAGGTGTGTTGGATTAATCTATTATTGAAACAAGTAAAAATGAGAATGTTAACCTTTTAATGGTTTTAATGTTTGTTTGTTTGTTTAAATTCCAGAAGTCATGTGGGCCAGCATAGAAATGGGTTTGTATCATTTCTGGGGGAGCCCAAACCATAGGTCCCAGCAGTTTTATGAACCTTGCAGTTAAATGTGTACTGAGAGTTTAATAAAGAATAATATCAGGAAAGTGCTTTCAGGCTTTCTACCTGTTTATTCCACAGGAAATCTTGACAGAAGTACCTGAAGAAGGCTTCTGAACATGATCTCCAGCAGAGAAACTTGGGAGTAAAAGCACTTGCCTTCAGGGGCTAGGAATATACAAATGGAAAAGTGTGGGAGGGGCCTGGAGGCTGAAGGCTTGACTGCAGCTCCCTTCAAAGGCAATAACACAATGGCTCTGTACCAGAGCTGGTTCAAACACAGTTAGGATTCCCTAGAAGTAACATCAATGGAAGCCTTTGTGGTCAAGCCTGAAAGATCACACACACACACACACACACACACACACACACACGTCTTTAACAAATGCCCAGGGCATTGATTAACTGAAACATTATTGGATCTGGGGAGATGGCACCAAATTGAGCCATATTTCCATGATTCTGCAGCCTTATGATAAGGTAGAAACTTTGCGAAATATGCATTGTTTATTAAATAATGCTTGATTTGACTAGAGGGAAATAATGCAGATCACAAAAAGCAATAAAAAGCTTAGGGTATTTTTTTGTTTGTTACTAATTGAATTTGTTTATATAAATTTGTAGATAACAAATTTACTTAATCTGTCATTAATCTAATGACTCATAACAGTAAGCTTCAAAATTATATAAGAATATTTAACATAGGCACCTTCAATCATTTATCAGCATTATTTACATACCTCCTCCCTAAATATAACCTGTTCAGGATGTATAATGTCAATTTTACATGTGTTTTTAAGGCTGATGATTTACTATTACATAACTAATTGGTGTACTCTTTCATGGGGAAGACTATTTCTTCCACTCTCAATATCCCTTAGTTGCCTGCAGTTCTTCAGTTGTTTCTCTAACTCCTCCGATGGGAACCCCATGCTAGGTCCAATGTCTGGCAGGCTCTGGCAGAGCCTCTCTCAGAAGACAGCTACAAAAGGCTCCTGTCAGCAAGCACTTCTTGGCATCTGTAACAGTGTCTAGGTTTGATGTCTGTATATGAGAGGGGTCCCCAGGTGGGGCAATGTCTGGATAGTCTTTCCTTCAGTCTCTGCTCCACACTTTGTCCCTGTATTCTGGCATCAGTAGGAGGAGAAGCCCTTGGTCTTGTGAAGGCTTGATTCCCCAGTGTAGGGAATGCCAGTCCTTTAGATGGGAGCCCTTCTGTGTTAAGAATTTCGATATGAGTGGGTGTCCCAGTTGGGGGCCTTGCCTAAGCTCTGGATATGTTCCCTACAGGTTCTCCCTCCTCTTTGTTGGACATTTCAGCTAATCTCATCCCTGCTGGGTCCTGGAAGCCTCTTGCTTTCTTTTCATTTGGGACTTGCTGGTGGCTACCCCAGTTCTCCAACCCTGATGGCTACACACTTCTGTTCAAATTCCCTAAGAACCAGAAACACTTCCTTGAATATTCTAATAATATTTAGCATAGTGTCTTTCAAGAACAATCCCATGAAGCCAAGAATTTCTTGAGAGTTTTGGTCTATTGTCATTCCTGAATATCTGCGAAAGATCAGGTCCAGAATCCTCAGGTTTCTTATTTGAAATGGTATAGTAATTTACAAACTACTTAAAATGTCCAATGCATTGTAAATTTCATTAGACTGGACTGTTTAAGGAAAGATAACAAGAAAAAGTATATACATATCAATACAGATACAATTTTTTCAAATATTTTTAATCTATGTTTGATTAAATTCTAAGTATGTGGAACCTATGGATATGGAGCTCTGACTACATTTTTTTTTAAAAAGGTAAGATGTGTTGAGTAGGTTGCAAACCCTTGTCTTTCACATCTGATACTTCCTATGATAAAAACAAGGCTTCAGTGAGGCTTCATAATGCTGAAATGTGCTAAAGTATTCTATGAACAGAACTAGAGACACAAAGGAAGTGTTATTATGTTTTTACAAAGAACTGGCTTTAGAGAAATATAAATAACTAGAGTCAGGGACAAATTTTCGCACTTCAACAGTGCTGAGGCTGGATTTTACTGAGAATAAATGTTTAACTTACATGCTATAGGTGAGAAATTTTAATATTGTATTGTGAGTTCTAAATTAAAGTACATAACATTAAGCAATAGTGTATATATTTTAAAAGTGCACATAATAATCCCTAAAAGGAGATGCTTATTTTTAGCACTCAGTCTTATAAGAATACTTCATTTTCTTCCTAAAAGATACTTTGGGTCACTTTCTCTCTAGCCCAAATCTTACCTGGCGAGATATGCAGCATCTGGTTGTCTGGACCTCTGAGTACGACCCATTAGCCAGTAACCCAGGTTGGAAAAAGAATGGGGCAGGCTTGATGGTGAACAGCCGATTTGGATTTGGCTTGCTAAATGCCAAAGCTCTGGTGGATTTGGCTGATCCTAGGACCTGGAGAAATGTGCCTGAGAAGAAAGAATGTGTTGTAAAAGACAATAACTTTGAGCCTAGGTGAGTATCTCCCAGAATTTTGAACTACTTTATGTCCAAAGCACTACTAGATTAAGGTGTTGTCACCCAATCTTTTCTCATATATTTGCTATTCTATAATAGATGGACTCAGAGTTTAACATTGTTCTCTGTGGCTGTCTCTATGGGTAGTCAGGATGAATTTTCTTCTAAGTAGGGCTCTTTATGGATTACCTCTGGCTCATCACAGATGGTCATGGAAGTAGAATCTGCTATGACTCTTACGTGGTTTTTATCAAGGCAACCATAATGATGTTAAAAATTAACTTCTTCAAAACCCCAGAGCCTTGAAAGCCCAGCAACATGCCTCAGAAAAGCCTTATACATGAAATTAATTTTTTCATGAGGATCTTATTGATATCCTTGTCATGGACCACTTTTGTTGAGTTGAAGACAAAGTTGTCTGAATTTTATTCTACAGTAAATAGCATCATACTTATACATGTTTCTTAGCGATTTCTTATGCATTCAACTCATCTATAGATAATTATGAGTTGAACTCTACTGATAATAAGCCTTTCTGATTATCTGTCCAAGACATCTGTGTGCAACTGTCACAAGCAAACCAATGGATGGCAGGAGAGATACTTTTTCTTTAATTCTGCTTCTCTACTGTATGTAGAGCCCTGAAAGCTAATGGAGAAGTGATTGTTGAAATCCCAACAAGAGCTTGTGAAGGACAAGAAAATGCTATCAAGTCTCTGGAACATGTGCAATTTGAAGCAACAATTGAATATTCTCGTAGAGGAGACCTTCATGTCACACTCACTTCTGCTGTTGGTAAACTTCAACAACCACTCATTTCTTCTTGTTGTTCATTCCCACTGGTATCTGGATAGACAAAGGATGCTTAAATGATGCTAGTTAATAAGCTTTTCTAAAATCACCTATTTTCAACCTTTGTTCATTTACCAAGATAAAAGACTGAGCATTCGCTTCTCTTATGTGACAATTAGTAAAAACTTTTTGAGTAATTCTCAAAACTTATAGATATGTATGGAACACTGAAGAAATCAATAGAAATTTAGGGATTGTGATTCATAAAGTTGAGAATAGAGATTAAATCTTCACAGCCATATAAGTAAGGATATATGATAATATAAATTTTGTCTTTTTGCCAAGAGAGTTCTAGTGAAGATGAGTAAAGGACTATTGAGACATAAACTACAACCCAACCAGACGTTGTATGTATGTTAATGGGCCAGTAAGATATACAACAGATAAAGGCACTTGCTGCTAAGCCTAATGGCCTCAGTTCCTTCCCCAGGACCAAGTGATAGAAGGAGATAACTGACTCCCACAAGCAATCCTCTTAACGCCACATATGTGCTATGGGACACACATGTACATGCACATGAGTGTGTGAGCACATACAAATGAATAAATTAAAATAGAGTAAAAAAAACTTCCTATGAAGTCATTTAGTGATTCAGTGGAGGAATTTCAATTTCTATAGACAATAGACAAGGAAAGATGAGCTGTCTAACTCTCTGATCTCTTTCTAGCATATGAAATGTTGAAGTTTTAAAGTAGGCTCTATTGATTACAGTTATACTTTCTAGATGCCCTAGGGTTTCTATGAAATACTACTGAGATTTATGTCCCCTCCCATTGACAGACCTAATCTCATATTTCATTCCCAGTATTAGATGCTAGACCAGACTGTCATGTTAAGATATCCTCTAACTTATGTTTGCTCTATGAAAATAGGAACCAGCACTGTACTGTTGGCTGAAAGGGAAAGGGATACATCCCCCAATGGCTTTAAGAATTGGGACTTCATGTCTGTTCATACATGGGGAGAGAATCCTGTAGGCACCTGGACATTGAAAATTACAGACATGGTAAGTATAAATAAAAAGACAAAAAAAGAGATCATTTTTCAAACACTTGCCAATTCTTTAAAATGTGGATGGCATCACAAGTTAAGTCCTAATGAACATGACCTGATCATTTTTTAGCAGAAGAAATATAAAGGTGTAGTGTTGCTCAAACACTTGGTTATGTAGGCAATAATTTTAAGAGATTGCTAAACTCAGCATTCTGTAAGGGAGGAGAAAAGATACACTAATGAAGTTGCCAAGTCTAAATGCAGCCAGCCAAATGGCCTGTCATCCCTGGAATTATACATATTCAGACAGCCAGGTGTGAGGCCAGCTTTGCTATGATACTTCGCTGGAGTCACAAGAAAGCATCCTTACTACTACACTGCTCTTGTCATTGAGTAATATAATAGCTTCCTGTTTCAGGAAGACAAGCAAGATGTCAGCAAGACATTTTTAATATCCTTTTTTTCTACTTTTAGTCAAACACACAAAAATAAACAAACAACAACAACAAAAACCACACTACTTTTTTTTAATTTTTGATTTCTAGAGCTTAATGATACTCAAAAATATTAGAATTGTAAAGCACCCCAGACTTTGGAAAATAGAGACACTCACCTTATAAAGCTGGTATAAACACTCTAAGACTGGAAAGGTCTGAAATCTAAAATCCTTCTGATTTCCAGCATTTCAGAGACTGCATCTGTTCTAACATTCCCTGGCATGCTTTAAAGGACAATGCCACAGGGATGAAGTAGCAGAACTGTGTCTGGCATGAAGCCAAGTAGCTCAACTCTTTGTGCATTTTTCCCCTGCTTCTCTGAGGTTGGGATGTAAAAGGATGGTGTTCTATATCTGAGCTCTGAGAGAAAATTGTAAGAACATCAGTACAGATCTCACTCCCTAGATAATTTTATTGTTGTTTTTTTATTCTAGACATGGTTTCTCTGTGTAGCCTTGCCTATCCTGGAATTCACTCTGTAGACCAGGCTGGCCTCAAACTGAAGGAATCTGTCTGCCTCTGCCTCCAGAGTGCTGGGATTAAAGGCATGCATCATCACCACCCAGCTGCCTAGATAATTTTTAAAAAATAAATCAGTTTAAACTTCTAAAGATACCAATTAATGCAAATTACAAATTTTCTGCCTTTTCTCAGAGAACGACTTTTCAGATCATTGAAATAGGGCTGATAATATGACTTAATGGACAAGGACACTTGCCTTCTTCAAGCTGAGCCTGCATTAAGTTTGATCCCTGGACACTACATAGTCAATAAAGAGAACCAATTCACATAAGTTGTGTCTGACCTCCACACATGTGTGTTTCACAGTGTACATGCTCACACATACACTTGAAACTAATTATTAATTATAGCTCAGAAAATGATACTGAAGCAAGTCCTGTTATCAGAGAAAAATATTATTACTTATTAGTGCTATTCTTGAACTTTCCTCAGGTCCTAAAAAAAATAGATATTGCATGTGGGTGGAAGTTCTGTCCGTATGTATGTATGTATGTATGTATGTATGCATGTATGTATTTGTTCTGGTACCCAAGGAGTCCAGAAGAGAGCACTGGATCCTCTGGAAGTGAAGTTACTGAGAGTTTGACTGCTAGAAATTGTACCTGTGGAAGAGCAGCCATCACTCAACCACTGAGCCACCTATCCAGCCCCTCTCTAATTCCTTAGCTAAATTTCAGCTGCAAGAAACTAAATAATTCTACTTGCCAAGACAGAGCCACATCGTATCAAATCTACACATTTGACTCCACTTCTTTAGACCTTTGACTTACAGATATTTAAGGGACAGTCAGCTTTTCAAAACAGAATCAATGTGACAAAACCGATTTACATAGAGAACTCTGCTTTTTAAAACTAGATACTTGGTTGTGAGGCAATAAGTCAGATTTTCAAACTGTTTGGCTTATAAACTATTGGTTTTTATTAAAAGAATGAAACTATCCAGTCGTTTCTCTTTAAATAAATCTTTAAAAAGGGAATACACAATGCCTTAAAATTAATTTTTAACTATGAGATTCTTTTGGCAATTTGAATAAGTTCATTTTATGTTTGAAACACAAACTAAAATAAATACATGTGTGCTTGTTTTAACCAGTCTGGAAGAATGCAAAATGAAGGAAGGATTGTGAACTGGAAGTTGATTTTGCATGGGACATCTTCTCAGCCAGAGCACATGAAGCAGCCTCGTGTGTACACATCCTACAATACAGTCCAGAATGACAGGAGAGGAGTGGAAAAGATGGTGAATGTTGTGGAGGTCTGTGTACCATGTTCTCTTTTAGACCTCAGTAGGCAATAAGTGAAGAGAGATGCATTTAATTTTTAAGAAGGGAAGAATTCACATATGCATAGAGAGAGGGGGCTTAGAAGACAAAAACTGTTGGTTTCCAACTGGATGAGCCACTGCTTTCTCTTTTGTACTTAAATCTTAAGTTCATTAATTAAAGTTGATAAATTCCCTAACTTGCATAATATCTTTGTATGATAGCATATTGCAAATCCAACTCTCTTTTATATCTATTATAACATATTGTGTATTATTATAATGCAGTACACATTAAAATGCTCAATCTTCTTTCATTTTAATTGTAATCTTTGTAACTTAGACAGAAGGGGCATAAAGTAAGGAAACCAAGGTTAGACAGTCACATCATGTAAGCTTATTACTAATTACTAATTTCAGCTTAGTAATTGGCACTTAGCTAACAGGCCTTGTCATTATTAGGCAGAGCTATGAAATTACAATTTATCTTAGAAAATTTCAAAGGGTAGTCAACATAGACTAATTGTGATCCTCAGTCCAGGAACTACTGGCTTTGTCCTTCTCAGAATCCATAAGGAAACGGCATCTGTTTCCCCATCCACAAACATCTAACACAATGCAGGATCTCTGGAATGATCTGTCCTAAATTAGAGATCTCTAAATGGGATGTTTTAGATGGTTTCAAGACATGGCACTTACATGAGGAATTTATAAACTAGATTTGAGAAAGCTTCAGCTAGGGTTTAGGTCCTGTTTGTATTATACCAGGCAGAATCCAAGTGCAGTTTCTCCATAGCGTCTGAGGAAAATCCACATTGTGAGTGTTTCTCCAAGCTTCCTTTCTAAGTATTAAAAGGACTTTCACTTGTTAGAGTATTGAAATATGATCATTTCTTCATATGGTGTGATCCAAATCCTTGTAGTCCACCTCGTCAAGTATGGATCAAAAGTATTTGAAACAACTGCCTCTGCACTGAACATGTACAGACTTAGTTCCCTGCATCTAGAATGGATTTTCTGTAATTAATATATAAATATAGTGTTTCCCTTAAATGTGTAGTGTTTATATTGTGTTAAGTATTAACAGTTGTCTCAGAGATGATACTGTCTACTGGAGGATATCTACAGATCATTTAGCAATACCTTTCATTCTATGCAAAGTGCTTCAGCAGCCATAGATTTTTGGTATCATGGAAAGTCCTAGAGAAGAACAGTACTTCCATAATGGTTAACAAATAGCTACTTTTCAGATCTCCAACTTCCTGCCCCATGACCTCTCTCCCCTATGAGCTTCTCAGAATTCAATATATTCTAACAAGAGCAAGGTCAAGGGTTCTCTAGTCAGCTGCTTTTGTACTCAACAATCAACTGGTGCCTTAGAAGTAAGTGGTTAAATATTTAATGTCATGTCTCCTAATAGATTCCATTGTGGTAGGCTTAAAAGTGAAGGAAAATAGCACACTGAATACATACTTGCATAATCTCAATCTTCAAAACCACCAAAAATGGAAGTGTTCTGATTATTACTTTATAGCTGGAATTCTGGGAGACCAAATAAGAGCCAAAGCTGGATCAGGAAGTGGAAAAATAAATGTTGAAATACAAATCCATATAACTCCAGGCCTTGTTTTTTCTCCACTCTCCAAATTTCTTCTCAAGGGACCTGTAGTGGGATTGTGTTAGGGCTACAGCTAGTTTTTCTATCTGTAAATAATGAGCTTTCTGCCTTTGTTGGTGGCATTTTATATTTCAGGAGCGGCCCACACAAAAGAGCCTGAATGGCAATCTCCTGGTACCCAAAAACTCCAGCAGCAGCAATGTGGAAGGTAGAAGGGATGAGCAGGTACAAGGAACTCCCTCAAAGGCCATGCTGCGACTCCTACAAAGTGCTTTTAGCAAGAATGTACTTTCAAAACAATCACCAAAGAAGTCTCCAAGTGCAAAGCTCAGCATCCCTTATGAAAGTTTCTATGAAGCCTTGGAAAAGCTCAACAAGCCCTCCAAGCTTGAAGGCTCTGAAGACAGTCTGTACAGTGACTATGTTGATGTATTCTATAACACAAAACCTTATAAGCATAGAGATGACAGGCTGCTGCAAGCTCTCATGGACATTCTAAAGGAGGAGAATTAAAATAAGTGTGTTGCCTGAGTTGGGAATCTTCATGCACCCTCCTTTTCCTTAGATGTTCCTGGGTCTGGAGTTGTTGTGTCCCTGGTTTTTATGCTTATAATGTCCTTCATTGTAATTTTACTTTTTCTTTCAAACTGTACTTTGGAGTGAGTTTTAAAATGAAAGCCAACTTCATCATTCGTCTCAGTGTTTAAGAGTATGTCTTCCCTGTCTATACAAGTGAAGCAACTTCTTTCAAAAGTCATTCTTGGGACACGGCCCTTTACTACATACAGTAGAAAAGCTCCTAACGCCTCCTCATTTCATATCTCACAAGTATAGGAAAAGAGTGGGAGATCCATTTTTATTTAGAAAAGTAATCAAGAAAGGTATTTTGGCTGCTACAGTTTATCCTGTTCCCTATATTTGCAATGGGGTTTTTGAACTTTGATAAGAAGGAAGCATTTATAAAGTATCGAATGAGAAAGTTCACAAATAGGTTCAGACTCTAAGTCTTTCTACAACATGTATTGCTCATGCACTGGACATTTAGGAGTAGCTGGAATAAAATGTATTATTTAAATTCAGAAACTGATCTTAAAATTTATATTAGCTAGAATAGTCATACAATGTTCCTCTTGATTGGTGTACCATGTAGAGGTCTCTGTGGGTCAAAAGGTGGCTGTGACCCATGCTGTGTAAGACCTGGCCTTCTATTTTCCCCTTGTGCCTTGTATGTGTCCTTTTTGAACCACAAACTCAAAACTCAAAGAACTAATTCATGCCATTTTCTCAGAACTTATGCTTGATTTTTTGGCAAATTCCTAGTCATAGTTTTATTTAAATACAAGGAACCACTCAAAATACAGAGAATCAATGCAATAACAGGGAAAATGTTTATAAAGCAGAGAAGCAACAAGATACCTTTTGCAAACTGTGTTCCTAGGACAGGTTCTTCTGGCTCTCTATATGAGTGATCATTTCTGGACACCACAGGGTCTTCTCTAGTCTCAGAGGACAGTATTCAAATTCTTACCAAAATGCTTCCATGTTTCAAGTCAGAAAACAGGTGGGCAACACTTAGATGTTATTTGTACTTTCTGTAAGTTATGCAGAATATTTCAGAAGTGTGAAGGATTGATGAAAGTGTGAGATCTCACATGAAACCTGATTCTCAGGCCCATCTTCCATCACAGCAATAGCTAGCTATAGGTAACACTTTCCAAGTTAAGATTTAAAGTCCAGCCTTCCCTAACCCAATTTTTTTTTACAATACCCACTTTATTTGTTACTATTCAGCATCCAATAGTCATCTATCACCTTTTAATTATAATCTGTTAGTTGCAGGGAGTAAGGTTTCATTTTAACATTCTCATACACATATTTCATGTACTTGTACAGTGTCCAGCCCTCATTAGTGTCTCTTCTGTCTCTCATTCTTGTTCTCTTGCTCTTCACAAGTATTCCCACTTCCAATTCCATGTCTTTTTTTATCTAATCCAGATTCCAAATATAAGAGAAAATGTGATGTTTGTCTTTCTATGCATGTAACTTTGCCCACTCACATACTACGTGAATCTGTATAGGGTATAAATACATTAGGAAAAGTATTTCCTGCAATTATTTCCAAGCAGTCTCTGCCATTAATAACTGAGTTTGCTGTAAGTTAGTTAAATTGTTGCATTTATAAGTAAAAAGAGTTCTTCAGATCCTAAAAACACCTATGAACACTTGATCTTATCTCACCTGAATGTTCATTTGTAATATTCATTAACTAGCAACCCATTCTCTTAATATGCCTTCCTTCTCTGAATAGGCCAACATACTCTCTAGTTAACTCTATGCCTGATTTCTCCAACTGAGTTTCTGTTTGCAAAATTTCTACAAAGTCTACACGCACTCCTAACACTAAACTAGCTCAGAAAGACAGCTTATTTGCCTTTGTTTTGAGTATGGTTAGTAGCACAAGTTTTCAATTCCTGTTGAATAATTAGCATTTGTATATAACAAAGCCCTCTCCAGAGCCTTGCCCTTGATACCCTGTCTTTGAAGGTTTTGCATTGTGTTTTCTATAAGGTTTAAATGAAATGTTTACTTTTATAGCACATTACAACTGAAAAGGACTTAAGAGTTGTAACATTAAATTTCAGCTACCTACAAAAGACCTAAAGAACAGTATCACTAACTGACAATTAATATGTGATTTAAAAAAATGAAAGAGTTTGAGGTCAACCCCACACTTTTCTGTTCCTTATACTAAATTATGGAGATTTTGTTCAGAACTTTCTAAGAGCCCCAGCCAACTCATGGGCTATAGCCAAAGGTTCACTTGGATAAGCTTTAATATTTAGAAAATACCAGGCTTGAAATGTTTCCAACCTGGAGTATATATTGTCTAGACATAAAAAATATTTTTGTCAGTCTTTCTTAGTGCCTATGTGGATTTTTGTGAAAATGTTTAAAAAAGGATAATTATATAATATTTCCCTTGGAATTTTAAGCTATATTTTCTTTACAGGTATTTATAATGTACCAATGCTTTTATCAAACAGAATTTTAAAAGGCATAATAAATTATATTAAAGAACCAAAAGTCTTCATGAGAATAAGAATGTTTCATCCAATAAAATAGTTTTGATAGGCATATCCCCTGTGAATGGAAAATTATATGTATGTATGTACATCCATACATATATACATATATATATATAATTTGTAATATTAAAAGTTGTGTTCATCTAATATCCTAAAACAATGTACAACTGAGTCTAACAGTCTAACATGGTAGTAGAATTCTTAATGGAACTCATATACACTTGATGTATTGGCCAGAATATGTAAATAAATCAGAAGAATAAATGGTTCCTCACTAAGTCAAGAAGGAAAAACTCATGTTTCCAACCAAAGCAGGTTCTCTCTTTCTCCCAAAATGTTTTCCAATGAACTTAAAAAAAAAAAAAAAGAAAGAAAAAGAAAACAGAATGTTGATGTTAAAATGTTGAGTAACTGATTTTCAGAAAGCCAGGCTTTCTTAGAGGTAAATTAAGAACCTACTTGAGCAGGAATGTTTTAGCTTCCTACCCAACCCAGGCTTTCATGGTCACGACAACACCAGGAAACTCTCTGACTGAGGCTTAACTGAGATGTGGAAGAGAAAAGGCAGGCAAAATGGAAAGGACTCCCTGTCTCAGAGAAATTATTTATGACAGTTCATTCTATAGCCAATATACAGCAGGAAACTGTGAGTCCTTCTAAGACACCCCTTTATTGAACCTCCAGTTTCAACCTCAGGACACTTCGCAACCACACGCCCCTAGAATTTCTACCAGCTTAGAAACCGATCGTTATGTCTCCGAGAGTGGGTTTTCCCTGACAACCAATTTTTTTTTCCTCTAAGATATCATTCATCTGAACTGAAATAATATTTCAAGTATTCAAGAGGACTTTTCTAACAGGGCATAGACATACTCAAAGTCTTCCCGTTAGTGTGGGTCAGAGACCTGTGTGTTTTCTATTTGCAATACCAACATGATGTTCTAACATATGTAAATATAGAAAAATTGTTACTAAAGTGAAGTAAACTAGATTTCAGCCCCATCAGTTAGTCATCATCCTCTCTTGATTTATGACAGGATTAATTTAACTGCAGGCATTAAGACAGAACTGGCTGTAGCTCTCATGCAAGACATTACATAACTACACTGGTTCACTTGTTTATCCCACATGGCTGCAGTTCTGTACCCTTTCATTTACTGTTTCCATCTCCCCAGTTCCAATTCCCCTTCTTCTCTATAACTACTGTTCCACTCTTTGTAAACATCTGCTTACAGATGAGGTCATTGCAGGACTTTCTGTTTCAGTTGTTTCACTTACTGTAACATAATGCAGTTGGATCTATGTTGTTTCAAGTATCAAGTTACCTTGTCTCTATCTCTAGAGTATCTTTCTACATACTTCATTATGGCCTGAGAATCTTAATCCTGCTGCCTCAGCCTCCAAAGTTCTGTTCTTATAGGCATGAATAACATTAACATTTCATTTTTGCCTTTGCATATTTCATTTTTAATATATACATAATTACATTGGTATACCACAATATTATGTACATTATATATAACTTATATGCTATGATATTTTAATCCATTTATGTTAGTGATCCTTGTTTTTTTTTTTTTTGAATGTCCATTTCATAAATATTGGATTAACCTTGTCTTCACTGTAGAGGTTAAGAGAAACGTAGCTTTGCCCTAGCTGTAATGTATCTGATTTATCTTAGATTAATATAAAAGCACATCCCTAGAGTGAACAACTGGTTGTGAAAGACCACATATCAGTCTAGTGGTTTCAAATATTTGTAGTTTGAAGAAAATTGCTCAAGAAAACAGGTCAAACTTCCTCTGTTACAAATATTGGCAATCAGAGGCTGCAGCCTTGTCAAGCTGAATCCATCCCCCAAAGATATGAAAAAGTCTATCCTTCCATGTTGATATCATAACTAAACATAGACTCCAACATTACTTTAAATTTTTCATTAAAAAAGAAAGATCCAAGCTAAGTTTTATTTTTTTTTTGAAATAGAACCTCAATAGCAATGGTATGTATATCTGGCTTACTTATAATGTAATATCATATAGCAAAAGTGACTCATGCAAACTTCAAAGTAACACAGAAATGAGATTAATAGGCATGTAGATACATAAAAATTACAGAAGGCTAGAACAGATATCTCAGCTGATGCTGGCATTGGCCAAACTCAGAACAAACACATTGAATCAACAACCCTGCCTTGGCATTTCCATTAGCTTATGTCAGAACTTTGCTATAATCTTAGGTTATAAGGATAAATGTGATTGACAGCGACTAAGTTCTCAATATTCACAAGAAAGGCAACTATTACCAGGAAGAAAATTCTGGTGTGAAAAATATCACTTTGAGTTTTTGCTGTAAATTTGTGCACATTTCCAGTATCTTCTTATATAAAGTCAATTTATAAGCATTACTCTTGAATAATAATAATAATGACACGACTATAGACACTTTATGTGCATCAGTTTTTCATGCCATTTTCCAGACAGAGAAAGATTCCATTCATGGATTCTCTACCATGTATATAACTCCCAGACAATTTTTCTGGAATACGACAAAACATTTTGTTGCCCTCACGTGCCCAGCAAGCTATCTCTATTGATCAATTACCTGAAAACAAACCATGTCTTGAAAGTAGTTTTTGGTTTGTATTTTATTAATTGAATTATTTATTTTATATTCACTTCCCAGCCCCATCAGTGTCCCCTACTCTTTCTAAATCTTGACATTCATAAAATTTTTGCTTTGTTTCATGATCCACTGAGTTTAACCAGAGCTGTCTATGATAATTTGTTTGAAATTATCCATTCGAACTTGGTGAAGGTAATGACTTTCCCTCTCCAGGGTTTTTTAGTAGCCAGTAATTTATCAGGGATGATGTCTTAGTCTCGGTTTTATTGCTGTGAACAGACACCATGGCCAAGGCAATTCTTATAGGGATAGCATTTAATTGGAGCTGGCTTGTAGATTCATAGGTTCAGTACAATATCACCAAGGTGGCAGCATGGCAGCCTCCAGGCAGGCATGGTATAGGCAGAGCTGAGAGTTCTATATCTTCATTTGAAGGCTACTAGCAGAATACTGGCTTCCAGACAGCTAGGATGAGGTTCTTAAAGCCCACACCCGCAGTGTCACGCCTAGTAGGTCACAACTACTCCAACAGGGCCACACCTGATTGCTGGCAGGGCCAGTCTTGTGCAGACCCAATGAGGATAACAACAGTAGTTCAAGATCGCAATGGCTGTACTTTGCCTAAGGGATGACATTTCAGCTCTTGCATTATTATTCCCTGAAACTTGGATTGGGTGGTACAGATGTCTTACTTGTGACTAAGAAATGTCACTTATTTACTGCATTAGTCTCAGTATTTACTGCAGTTCACTGCAGAGAAAAGAAGCTTCTCATTAAGGCTGATAGCAGTATTTACTTACGGGTATACATGCAGATACTTAGAAAGATGGTTTGGCATTGTGCCAATTTAACTAAATAAAAGTACTAAGTTCAAGCAGAAAACCCGGCCTGATCAGGGGCACAAGTCCCTTCCGGTCCACGCCAGCACAGGAGTACCTTGGGCATGAAGTCTGCTGACACCCTTAAGGTATACACAGGACCCTCCACGGGATCTTAAGACCTCTGTGAGTGGATCACAACTTATGTCAGGAGGCAGGTTCGAACACCAGATATCTGGGCACATTCCCTGCAAGAGGAGAGCCTACCTGCAGAGAGTACTCTGAACACTGAAACTCAGGAGAGAGCTAGTCTCCCAGGTCTGCTGATAGAGGCTAACATAAACACTTGAGGAACAAGATCTAAACAGACAACTACAACAACAAACTCAAGAGATTACCAGATGTCGAAAGACAAACATAAGAATCTAACAGAAACCAAGACCACTCACCATCATCAGAACGAAGCACTCCCACCTTGCACAGTCCAGGGCACCCCAACACACCCGAAAAACTAGACCCGGGTTTAAAAGCATATCTCATGATGATGGTAGATGACATCAAGAAGGACTTTAATAACTCACTTAAAGAAATACAGGAAAACACTGCTAAACAGGTAGAAGACCTTAAAGAAGAAGCACAAAAATCCCTTAAAGTATTGCAAGAAAACACGACCAAACAGGTAATGAAAATGAATAAAACCATCCAAGACCTAAAAAGTGAAGTAGACACAATAAAGAAAACCCAAAGTGAGGCAATGCTGGAGATAGAAACCTTGGAAAGAAATCTGGAACCATAGATGTGAGCATCAGCAACAGAATACAGAGATGGAAGAGAGAATCTCAGGTGCAGAAGATTCTATAGAGAACATCGGCACAACAATCAAAGAAAATGCAAAATCCAAAAAGATCCTAACTCAAAACATCCAGGAAATCCAGGACAGAATAAGAAGACCAAACCTACAGATAATAGGAGTAGATGAGAATAAAGATTTTCAACTTGAAGGGCCAGCAAATATCTTCAACAAAATTATAGAAGAAAACTTCCCAAATCTAAAGAAAGAGATGCCCAAGACCATACAAGAAGCCTACAGAACTCCAAATAGACTGGACCAGAAAAGAAATACCTCCCGACACATAATAATCAGAACAACAATAGCTCTAAATAAAGATAGAATACTAAAAGCAGTAAGAGAAAAAGGCCAAGTAACATATAAAGGCAAGCCTATCAGAATTACACCAGATTTTTCACCAGAGACTATGAAAGCCAGATGATCCTGGACAGATGTTATACAGACCCCAAGAGAACACAAATGCCAGCCCAGGCTACTCTACCCAGCCAAACTCTCAATTACCATAGATGGAGAAACCAAAGTATTCCACGACAAAACCAAATTCACACATTATCTTTCCATGAATCCAGCCCTTCAAAGGATAATAACAGAAAAAAAAAACAATACAAAAATGGAAACCACACCCTAGAAAAAGCAAGAAAGTAATCCCTCAACAAACCAAAAAGAAGACAGCCACAAAAACAGAATGCCAACTCTAAAAACAAAAATAATAGGAAGCAACAATTACTTTTCCTTAATATCTCTTAATATCAATGGACTCAATTCCCCAATAAAAAGACATAGACTAACAGACTGGCTACACAAACAGGACCCAACATTCTGCTGCTTACAGGAAACCCATCTCAGGGAAAAAGACAGACACTACCTCAGAGTGAAAGGCTGGAAAACAAATTTCCAAGCAAATGGTTTGAAGAAACAAGCTGGAGGAGCCATTCTAATATCGAATAAAATTTACTTCCAACCCAAAGTTATCAAAAAAGCCAAGGAGGAACACTTCATACTCATCAAAGGTAATATCCTCCAAGAGGAACTCTCAATTCTGAATATCTATGCTCCAAATGCAAGGGCAGCCACATTCATTAAAGAAACTTTAGTAAAGCTCAAAGCACATATTGCACCTCACACAATAATAGTGGGAGACTTCAACAAACCACTTTCATCAATGTACAGATCATAGAAACAGAAACTAAACAGGGACACAGTGAAACTAACAGAAGTGATGAAACAAATGCACTTAACAGATATCTACAGAACATTTTATCCTAAAACAAAAGGATATAACTTCTTCTCAGCACCTCATGGTACCTTCTCCAAAATTGACCATATAATTGGTGATAAAACAGGCTTCAACAGATACAAAAATACTGAAATCATCCCATGCATCCTATCAGACCACCATGGACTAAGGGTGATCTTCAATAACAACATAAATAATGGAAAGCCAACATTCACGTGGAAAATGAACAACACTCTTCTCAATGATACATTGGTCAAGGAAGGAATAAAGAAAGAAATTAAAGACTTTTTAGAGTTTAATGAAAATGAAGCCATAACATACCCAAACTTATGGGATGCAATGAAAGCATTTCTAAGAGGGAAATTCATAGCTTGAGTGCCCCAAAAACAAACTAGAGAGAGCACACAATAGCAGCTTGACAACACACCTAAAAGCTCTAGAAAAAAAGGAAGAAAATTCACCCAAGAGGAGTAGACGGCAGGAAATAATCAAACTCAGTGGTGAAATCAACCAAGTGGAAACAAGAAGAACTGTTTAAAGAATCAACTAAAGAAGGAGCTGGTTCGTTGAGAAAATAAACAAGATAGGTAAACCCTTAGCCAGACTCACTAGAGGGCACAGGGACAGCATCTTAATTAATAAAATCAGAAATGAAAAGTGAGACATAACAACAAACCCTGAAGAAATCCAAAACACCATCAGATCCTTCTACGAAAGGCTATACTCAACAAAACTGGAAAACCTGGACAAAATGGACAAATTTCTAGAAAGATACCAGGTACCAAAGTTAAACAAGGATCAAGTTAACGATCTAAACAGTCCCATATCCCCTAAAGAAATAGAAGAATCATTAATGGTCTCACAACCAAAAAAAGCCCAGGACCAGATGAGTTAAGTGCAGAGTTCTATCAGTCCTTCAAAAAATATCTAATTCCAGTTCTGCACAGACTATTCCACAAAATAGAAGTAGAAGGTACTCTACCCAACTCATTCTAAGAAGCCACAATTACTCTGATGCCTAAACCACAGAAAGATCGAACAAAGATAGAGAACTTCAGACCAATTTCCCTTATGAATATCAATGCAAAAATACTCAATAAAATTCTCACTACCCGAATCCAAGAACACATTAAAACAATCATCCATCCTGAACAAGTAGGTTTTATTCCAGGGATGCAGGGATGGTTTAATATACAGAAATCTCTCAACGTAATCCATTATATAAACAAACTCAAAGACAAAAAGCACATGATCATCTCATTAGATGTGGAGAAAGCATCTGACAAAATCCAACACCCATTTATGATAAAAGTCTTGGAAGGATCAGGAATTCAAGGCCCATACCTAAACATGATAAAGGCAATGATACAGCAAACCAGTAGCCAACATTAAAGTAAATGGTAAGAAGCTTGAAGCAATCCCACTAAAATCAGGGACTAGACAAGGCTGCCTACTTTCTCCCTACCAATTCAACATTGTACTTGAAGTCCTAGCCAGAGCAATTCGACAATAAAAGGAGATCAAAGGGATACAAATTGGAAAAGAAGAAGTCAAAATATCACTTTTTGCAGATGATATGATAGTATATATAAGTGACCCTAAAAATTCCACCAGAGAACTCCTAAATCTGATAAACAGCTTCGGTGAAGTAGCTGGATATAACATTAACTCAAACAAGTCAATGGCCTTTCTGTACACAAAGATAAACAGGCTGAGAAAGAAATTAGGGAAACAACACCCTTCTCAATAGTCACATATAATATAAAATACCTTGGCGTGACTCTAACTAAGGAAGTGAAAGATCTGAATGATAAGTACTTCAAGTCTCTGAAGAAAGAAATTAAAGAAGATCTCAGAAGATGGAAAGATCTCCAATGCTCATGGATTGGCAGGATCAACATTGTAAAAATGGCTATCTTGCCAAAAGCAATCTACAGATTCAATGCAATCCCCATCAAAATTCCAACTCTATTCTTCAAAGAATTAGAAAGAACAATCTGCAAATTCATCTGGAATAACAAAAAACCCAGAATAGCAAAAACTCTTCTCAAGGATAAAAGAACCTCTGGTGGATTCACCCTGTCTGACCTAAATCTTTACTACAGAGCAATTGTGATAAAAATGGCATGGTACTGGTATAACGATAGAAAAGTAGACCAATGGAATAGAATTGAAGACCCAGAAATGAACCCACACACCTATGGTCACTTGAACTTTGACAAGGGAGCTAAAACCATCCAGTGGAAAAAAGACAGCATTTTCAACAAATGGTGCTGGCACAACTGGTGGTTATCATGTAGAAGAATTCGAATTGATCCATTCCTATCTCCTTGTACTAATGTCAAATCTAAGTGGATCAAGGAGCTCCACATAAAACCAGAGACACTGAAACTAATAGAGGAGAAAGTGGGGAAAAGCCTCAAAGATATTGGCACAGGGGGAAAATTCCTGAATATCACAGCAATGGCTTGTGCTCTAAGATCGAGAATTGACAAATGGAACCTCATGAAACTGCAAAGCTTCTGCAAGGCAAAACACACCGTCAATAAGACAAAAAGGTCACAAACAGATTGTGAAAGGATCTTTACCTATCCTAAATCAGATAGAGGACTAATATCCAATATATATAAAGAACTCAAGAAGGTGGGCTCCAGAAAATCAAATAACCCCATTAAAAATTGGGGCTCAGAGGTAAACAAAGAATTCTCACCTGAGGAATACCGAATGGCTGAGAAACACCTGAAAAAATGTTCAGCATCCTTAATCATCAGGGAAATGCACATCAAAACAACCCTGAAATTCCATCTCACACCAGTCAGAATGGCTAAGATCAAAACTTCAGGTGACAGCAGATGCTGGCGAGGATGTAGAGAAAGAGGAACACTCCTCCACTGTTGGTGGGATTGCAAGCTTGTACAACCACTCTGGAAATCAGTTTGGGGGTTTCTCAGAAAATTGGACATGGTACTACGGGAGGATCTCTCAATACCTCTCCTGGGCATATGTCCGGAAGATGTCCCAACCGGTAAGAAGGACACATGCTCCACTATTTTCATAAAAGCCTTATTTATAATAGCCAGAAGCTGGAAAGAACCCAGATGCCCCTCAACAGAGGAATGGATACAAAAACTGTGGTGCATTTACACAATTAAAAAGAATGAATTTATGAAACTCCTAGGCAAATGGTTGTGTGGCCTCCCTTAGAGATTCCTATATTCTAAATTACCTAGCAAAGTTAATTCAGAGCATTTCCCCCAAAGTCACCAAAGGCTCATCTTGCCTTTACCTTATTTGTCCTAAACTTTTTGCAAACTGACATTAAAGGTCAGTCTGCAGCGGAACGCCACTGGCACCCAGTTACTTCTAATTCTTATGCATTGGTAAAATGGAAGGACACCCTGACTAATAAATGGAAGGGTCCAGATCCAGTTCTAATCTGGGGAAGAGGCTCGGTTTGTGTTTTTTCACGAGATGAAGATGAAGCACGGTGGCTACCAGAGAGATTAATTCGTCAGGTAAACACAGATTCTGTCTCTTCTCGTAAGTATCATTCTAAAGACTAAAATTCCTCTTGTGCTGGGAGTGGAAGCTCTCAGAAAAACTGTTTTCCTCTGAGCCAATTCACCTACAAGAGGCCGGAGATTAACTTTAGCTTTACAATTTGCATCTAAATAAAGTACCTTGACTTCTCCGAACAGAAAATTTACATTGCTACACTCTCATTGTTTAGAATTCTTCCTTTTCTCAAGCAGGTCAATCTACATTCTCCGGTTCTCCACCCCTACGAGCAAACAGGTGGTACTGCTAATCTCCCTTCCAAGGACATCCCAGCATGTGGCTTTTCAGTCTAAGATAGGATTTGGATTTACCAGGAGAGCTAAGGAAGTAGAAATTTCATATATATTTACAAAGATTAGTTCTTATTTTGATAGAGATAGGCTTAGTCCCTTAGCTGGCCTCTGGCTTTTCACCCTTGCTGTTACTGCAAGGTGTCCTTAGTTCCTCAGGCTACTGGGAATAACAGGGATGAAGAGGAAAGACTTTCAGCTCCTATTTTAACCAAAATTAATGGTGTTAATACTGACATAATTCTTATCTTGGCCTTGCTAAATCTTAGGTTGACAAGTCTCATATAGAGACCTCGCAATAACTCAGAATTGCGCTACTGATTCATAATCATATGAATACAGTATGGGTACCGCTTGGCGCAGGAGATTACTGCGGAGGGAAGGTCCAGTTTGACCGTTTCTGAGTTCCCTGTGCGACACACCTGATTTGAAGGAGGTTGGTATCCGATTCCAGCTAAAAACCAAAAATACTTAAGGCTCTGCCTCCCCTCCCCAAAAGATACCAAGAGCCACAGATGTGGGTTGTTATAACGCCCACGGGAGGAATCGGGTCAATGTCCACCCAAGTCAAGGTTAAAGGCCCACTCATCTATGGATGAAAAGAATCATTTGATCACCTCTGTTAAGCATTGCCTATTTAAACTTAATTAATAGGGGGGAGAGAGGTTGGAGACCTTGCTGTCGTAAGGGCAAGCCCTTCACTGCCTCCCACCCAAAAAATAAAAAAGCCGATTGGCCTTGTACTAGGAGCCAGCCAGTCTTAACCCCTTCTCCCTGTCCCCCTGCCTGTCACCCAAAATTGCGGATAATTATCAGCTCAGTGTTATTCTAAAATCGTTTAGTTAAACTCAGCCAGGGTTCCAACTCCCTACTTAAAATGCAAACAGGTAGCTACCTATTCAGCACTAATTAGCATTATAAAGTCAGAGCCTACAGCCCAGCGCTGCTATTCAGTCAGTGCTTTAAAGACAGTCTTAGCCAGATACAGTTTACCATTAGAAAAGTTAGGGAATCCCACGGAAACAGGTTTTTTCTTTAGCCCTAGGAACTCAGGCAGAATTATTGAACATAGATAATTTTTCTGCCACAGGCCACCCCCTTTTTTATTTTTGTTTTGTTATCTAATGGGGGGGAAATGTGGCCTCCCTTCCCCCAGCCTGGAACCTGCCTGCTCAAGGGTGGAGCTACTGGCTCATTCGTCCTGCCACACCCACTGCTGGAACCTGCCTTTGCTACCTGGAGTCACACACGTGTTCGTCCTGCTACTGGACCCTGAGTTACTTGGCGGGAAATTGGGTTCCCTCCCCCTTCCTTTATTAACTGAGTGTCTGGAATTTATAAAATTGAGCCTTGATCAGAATGTTTGTTGTCCTGGCTCCATTCTTTTCTTCCGCCCCGTCTAGATTCCTCTCTTTTCAGAGAACTGCCATTTTCAGTTGAACCGTTCGTGTTGTGGACTGCGGGCAGGCCGCAACATGGTTGGACCTGGAGGGCATTATCCTGAGTGAGGTAACCCAATCACAAAAGAACTCAAATTATATGTACTCACTGATAAGTGGATATTAGCCTAGAAACTTAGAATACTCAAGATATAAGTTACAATTTGCAAAACACATGAAACTCAAGAAGAACGAAGACCAAAGTGTGGACACTTTGCCCCTTCTTAGAATTGGGAACAAAACACCCAGGGAAGGAGTTACAGAGGCAAAGTTTAGAGCTGAGACAAAACAATGGATCATCTAGAGACTGCCATATCCAGGGATCCATCCCATAATCAGCCTCCAAACACTGACACCATTGCATACACTAGCAAGATTTTGCTGAAAGGACCCAGATATAGCTGTCTCTTGTGAGACAATGCCGGGGCCTAGCAAACACAGAAGTGGATGCTCACAGTCAGCTATTGGATGGATCACAGGGCCCCCAATGGAGGAGCTAGAGAAAATACCCAAGGAGCTAAAGGGATCTGCAACCCTACAGGTGGAAGAACAATATGAACTAACCAGTACCCCCTGGAGCTTGTGTCTCTAGCTGTGTATGTATCAGAAGATGACCTAGTCGGCCATCTCTGGAAAGAGAGGCCCATTGGACTTGCAAACTTTATATGACCCAGTACAGGGGAATGCCAGGGCCAAAAAAGTGGGAGTGGGTGGTAGGGGAGTGGTGGGGGGAGGGTATGGGGGACTTTTGGGATAGCATTGGAAATGAATGAGGAAAATACCTAATTAAAAAAAAGTACTAAGTTCACATAGGTACACTTAATGTTTTGGCTTTTTATTTAAATATTTATAATATTTCTATTAATCATTCTACTTCTAGTCCCCAAACTTTGTATACTCATTATCTTTAATTTAATAATTCATCAACCTCAACTTGTTTTGTTCATATACTTCTTAGTTTAGAGATATCCTCTGGAGTGATATTGACTTAGGAGCCACATCCTCATAGAAAATTGACTCCCCCTGAAGCTATAGATCCTTAAGTAGTGATAAGGGCTCTCCTCCTCCTCCTCCCCTCCCCTTCCTCATATTCCTCCTCCTTCCCACTCCACATCCTCCCCCTCTTCCCCTCCATCTCCTGTCCCTCCCTCTCCTCCCACTCCCTCTTCTCTCCCTCTCCTCACCCTTCAACCCCCCCTTCTCCCTCTTCTCTCCCTCCTTCCTCTCCTCTCCTGTTCCTTTTCCTCCTTCTTCCCCCCCTCCCTACTCTTCACCTTTCTCCTCTGTCTTCCTCTCCTCCTTCTCCTCCCCCTTCTCCTTCTTCTTTTTCTTCTTCTTCCATGCTATAATGCTAACTGTCTTGATTTTTATGCAGGTCCTTAGCGGGCCACAACAGTTGCTCTCAGTTTATGGATGCAACAGGCCACTCATGTCTAGGAAGCACTGTTTCACACCAGTCTTGCCTAACCTTTGCTTCCTACAACCTTTTAATTTCTTCTTCCATTTTGGTTCCTAACCCTTGAAGAAAGGAGTTGTGATACAGATGTTCCATTTATGGCCCAGCACTCCACAACACTTATTCTCTGCATCTCAGACAGTTGTGAGTTTCTATGGTAACCACTATCCACTGCACAAAGACACTTCTCTGATGAGGTCTAAGAGCTGTACTACATATGGGCAGAGACATGTTAATTTAAAGGGAGTTTTATATTATTATGTCTATTTAACAAAAAAATAGTAATAGGTTTACTCATAAAGCTGTAAGTTTATAGGTGCACTGGTCCTGTCTTGTCTAAAAGACACGGTTTTACTCTAGTTCCCCAGAACACCTGCCTCTTACAATCTTTCTGCTCTCTTTTCCATAATGGCTCTGAATCTTAAGGGGAGGGGTCTGATATTGATTCTTCATTTGTGTCTCCCAACCTTGGGTTTTAACTATATTTGCAGTACCAAATAAATATTTTTTCCTATGAAGCAGGCCTTAATCCATCTTAAAGTGTTTGGTTATACCTATAATACTTGTGTTACTATTATGGCTAAGGGGATATTTTGTAGTTTTAAGTGATGATTTAATTTTATAAAACTACACAAATAATGTATGAATACATCATTATCATATGGAAGTATGCACAATAAAAACTGACAGTTCTTTGACAGATATCAGCCCCCCAACCTAGTTCAAGGAACTTCCCAGATGTAGCTAGCAGTTTAAATAAAATTTCTCCATGGTAAGTAATACAACCACACACACACACACACACTCATTTCATTTGAAAAATAAAATTGCAGTATACAAAATTCTGTGTATGAGTGAAATAAGGTATGTAAACATGATCCTTATTCCTTAGACTTTACTACCCTTTAACTCAGAGGTCCATCAACTGATAAATAGATAGTGAAAATATTTATAGAGAATGGGTTATTAATCAGCTGAAATGAAAAGTGAAGAAATGAAATTTTTATGTTAGTAGAGATAGAATTGGGGAAAAAATATACTTAGTGAAGTCACCCAGGCCCCTAAAGCCAAGTTCCTCATTCTTTCTCATGTGACAGCACTAGCTTCAGTTTTGTTTTGTTTTGTGTACTTAACATGAAGTATATGTGGAAAGTGGGAATCAAGAAATACACATTGGCAGAGAGGTGCATTTGATGTGACAGAAGATAGTAAAATATGAGTGAAATGAATCTAGAGACTGGAGGTATGGGCAAAGGAGGTCTAACAGGAAGTAGAGTAGTAACAGCGATGAGAATCTGAGGGGCCAGGTGAAAGCTTAAAAGAATGAAGTATGGGGTTGAAGATATAGCTCAGCATTTAATAGGTTTTACTGTTGAATAAGAGGACCAGAATTTGACCCAGCACCTGCATTAGGCAGCTCACAAATCTCTAAGGAATCTCATAAGGAATGCCTCTTATGGACTCACAGGGCACCTACACACATGTGTGGATATACACAGACACACACACAAAAAAATAAACAAATCGTTAGAAAAATGAGGTGTACATGGAGGAAGTTATTTGGGGAGTATGCTCTTGTAAACCAATTTTAAAAATATAATAAAATGGATAGTAGAAGAGATGTGATATGAAAAACATGGAAGAATACTAGGGCTAAATGAAAACAGGGATAGGGACAGAGGATGGGGAAGGAAAGGACAAAGTTTTAGTTAACCAAAACTAACTTCTGAAGATGCTTTATGGAACCCACTAGTTTGTAAGCTAATTAAAAGCATACATTTTTAAAAAGGAGTTTGAATAGAAGTCCTCTACATGGTTGAACCATACTAGTCTCAGAAGACATGGATTATGAAAAGAACATCTAGGTGCACAACATGGGTCATCTTCCTTTGAAATGTTTTTCAGAGAGGCCTCAGAGGCAGCTGAAACAATATAAGCTATTGCAGTTGCTTTTCGTTTCCCACTGTAACTAGAGAGGAAGACTCTATTTCTGAAAACACTACATATTTTGACTGTAGGTAACAGAGAAATGAATGTTGAACTGACCAGGAAAGTCCCCTCGTTTCTAATTTCTGCAGTGCTAGGAGGTGCTATGTGGACTACTAAGGAAGAAAAATATTGATGTTATTATCAAGTACTTGACTCAGCATGCTACAGCAATGACCTGCCAGCAAAGATGCAGCAAAACTGCTTATAGCCAACTATTCTCTTGATTGGGTTTAAGGTCTACTCCACTGTGTAACTCAATTCTCATACTACAAATATGGTTAAAACCCATCACTAGGGAAGTCATAGACCCTAAGGCAGTAATTATTGATTTTGTTTTTCTAAATGATAATATTGCCAAACTGCCTTCTAAATGTTTATGTTTACATGCATAATTTGTGCTGCTACTAACCTCAGTTAGAGAAGTGGTTAATCATAGTGTTTAATGATAAACATTGAGACATGCTTAAAGTGCTGAAAAGATTTGTCTGTTAGTGCTCTGCCATGGAGGGGCCTCCTCTGAAGGCTCAGAGAATATCATGAAAGAGGGAGTAGCAAGGATGAACCAGAGGATAGCTTTCTGAGACAAGATCCATACAAGATCGAGTCAGTGAAAACCTCCATCACGGATTGGGCCAGGACTCTAAACACCCCAAGCCTCACATGGAGAGCCGTGGTAATGATGGAAAGGGACCGTTACTTTTATTTAGGATTAAGACTGCTGGTAGACTTCTCATGCCCCATTGATGATCTTAAACCCATGTGCATGTAGGCACCACTAACTGGATTCAGAGGGTTAAAATAAACTGACCAATAAAAGCTTAAAATGCTCCCTGTTTTAGTAGTTGTTGTTGTTAGCACACAAATACATAGGATTTATTGTGGCATTTTCACAGATGTTTTGTTTTGTTTGATTCTCTAATGAATTGATAATTCCATTCTCTAAATCCAACAAAGGATAAAATGTCAGAGTAAATGTAAAAATATATATTCTGTAAGATATCTCTAGCTATGATATTGACTTGGAAATTGTCTTTCCTGGAAACTGTTTAATCATGGGTAAATGTAAATTGTACTCCAGTGACAGGAAGCAGGAGGTAGAACTAATTACCCAAGACCAAGGAGAGCCAGAGGCAGTGAGTGAAGAGAAATAACAGAATGAAGAAAAGAAATATCTGCTTTGTTTTTGTATTATGCTTAATAACTTTTTTGGAAGAGTCACAGTGCCATTTTCAAACAAAAATTTATAAATCATTAATAACCACAGAGAGCAATGAGTTCTTAACTTCATTCTCAGTATAGTGCATTATTTAACTGAATTCTCACAACAATCATAAAACAAGTATGAAACAAATCGTATCATTTCTGGTTTACACACTATAAAATTGTGTTATGAGGAGGTATTCTGGTTGGTTCAAGGTCACACAGATGCTAAATTGGGATTTTAATCTGGAGTAGTTCTAGTCCCAGGATATGCCTCACAATAGCAAGACATAGGGCACATGTGGATTTTAGAAGACATTTGTATAATGAGAGTCAAGTTAGAATCAGACTATAGTGAAAGCTAATTTATTATGATTTCAAATGGTAGGAAATAATTAATCGTTTAAATCATGTATATGCCATGTTTTAAGCATGCAAGTTCCACATTTTCACAATGGTTACATTTTATTTCCTAAGAATAAGTTACAGTGTTTAAATGTTTGTATTATCTTGCAAGTGTGTTTAAAATACAGAAACTGAGAAAGATTAAGCCACTTAGCATACAGCTAATCAAATATATTTAAACTGATTTCTCTGACTCTGTGTTTTTACTGTTAAGACTTACTTCTTTTTGTCTTGGTAAATAACTTCATAACTTTAAAAACAATTAGGTAGACTATATCTTGTTTCATTGTTTCAATAGTTATAAATTTCAATAAAATCAGATATCCTGTTACCTCCATCGGAACGGCCTGTGGGTGTACCTCTGGGGCATTTTTTTCCACTAATTGGCATAGAAGGACTCAGCCAACTGTGGACAATACATCACTAGTCAGGTGTGGCTAGGATGAATAAAAAGCTAGCTGAGCAAACTAGTGGTCATGAGCCAGTAAATTGTATTCCCTTTTGGCTTCTGCTTCAAGATCTTGCCTTGTGTTCCTGCCTGACATAGTTCTCAACCTGAGACACTATAGTCCAGCCAACCATGTCTAGATCGTATCTCCCAAGCTTGAGTCTAGGTTCTAAACAGTGAGTAAAGCTTACAGTCATCACATGACTGATTATTTCTGTGATATTACAGCTCATGTCATTTCCTGGCCTCAATAAGGACTGATGCAGCACCAGCTGACAGGAAGCAGGTGTCAACTCTGGTCAATAGGGAACAGGAGTCATAGTCCACCAAGAGGGAAAAGGGGAAAGGAACCTACTTACTCAGATGTGTGTGTGTGCGAGAGAGGGAGAGAGAGAGAGAGAGAGAGAGAGAGAGAGAGAGAGAGAGAGAGAGAGAGAGCACCAGCCCATGCTATCACATATTCATTGTAAAGTAGGTATTATACCGATTTGTTTAGGATATCCTTGACTTATTATTATTACATTAACATAATTATGATTTCAGATGTATTAGGACTGACAAGAAATATGTTCCGTTAATAGAACAAGAACAAGGATTACAAGAATTCAAGGCTTTCTTGTATTGCAGATAATGAAACACTTCTTTTTTGGTTTTGTTTTTTGTTGTTGTTGTTGTTGTTGTTGTTGTTGTTGTTGTAGCCCTGGCTGTCCTGGAACTCACTTTGTAGACAAGGCTGGCCTCGAACTCAGAAATCCGCCTGCCTCTGCCTCTGCCTCTCAAGTGCTGGGATTAAAGGGGTGTGCCACCATGCCCGGCTGAAACACTTCTTGAAATGTTTTGTCAATACTACAATCGTTGAGATTCAGAATTGGAAAGAATTGCCTATTTTTTACCATGGTTCTCACACTTGAGAGAGATGCTGCTCATTCATAGAGAGGTACAGACAGGAAAGCACTGCTTCTTCCTCATCTCCATCACCCTGTATCTATATGGGATGCCAAGAACTTTAGCAGCCATCGAGGAACCTTACTGAGTACAACCATTTCTGAAAGAACCCCCTAAATTCATGTTTCAGAGCCCATAAAACCCGGATTGTCCTCCCTCTTATCTCTCTGCATTCAGCCATGAAGTGTATGACTCTTTCAAGCCTGCCAGTTTCTCCATTATCAAAGGTATCATTTGGTTCAAACTGTGTCTTCCGCATCACTACTGTGGTCAGAGTTCTTCCTGATCACCTTTCATATGTGATGTTACCAATCTCATTATATCACTCCCTTTTTGAAAATCCTCTGAACTTAGAATGAGACCAAATGATTCACCTGGGTTAAAAACCCTGGAGAATTTGCCCATCATTTTGGCTGCAGTTCATGCTTGTTGATTCACTCTTTGGGTTTAGCACACTAATCTTTTCCCAGCTACTCTGAATATCATTCTTGGGGACACACTATTCTGCCCAACATCCTTTTGCTAAACATTTTCCTAGATACTTCTTTTCTATTCATCTTTGAGAACTCAGTTTAGAAACCCTTATTGGACAAGTTTTTCTGACCACTGGATCAGATTAGGTGAGAACCTCTGTTTTATGTTTCCATCTAAAATTTATTAAACATTTAATCACACACACATACACACACACACATATACACACACACACACACAATTGTTTAATGTTTGTCTCTGTTGCTCGCATGCAAACTCTATTATTATATCTCAAGTTAATTGCTATATCATAAAGAAAACCAAAGCAACTTATATAAAAAGATGAATCCACAACAAATCTTTATAGAATGTTTGCTTAGCACTTGATTAACTTAATACTGAAAGCTATAATCAGCTTTGTAAATTAGAAACTGAAAAGTAAAAATCACCCTTCTCAAGTAACATGAGTCAGTAATTTGAGCAGAGCATTTTTTCCTAGGGATTTTATACAGGTACTGGTTCTGAGCATGCATTCCTGAGGAGAGACATGGTAAGCTTTGATCTATAATTTGTAATTATCTTGGTCAGTTGCTGAATGAATTAACAGACATTAAACAATTGTGTGTACTAATACATATCTTTATTTTCCTCTAATGTGTGCAAGTACCGATGGTGATTTTAATAGAAGGGAGTAAGCAGCATGCAGAAGCAGCTAGTGGACTGCGTCACTTGTCATTTGTCAGTAGTAAAGATCCACTTGTTATTGTCTTAATTTTACACAGAAAGAAACTATAACACAAAATGTTGGACTCATTTGTTCAAAGCCACACAACTAGTAGGTATGAATGCATGAGACAGATACTTTCAAAATAAGGAGAGGACACTTAAATCCCACCTAACTCTAGCTGAGAGTCCTAGGTGCCAGAGAAGAAGATGAAAATGAAGGAGAAATTCAAAGCTCAGAAGAGGAAATGAGTAACATCGAAAAGGCAGCAGGAAAGTTTGGTTCTCTGTTGTCGTCCAATGGCTTCGTTACCTAGTGGAAACTTTGGATGCTCCTTTCCTTTACCAGCCTTTATGTTAGATGTCAGGTAATAAGAGATTCAACTGTAATACACTATAATTTTATGAAGTCTACAGTTGTAGCACTGACTCATAGAATGCTATACAATTTTGTGTATTTTGATTTTAAAAAAATGCACTTAAAACAATTGTAGTCTTCTGATTTTTCCTCAAGCTGATTTCCAGCGACATAATAAAAGGCAGACAGAATAACAAGCCACATGCCAGATGCATTAAACACAAGGAATCCAGATAGATGACTAGGACTTGAGATCAAAGGTCTATGTCGTGTGGCAAAGTAAACAGCTTCCCTGAGAGAATCAGAGCTGAGGTCACTGGTTCACATCAGTCACCAAGCACAAGGCCAAGGGCATGAATCAAGTATCTAGGAAGTGCCTCAAGCTTTATTTCCTTTGCAATTTATTAATCCATTACTTATTTATGTAAACTCACTCTTTGGTGAATCATGGATCCTTACAATAGCAAAGTCTCCAGTGACCACTCCAAAAGCTTAGACTCACCAGCTTGATTCTTACTCACAGAAGAATAATACCTTTTGTACCCATGGTGTAAAAGGCAAATCATCTCAGATTCTTTAAAAAGTAGTTTTGGATTTATAAACACCCTTACAAGATGCTGGGATTTCCAGGATCATAGATATATTTTGATTGCTGCTATATTAGGAAATGTCCAGTATTGAGCAATATTATATTCTCTTTAGGTGAATTCATGTTGTTTAGATGAATACCAAGAGGTAACACTAAAAGAAATTATCCTGATGAAGCAATGCTTAGCACTGGGGCTAGAATGTTTTATCCTTCATCTCCTAACACCCAGAGGGAAATTCCCAAGATTAGTTAAGAAAACACTAAATTTAAACCACAAAAATCCAACATCTAAATGCAAACACGTCCTCCAGAAGATAAAAGAATATTCATCTTAAAACAACTTAAGTCTTCAATAAAGCCAGATTTTAGACATAACTATGGTCCCTGCATTTCGAGGTCAGGAAAGAAAGATTTTGAGTGTAAGACCAAACAATAAAACAATAAAATAATACAATAAAAATAAGCAAATAAAAGGTCAAATAAACACAGAAAAGTCTACCTCACTGTGGTTTTTCTTTTAACTCTTAACCTTCTCGCCCCAGAGACCTAGCTAGTATTTAGTTCAGCGTTGGGCATTGCTGTTCTTTGGTCCAGTCTATTTTTAATTACTCAGCTTTGGATGCTAATCTACTTCCTGAACCATCTCATCTGCTTCCCATTGAGCCAATGCAGGGTGAGTAATAGTAAATAGTGAGGTAATAGTAAATTTAGCTCCAGCATCAATATCATGGATACTTTCAAAGTGTTCCTAATTGTACATTTATAATTCATCAACAATTAATATTTAAAGTCGATTGCTTGATCAACTCTATCTTATTGCTAGATATTTGCCCTATGAAACCATTTTTGTTAATGCAAACATAAGAAACTAGGAAATGGTTTCTCCACAGTGACTTGGCTTATTAATGCTCCTTTTAAATGTGTCAGTCACACAGATAGGGAGAGATTGAGAGAAAGAGGATGAAAAAATTTAAAAAAGGGAAGAAATGATAAAACCCTCTTCTATTCTCTGCCTCTGTGGTTTGACTTTGTCATTCCATATGCCAGTGAGGTAACACACTATTTCTGATCCTGGTTTCTGTGACTTAGCATTCTATCTGCTCATTCATCTGTGCTGTTACAAAAGCCCGAATTTTCATCTTTTTATGGCTAATTAATATCCCATCCAGTTCATGTCTACCTTTTAATTGATGGAAAGCTGAATCCAATCAAAACATAGAATTGTGGAGCCCAGTCCCAGTGGATTATAGTACAACTTCTGCTTCTAAAGCTCAGGGAACATTATAGAACAAAGGGTAAAAAGAATTCAAGAGCCAGAGATACAGAAGTTTGCTGTGAGATTGTGTCTCCTAGGGATGTCAGAAGCTACACCCATAAAGTCACCAACATGACTTCCAACACATGAACAGAACAAAGACAGCAATAGTAGACAAGCTAATGTGAACCTGGAAAGCCCAGGAGGCCTCAACCCTACATGTCATTTGAAAACAAAAATCCCCCCCCCCTTTTTTTTTTTTTTGGTTTTTGGAGACAGGGTTTCTCTGTGTAGCCCTGGCTGTCCTGAAACTCACTTTGTAGACCAGGCTGGCCTCAAACTCAGAAATCCACCTGCCTCTGCCTCCCAAGTGCTGGGATTAAAGTCGTGTGCCAAAATCCCAGCTGTTCACTTTACCAAATGAACACTTGGGAGTCAGATGCTGTGGTGAAAGCCTGCTAGCTCAGAGAGGCACAGAAAGTACCCAGGTGAGCTTCCTACTCCACCTATGTCCAAGAAGGAAAAGGCACCACCCATATCTTGGAGGAAAGAGCTCCTTCTTAAAACCCCCTCAACTCAAAAACCCTCCCTTCTATTACTTATGTTCACTCCCTTTCAGTTGATTGCTTGCTCTGCCTCTAGGGTTGACTCTTTAACTCTTGGATTAAAGTTGTGTGTTAGGGCTGATCCACACCACAACTGCTTGTTTACCATAAGCAGAAAGCTCTCGGATCAAAGGCTGAGCCATACCACAATTAGAAACAATTCACAGTATCCAGGTTCTCAATGTGATACAATATCCTGCAACAACTTCATCCAGAACTGTAGATAAATAAGGAGTGCTCAGAGTAAGAGAATTAACTTTTCTTGGGAAAGAACATACTAATTGGATATACAATATCAAATGTCAACCCTGAAAGCATACATATAAATAACATTATGCAGACTGAGCAGTTGTACTTATATATTTAAGGACTTATTTGTATTGTAAGAACTTCATTGGAGTTCAAGGTATGGATAGTTTAGTTATATGAATGGAAGCCTCCAGGACGCACTTTTTGTTACCATTCCTACCCTCCCTGCTATGAGCCTGAAGAATGGAAATCACAATTTACACTTCCATCCATGATGTTATAATATTATGATAAAATTTCCAGAACTGTGAATTTCCATATATTCACAGGTAGATAAGGTTTTTATGCTAGGAGGTATTTACTGATAGGAGGTAACGTACTTTTCTTTTCATAGAATATCCTTTTCTAAATGGTATGCTTTTTCCTTTCCTTTCCTTTTCTCTTTCTTTCTTCCTATTGTGGACATGGCTGAGCACTACATGATCAAAAATAGGTCCTGCGTACCATGCATTTGTCATAACACCAACAATGAAATAAAGAGGAGAAACATTTGAATCCAAAAACCTAGTATCTAGATAGGAGCATATTTGGTTCAAGCAATCATTGTTTTAGTTCTATGGAAATATCTCTTCCAACCATGTATATTTGAACAGCTGGCAAATAATCAATTTTGAGTGGAGTGGAAAGTTTTCAACATAAGGTGCCCAATCTTAATGTTTTTATGTATTCATTATGCTAGCTTTGTGTGGGCTGTCAGGGGTCTTTCCACACTCATGCAGTGGGATATGTAATCTGTCAAGGTGATTTTTCTAGTGACTGAAAGAACAAGATGCTTGTTGACCTAACAGCTCAGAATCTGTCATTATCTCCTGTTCCATGTCCTGTGCTGTACATGCCATATTTTCAAACATTATAGTCCCATCTCAGATGAGAAGTTATTTACAACTCTGTTTGCAAAGTGGAATAGCTTTTTTTTATACTCCATTGAGAACACACAGGGATACAATGCTTTCCAACCATTAAGCAATTTTCTGAATGTGCTACACCTTCCTGGTGGAAGAAAACAGGCTATTCTCAAAGAAGAAAAGTGATTACATTTTCTCTGGAATATATTTGGCAAAAGGGGATAAGATTAAGTCACTTTACTAGACATTAGACATAAAGAGATCTATTGCATTTATGGACCTATTTGACAGAGAAAAATAACACATTGTTACAGAACCAAGGTTTTCATGCCCTACCCTGTGACTCACACAAAGAGCCTATTATCCATTATAAACTGTCCCTCTGTGTCCCCTGCCATCTCATTCTCGACACACTGCACAAATTATGCTGAAGCCTTAATTGCTTTTCATAGGTCACCATTCCTATCATTTCATGCCCTTTGGAAGCACAGAATGTTATACTGCATATAATGTAATCAGCTGGCAGGGTGGTCAGCTTTTCCTTGTAAGACAACCCTCCCTGTTGAATAGAGACAAAAGATTTGTCTGCCTGTTTAGCAGATGCTAAAGTTTCTCTCAAGAGAATGAAAGCAAAGAAAATGGATGATCAGCTCAAAAGTAGGGTGTGTGGCCTAATTAGTACTGCCTTTCTTGGATGTGCCTGGACATCAGACTAAATACAGTCAAAACTAAATGTCAAGACCAATGAGGAACGCTGTGCTGTAGTTCATTGTGACAGCCTCAGGTGAAGAACAAACTGAAGAGTGCAATCATAGGCTAAAAGTAAGAATGTGGGGTTTCAGTGATGGTGAGTGACTAGGAGGAGCCATGGGTATACTAAGAACACCAGGAGCAACAGGGTCTGGCTGGAGCATTGTTTTCCCAAACTGAGCAGATGCGCAAACTCTAATGACATATTCAAGGCTCTGTTTACTGGATTAATTCCTAAATTGATCTGAAAGCCATCCAGATGATGATCCTCAAAGAAGGTGCTATCTTCAGTGTTACTGATGTTGACTTAGACTAAGAGTTCCCACAAAGCAAGAGCAAAGGACTACAGAATACAAAAGAAACAGAACATGTCTCCCAAGGCACAACCTTAAGAAGGGCAGAAACCTGGCAAGCTTAAGTTAAGAGAGTATGAGAGAGTCCCAGACAAATTTTATTCTTGTTGCAGAAAAAGAGATGTTTAAATTTGGAAATTGATGTGACCTTCTGAATACTGACAACCCTGGCATTCAAATTCACTGATACTGTGCCCACGTCCTAGAGGATCCATATTTGAGGACATACCCTGGAGAGTTCTTGGCTGCTTAATTATGTCTAGCTATTTTCTTGGATTACTAAGATTGCCTTCTCAATGTTGTCTGCCTGCAGGCTTCTGAGGACAACTAACACAGAACAAAAACATTGAATTTTAATAAACACTGTGGCAACAGTCAAATAAACATCAGTTCCATGCCCACATATTCTATTAAAATTTAGGGGGAGACTGTCAGCACTTGAACTTCTTTCATTTACAAATTAAGAATGATTTCGTCTTCATTGAATTTACAGGCTAAAACAGATCCAAATTATCTTAGCATAGTCTCAGTGTTTAATGTTACTTTCAAAAAGAAAATCAAAAGCAATATAGTGGGTAGAAAACTCAGAAAATCAGCTACAGTGTCTATCCATGGTTTACAGAACATGGTCACATATGCTGCTCTTGTGTTGGGAGAGGAGATGCCTTTTACAGTCTCTGTATCAATCACATAGTACCACCATGGCATTCCTTTGTCTTTGACACACAGTACTTCTGTGTAGCCCAGTTTGACCTCAGACTTTTAATGTCCCTGCCTCTGAACACTACTCCTGAGATTATAGGTATGTTTCATCATAGCTTTGACTGTCAACCCAACATATTTTCTTGATTTGCTCTTGCATGCGCCTGTACAGTGTGCATGCATGTTTGTATGCATGTGCACAGGTACCTTGACACATACATTTGAGTGCATGCAGATATGATGACCAAGGACTAACATTGGATGTCTTCCTCTTTTGATCCCTGCTTTATTGGCTAAGGCAGGCTCTCAGTACATAGTGCACTGATTTAGTTAGTCTAGCAGAGATTCCTTTCTGTGCCTCTCAAACACTGGGGTGTAATGGTAGGCTGCCACATTTACACGACTCTTATATAAGTAATGGGAAACCTAACTCCAGTCTTCACACCTCTGAATCAATCGCCATATCTACTAAGCTATCTCCCCAGTCTGTTTGATTTATTTGTTTTCTGAGATGAGATCTTACGTGCTCCTGGCTGGCCTGGAACACACAGTATAGACCAGACTGGTTGTCCAGTTGTAGTGACTCTGCTCTACCTCCTAAGATCTGGAATTATAGATAGGCCCTTTAGATCTCAAATAGACTTGTCATCTAGGCTGTAACCCAAAATTCTCGAGGAATATATATGGTTTATCTATACATTCAGCCATTGGACATATGCAAAGTACCTGCTATGTGATGGATGTTATAATAGGCAGTAAGAACTCAATCCCCAGAATGGTTTTTCTTCCCTGCCATTTACAGTTCAGTGAGAGAAAGACATTCAACTGCCTACTAGAAAATAAACATGAGAGTAATACTATTTTTTACTTATTAGAGTCTAATCAGCTTATAAAATACTTTACCTCATATCACTGGTTGTCAATGTATGTGAAAGGAAAAAAAAGGACCACATTTTCTATCTGAAAATGCAGTAGGTGTAGATACACCAAGCTGTTCCCTCATACCTAATGGAAGTTTGACAACAATCCCAGCAGATCTATACTTAGCCTCAGGCTGCTGCAGGATTAGTACAATATTGCTGGGGATTTATTGAGCAGTCTTTTCTCTGAAGGTCTTCCTGGAAAATTTGCCTGAACTTCTGACGTCCTCCCTCCATTTACAGCACACTTGCTTTATCAGCTTTTCTACATAACAACCTATGGAAATGAGCCAACCTGGAAAATGGCTCCATTTACTTTGCTCTGAGCTACAGATGGCATAGTGAACACTGAGTTAATGGAAAACTGACACTTGCTAGCTCAGGTTGGCAGCTGTTTCCACTTTAGCTGTGGCATGAGAGAAGGGGGGCGGGGTTGGGAGGGGACTGCCATCTGCTTAGAAGGTGTTCTACATTTCCTTTAAAATGAAGATAGATACCAGGATCTGAATGTGAGTCAGTGTATTGTAGGGGCTTATTCCTCTAGGTCTGCATGGTTAGGAAAGCTGACTAGCTTATTTCTAGGTATTTTTTTCCATTATCTTTTTCTTTTTTTATTAGACATTTTCTTTACTTACATTTCAAATGTTATCCCCTTTCCTAGTTTCCCCTCCAAAAAGTCCCTGTCCCCTACCCCCTTCCCCCTGCTCACCAACCCACCCTCTCCTGCTTCCTGGCCCAGGCATTCACCTATACTGGGGCATAGAATATTCACAAGACCAAGGGCCTTCCTCCCATTGATGGCCAAGTAGGCCATCATCTGCTACATATGCAACTAGAGATACAAGTCCCGCCATGTGTTTTATTTGATTGGTGGTTTAGTCTCAGGGAGCTCTTAGGGCTAGGGGGGTACTGGTTAGTTCATACTGTTGTTCCTCCTATGGGGCTGCAAACCCCTTCAGCTCCTTGGGTATTTTCTCTAGAACATTCATTGGGAACACTGAGCTCCATTCAATGGATGAGTGTGAGCATCCACTTCTGTATGTGTCAGGCACTGGCAGGGGCTCACAGGAGACAGCTATTTCAGGCTCCTGTCAGCAAGCTCTTGTTGGCCTCCAGAATAGTGTCTGGGTTTGGTGGTTGTTTATGGGATGGATCCCCAGGTGAGACAGTCTCTGGATGGTCATTCTTTCAGTTGCTGCTCCGAACTTTGTCTCTGTAACTCTTTCCATGGGTGTTTTGTTCCCCCTTCTAAGAAAGATCGAAGTATGCACACTTTGGTCTTATCTTCTTGAGTTTCATGTGTTTTGTAAATTGTATCTTGGGTATTGAGTACATATCATGTGTGTTCTTTTGTGACTGGGTTAACTCACACAGGATGATATTTCCAGATCCATTCATTTGCCTAAGAATTTCATAAATTCATTGTTTTTAATAGCCCTTTCTAATACTGTGAAGAATTGAGTTGGAATTTTGATGGGGATTGCATTGAATCTGTAGATTGCTTTTGGCAAGATAGCCATTTTTACTATATTAATTCTGTCAATCCATGAGCATGGGAGATGTTTCCATCTTCTGAGATCTTCCTTGATTTCTTTCTTTAGAGACTTGAAGTTCTTATCATACAGATCTTTCACTTGCTTAGTTAGAGTCACACCAAGATATTTTATATTATTTGTGACTATTGTGAAGGGTGTTGTTTCTCCAATTTCTTTCTCAGCCTGTTTATCCTTTGTGTAGAGAAAGGCATTGATTTGTTTGAGTTAATTTTATATCCAGCTACTGCACTGAAGCTGTTTATCAGGTTTAGGAGTTCTCTGGTGGAATTTTTGGGGTCACTTATATATACAATCTAATCATCTACAAATAGTGATATTTTGACTTCCTTTCCAATCTGTATCCCTTTGATCTCCTTTTGTTGTCTATTTGCTCTGGCTAGGACTTCAAGTACTGTATTGAGTAGCTAGGAAGAAAGTAGGAAGCCTTGTCAAGTCCCTGATTTTAGTGGGATTGCTTCAAGTTTCTCTCCATTTAGTTTGATGTTTGCTACTGGTTTGCTGCATATTGCTTTTATTATGTTTAGGTATGGGCCTTGAATTCCTGATGTTTCAAAGACTTTTATCATGAATGGGTGTTGGATTTTGTCAAATGCTTTCTCAGCATCTAGTGAGATGATCATGTGTTTTTTTTTCCTTTGAGTTTGTTTATATAGTGGATTACATTGATAGATTTCCCTATATTGAACCATCCCTGCATCCCTGGGTTGAAGACTACTTGACCATGATGGATGATCATTTTGGTGTGTTCCTTGATTTGGTATGCAAAAATTTTACTGAGTATTTTTGCATCGATATTCATAAGGAAAATTGGTCTGAAGTTCTCTTCCTTTGTTGGGTCTTGTGTGGTTTAGATATCAGAGTAATTGTGGCTTCATAGAACGAATTGGGTAGAGTACCTTCTGTTCCTATTTTGTGAAATAGTTTGAGGAGAATTGGAATTAGGTCTTCTTTGAAGGACTGATAGAACTCTGCACTAAACCCATCTTGTCCTGGGCTTTTTTTGGTTGGGAGACTATTAATGACTGCTTCTATTTCTTTGGGGGATATGAGGCTCTTTAGATTGTTAATATGATCCTGATTTTACTTTGGTAACTGGTATGTGTCTAGGAAATTATCCATTTCATCCAGGTTTGCCAGTTTTGTTGAGTATAGCTTTTTGTAGTAGGATCTGATGATGCTTTGGATTTCCTCAGGTTCTTTTGTTATGTCTCCCTTCTCATTTCTCATTTTGTTAATTAGGATACTGTCCCTGTGCCCTCTAGTTAGTCTGGCTATGGGTTTATCTATCTTGTTGATTTTTTCAAAAAAACAGCTCCTCATTTGGTTGATTCTTTGTATAGTTCTTTTTGTTTCTACTTGGTTGATTTCATCCCTGAGTTTGATTATTTCCTGCCCTCTATTCCTCTTGGGTGAATTTGCTTCTTTTTGTTCTAAAGCTTGTAGTTATGCTGTCAAGCTGCTAGTACATGCTCTCTCCAGTTTCTTTTTGGAGGCACTGACAGCTATGAGCTTTCCTCTTAGGGCTACTTTCATTGTGCCCCATTGTTGTGAGGCAACTCAAGGCTCACATGGACCGGGGTACACCTGGGAGCTAGACTGGAGCTGAAAGAGAGAGAACTAGAGGGTTAAGAGAAAAATGGAGCTAAGTCAAGGTTCCTGATCAAAGCTCAAATGTTTAATAGAAAACTGTGCTTATAAAGGGGGGGCATCCCCCACTAATCCATTCTTGGAGCCTGGAACCAGCTGCAGGTGACAAAGTGCAGGATAGGATGTAGTCTCCAGAATAGCTCAGGGGCCTCTCAGCAGGTAGCAGTGTCTTGAAGGGGAACATAGGCAGTGGGTGAACAATAGAGTCATCTAGGCAGGAAAACTCTACCCTAGGTAATCTCCTTAGTGGCAGCAAGGTCAAAGTCTGGATCAGCCCTTTTCAGGCTGGGGGGTGGGGTGGGTTACATCCCATAAGTTTGGTTATGTTGTTGCTTCATTTTCATTAAAGTCTAGAAAGTCTTTAATTTCTTTCTTTATTTCTTCCTTGGCCAAGTTATCATTGAGTAGAGTGTTGTTTCCTTCACATGCATGTTAGCTTTCTATTATTTATGTTGTTATTGAAGATCAGCCTTAGTCTATGGTGTTCTGATAGGATGCATGCAATTATTTCAAAATTTCTTTATCTATTGTGGCCTGTTTTGTGACCAATTATATGGTCAGTTTTGGAGAAGATACCATGAGGTGCTGAGAAGAAGGTTTTAGGGTAAAATGTTCTGTAGATATCTGTTAAATCCATTTGTTGCATAATTCCTGTTAGTTTCACTGTGTCTCTGTTTGGTTTCTGTTTCCAGGATGAGAGTGGGTTGCTGAAGTCTTCCCCCTACTATTGTGTGCATTGCAATGTGTGCTTCGAGCTTTACTAAAGTTTCTTTAATGAATGTGGATGCCTTTGTGTTAGGAGCATAGATGTTCAGAATTGAGATTTCATCTTGGTAGATTTTACCTTTGATGAGTATCAAGTGTCCCTCCTTACCTTTTTTGATAACTTTTTGTTAGAAGTCGATTTTATTGAATATGAGAATGACTACTCCAGCTTGTTTATTCAGACCATTTGTTTGGAAAATTCTTTTCTAGCCTTTTACTCTGAGGTAGTATCTGTCTTTGTCCCTGAGGTGTGTTTCCCCTGTGCAGCAAAATGTTTGGTCCTTTTTGCATAGTCAGTCTGTTAGTCTATGTATTTTTATTGGGGAATTGAGTCTATTGATGTTAAGAGATATTAAGGAAAAGTCATTGTTGCTTCCTGTTATTTTTATTGTTAGAGTTGGGATTCTGTTCTTGAGGCTATCTTCTTTTAGGTTTGTTGAAAGATTACTTTCTTGCTTTTTTCTAGGGCGTCATTTCCCTCCTTGTATTGGAGGTTTCCATTTATTATTCTTTGAAGGACTGGATTTGTGGAAAGATATTGTGTGAATTTGGTTCTGTCATGGAATACTTTGGTTTCTCCTTCTATGGTAATTGAGAGTTTTGCTAGGTATAGTAGCCTGGGGTGGCATTTGTGTTTTCTTAGGGTCTGTATAATATCTGTCCAGGATCTTCTGGCATTCATAGTCTCTGGGGAGAAGTCATATGTCAGTCTAATAGGTTTACCTTTATATATTACTTGACTTTTTTTTTTTTACTGCTTTTTATATTCTATCTTTATTTAGTGCATTGGGTGTTTTGATTATTATATGTAGGGAGGAATTTCTTTTCTGGTCCAGTCTATTTGGAATTTTGTAGGCTTCTTATATGTTCATGGGTATCACTTTCTTTAGGTTAGGGAAGTTTCTTCTATAATTTTGTTGAAGATATTTACTAGCCCTTTAAGTTGATAATCTTCATTCTCATGTATACCTATTATCCTTAGGTTTGGTCTTCTCATTGTTTCCTGGATTTCCTGGATGCTTTGAGTTAGGATCTTTTTGCATTTTGCATTTTCTTTGATTGTTATGTCCATGTTTTCTATGGAATCTTCTGCACCTGAGATTCTTTCTTCCATCTCTTGTATTCTTTTAGTGATGAAATCAGCATCTATGACTCCTAATTTTTTCCCTAGGATTTCTATCTCCAGAGTTGTCTCCCTTTATGTTTTCTTTATTGTTTCTACTTCCATTTTTAGGTCTCGGATGGTTTGTTCAATTCTTTCACCTGTTTGGGTGTGTTTTCCTGTAATTCTTTAAGGGATTTTTGTGTTTCCTCTTTAAGCACTTCTACCTCCTTACCTGTGTTCTCCTGTATTTCTTTAAGAGAGTTATTAATGTCCTTTCTAAAATCCTCTACCAGCATCATGAGATATGATTTTAAATCCAAATCTTGCTTTTCTGGTGTGTTGGGGTATCTAGGATTCGCTGTAGTGGGAGTACTGGGTTGTGAAGTTGCCAAGTGTTCTTGGTTTCTGTTGGTAAGATTGTTACATTTGCCTTTTACCATCTGGTAATCTTTGGTGTTAGTTCGTTTTGCTGTCTCTAATTGGAGCTTGTCCCTCCTGTGGGTCTATGAGTCTTTGATCTTTGGGGTGTCAGCACTCCTGGAGAGACCAGCTCTCTCTTGGCTGGGATTTGGGTATGGAGGGCCTTGAGACACTCTTAGCTCTGGGGTGCAGATAGAAACTGGAATGCTCCTGTTCCACAGCTGTTCACTTGTCCCTCTGCCCTGTGTGCTCCTGGCAGGTACCTCTTTGGACTGTTATTGGAATGAAAGTGGTTATCTCACATCTGGGCTTTGGAGTCAGAGCACTCCTGGGAGACCAGCTCTCTCTGGGTGGGATTTGGGTCTGGAGGGCTGTGGGACACCCTTAGCTCCAGGGAGCAGATGGAGACAGGAAGATATAAGACTACTTTTATACAATATATTGTAAAAGATATCATTGCTGCCTATAATCTGATCTTTGTTACAGAGAATATAGCTGCAACTTTTAGACATTCAGGTTCTTTTGTAATTGGCATGAACTACATGAAACTGGTGTTTTGTAACCAAAGTAGGTGAAGTAGCAGAAATTTCTTGTGGCAAGCATCTACCTAATTCATTCCATAATTGTTTTAATTGCATACTACCTTCTACAAGGCATTGCTTTCAGACTGTAGGACTCTAACAGTGAAAAAAAAAAAGACCTAGTTTGAATGTAATCTCATAGCTTAACCAGAGACAATAAAAAGTAAATAAATTAGCAGATGGAAATGTATGGAGATGTGGTGAAGAAACTTTGGTAATTAAAGAGGTTAGAAAGAAATGTCAAATTGGGGTCAAGTCTCCTAAGAGGGGCAATGAGTAGAATTTGTTCTGAACACTGAGGCTCTCAGATGTCTCTCAGTGCTTGGGTCTGTGGTTTCCAGCAACAGGCAGACTTGGGAATGTCAGGGACATATTAGTGAACCCCCAAAACTGACAGGAGCTGATCCAATACAAATTACAACAGGGTTTTTAGTCGACCTAGTTTGGGCCCCTCAGTCTACTGCCTACATGCAGTAGAGTTTTGGTGGAGAGCATTCCCAAATATCTATTGGGGTAAGGCTTTACAGAAAGCAACAAGTGAGAGCTGGGTGTTTCTAGCCTGGCAAGCATCTAACTGGAAAGCTACTATAGCCTTTAACATAATTGGCTGGTGTTAGGAATCAAACTAAACTTAATATCTGCTTCCAACTTCATAGGCAGGGGGAGGTCTTGTTGTGAATTAACCTAAAAACACTTACTTATTGAGGGAGATTAACCTGGAGGAGTCAGGGGTCTGTGGGGGTTAGCCTAGAAACAGAATCTAGGCTCAGTTTTTGTTGTAGGGTAACTTGGAAACTAATGCTGGCCTGTTAGCTTACTTGAGTTCACAGTTTCCAAAATGAAGTCTAAGTTTAAAAGATTTGATCTCTCGAATCATCAGTAGAAAGGAGACCATAACATTCCTCTCTGAGCATTATCTCATTAGGAAAAAAGTCTCAAGAAACTGATACTGGGTGTCCAGTGACAGGGAGCTGAAGCCTGCCATCAACTGCAGGAAAGATCCTGCCCTGAAGGTAGAGGAATGAAGTAACAAGTAACAACTTAGAAGAAAAAGTCTTCACAAAAAAGAAACTCTAAAACAAGTTTATATCTACATCGAGAGAAGAAACAGAGACAAGTATTTAAAAATAGTCACATGATAAAATAGATTATAAGAAAAATAAACTAAAAAAACCCTTTAATAGTATTTTATAATATATATGCAAAATATATAGAGACAGAAGTGAGCAAGGCACTAAGGCATGAAGAACACTAAGCTTTATGTGTATGTGTGCATGTATGTGTACTTGTGTCATGCATGTTTATTCATGTATTGAGGATACACATACACATATGTGTGCAAGTGTAGAGGCCAAAGGATTACCTTAAGTATCAACTCATCAAGCACCATTGACTTTCTTTTAAAGAAACAGAGTCTTTCACAGGCAAGCAAGGCTTGGTATCCAATGAGCCCCTGAGATTCTCCTGGCTTCTTCTCATTGTCAGTTCTGGCATTGTAAGTGGGTGCTGTCACACCAACTTGTTTTTGTTTATGTGTTTGCTTGCGTAGTTTGTTTCTTTTGTTTTGACCACAGATCCTGTATATCAAACTCGGCCTCATGCTTGCAAGGCAAGCACTTTACCAGCTGATCTGTCTCTCCAGCCCATAATGTCAACATTTTAAAGTAAAAAAAAAGAAGGGATTGTGGAGGGCAGGGATGAAACCATTAACTTAAATACTTTGAGGACTCATTAATGAGGTATTGTAATTTATCAAAACACTTGTGGATTTCCCTGAGGCTGTTTGTATTTTGATGCTAATTCTGCTTCCTCAACAGGGGCCTTCTCCCCATTTTAACTGGTCAAATAAAGGCCTGAGACTTGGCAGTGGAAGGGAAAGCTGGGTTGAAAGTTTTTGAGAGGTGAGAGAAGTTTGAGGGGAAGATGAGGAGATGGAGGAGAGGAAGATGGAGGAAGAAGAGTTGGAGCAGAACCATGGGACCTGGAGGAGCCGCAAATAGCAAGGGATCTCATAGCTGGGAAATAGAGTAGTATATAGTGGTATATCTGCCAAATCTAGGCATGCAGCTTATAAATATTAAAATTGAGTTGTGTGTGCATGGACTTATTGGGGTAGGAGATTTACCACACACACAAAAAGAACACTTCCTGGGAAAGGGGAATGGAAATTTTATGATAATTGGACTTAGGGGAACATAAAGCAACACTTTCAAAGTACCAGTAGAAAGAGGGCACAGGGAGTCTGGAGGCCTGAGATGCAGGGATTGAGAGTCTTCCATGGGCCCAATAGATGTTCCAAAGGTAGAATGCACAACAGATTTATCTTTCTCATCTTTTTGTTCAATAAAGGCTTTTAATATGTGGGAGAGACTGTTGACCCTGGTCAGAACAGGTCTCCACTCACTCTGCAGATTCAGTGTTTGCTGTTTTTTAAAACATCCTCATGAAAAACACCTAGAATCCCAGGCATCTCTAAGCCAGTCAATATGACATATAAAATTAATCACCACAGCAGGAAGATCAACAGTACAAGTGATTACATATGCTTGAACTTGTCATTTGCATAGGCAAATTGTGTGTATCTGGAACTTTGGTGCAGCTAAACTGATGATAAAGTATGATTTACTTCTT